>NC_041729.1:31127254-31427493 GCF_004115215.2 Ornithorhynchus anatinus | reverse complement strand
CCCAGCTCCACCACTTGTCTGCTGTGACCTTTGGGCAACTTACTTAACTTCTCTGTGCCTCATCTCACCTCTAAAATGGGGATTTAAATTCTGAGCTCCATTTGGCTCATGGACTGTGCCCAACCTGATTAGCTTGTATCTACCCTAGCATGATGCCCGGCACACAGTGCTTAACAAATATCAATTTTTTAAAAATGGGTAAATAGAAGATGCTGAGATGGAAGGCAGCGGTTACCTTTAAAAAGGAAATGCAGTGTATAACAGGAGGAAGCCAAATGGCTTAAAATCCTGAACTCATCCAGAGGTAAATTAACTGAAAATTCAGCCACTTTAAATACTCATATGAGAATTGACTTAAATCTGACTTTAGAATTGGCATGTCCTTTTACCTCTCCCCTTCCACAAGGAATCATTGTTTTGCATGTTTGTGGTTTCATTTCAAAACAGCTTGAAATCTAGGTTGTCTCTATTTCAAAGGCAGTTGATGACCTCCAAGAAACTTTTAACCTGCAGTTTCTGGTGGCAGCCAAGACACTAGTGCGTGTTTACCAGCAGACTGCCTCGGTTGTATTTTTTTTTTTAATGCATCAAGATAACTCGACATGATAGTGGAAAAATTAACTTTGCCTGTGAAGCTTAGCTAACTATTCAACTTTGCTTTTGAAATAATCCCTCCACCCCGACCCCATAGTGCTGAAATTCAGAATCCCCTTGGGTCAGATACACTACAGATTTCAGAGCGGGAAATGGTGGGAGATAAATATTTAAAATGAAACCTTCACCCTCTCCATTAACACCATTGGTAAGCAACTCAGACTCTTCTGTTTCTTTCTTTCTCTATTCTTTTTCTCTTTTTTTTTCTTTTCTCTTCTCTTCTTGGGCAGTGGGAGACTCCTCTTTCACAAATTGGGAACAATGGGGCATAAGCAAATTGATACTTATTTCTGGAATCGCGGTGATGTCTTTGGAGCAACTGCAACACAAATAACACACCTAAGGTACCCTGCTCCCAAAATATACAGTTGACAGTTCTTTAACTTTCAACACCGTGTCCTACACATTTTGTTCTAAAATGGAATGGGAAACTAACTTAAGTTTCTAAAGTCCTAGCATTTCTGTAAAGTAAATTTGTTAGATGACCTGAAGGCAAAATAGGAAAATTGAGAAAATCTGGATTTAACATTTACCAAAAAAGTCTCCATCTTTGTAGTACTCTTGGAAATATAATGCATTTCCACCAATCACATTGCACACTGATGACAATTGTCAAGGAATGTTGTTTCTAAAATAAGATAGAAATCCCTTGAGAAGAAAACTGTACAAGCACGTTTCATTTCACAATACTGACACTGGAGTAGGTTAATCCATTTCACAACACTGACCATAAATAGACAGTCCTATAGTCTGTTGCTTGTTACTTTGGATAGGTCTACAAGGCACTGTCTTCCTTTCCTGAGTGCTAACTGCAGCTTTCCACTTTTTTAAACTCCCTCAAATAGTTCATAGGAATTTAGAACGTTACGGGGAAAAAACCTATATTTAAATGAAAATGCATCTACCGCTAATTGTTCTTTAGCATGTGCACAGCATCTAACCTTGCCATGTAGTGCCTTTCATAAGTTTGTTGCTTCATAGTTTCCCCATCCCCCAACATCTCCCTGCACTTTCATTTAATTGTACTTACTGAGCACTTACTGTTTGCAGAGCACTGTACTAAGCATTTGGGAGAGTACATTAGACAGACGCATTCCATGTCCACAGTGATCTTACAGTCTAGAGGGAATACAAAATATTCTCAAACTGTAGCTAATGGCTTAATGTGCTGCAGCATTAGTAACAGAAGATTGGACCTGTGGATAGTCTGGGTAATGTTTTCTACAGGAGAAAAGAAACAAAACTCTAAATTCTTTCTTTCAGGGAGGCCTATGCAATAGGGAAGAAAGAGAAACCACCTTTCCTTCCAGAAGAACCATCCTCTTCATCAGAAGAAGAGGACCCCATCCCAGATGAACTGTTATGTCTTATCTGCAAGGATATAATGACAGATGCAGTTGTCATTCCCTGCTGTGGAAACAGTTACTGTGATGAATGTAAGTTCTGAGAATTCATGCTTTATGTAATATTGCATTTGCAGAGTATATTTTAAGTAGCACTTCAGTGCTTGGTGAATGTAATAGCTGTTGGTTTTTGACCAGGAAAAGTCTAGGAAATAAAAAGCTTTAGTATGTAGCTGAACATATTTGCGGAGAAAAACATTTTGTGACTTGACCAAATTTTGGTGCTTAGACCCTCCACTTGCATTTGTTTAATCCTTCATGGGCAGCATTGAAAAAAAAAAGTACATTTTGATACACTTCAGTCTGCTGCCCGGACCATTTTTCTACAAAAACGTTCAGTCCTTGTTTCCCCACTGCCCAAGAACCTCAGGTCATTGCCCATCCACCTCTGCATCAAACAGAAACAAATTAGCACCGGCTTTAAAGCACTCAATCTCCTTGCCCTCTTCTTCCTCACCTCACTGCTCTCCTATTACAATCCAGCCTTTGCTCCTATACCAGTGTACCTCGATCCTTGTATAGCTCGCCATCCACCTCTCACCCACATCCGGCCCCTGGCCTGGAATGCCCTCCCTTTTCATATCCAGCAGATAATTACTCTCCCTACCTTTGAAGCCTTAATGAAGGCACATCTCCTTAGATGCCTTCCCTAACTAAGCCCTCATTTTCTCTTCTCCCACTCCCTTCTGTGTCACCCCTGCATGTGGATTTGCACTCTCTATTCTCCCCTCCTTCAGCCGCACAGCACTTGTGTCCATATCCAAAATTTTATTTATATTAATGTATGTCTCCTCTAGAAGGAAAGCACATTGTGGGGGCAGGGCACGTGTTTACCAAATTCTCCCCCAAGCACTTAGTACAGTCCCCCCTATCTTTCCCCTCTGCCCTATTGTGGATTTTTATGGATTTCTCATTCATGAATTTACCCAACCCTTCTTGAACCTATTTATATTTCTTCCCTCCCAACTTCCTGGAGTTTCCTAGGCTTAACTATACACAGAAACTTTGCCCTCTTGTTTATTTTGAACCCAACACTTTCAAGTTTCAAGAATTAATATATTGCCCATTGGTGGCATGTGGAAAATGGTAAAGAATTTGTGAGTCACTCTTAATACCTTTTGAAATTCTGAAATTCTCCATCCTCTCATCTTTTTTTTTTTTTTTTTTTTTTACCCCAAACCAGACTCGTCCTAATCTTTTGAGTCTCTCTTCTAATGGAAGCTGCTCCAATACAGTAATCATTTCAGTTGCCCTCCTGTGTACTCCCCAGTGTCCTAAAATTGTGAATTATTCCAACTTGAGCCAAATCTCCCATACTTTATTGCAATTTACAGAAGTGGCTATGGAGTGCTGAGTGTTTTAGGGACCCAGTGATTTAGTGACAAAAATAGGTGTGTGCCTCTTTAGCTGTTAGTGACAAGGTTCAGCCAGGCTGCATTTTGCTCTCTGAATCTAGGAGCATATTGCTGGATCTCCTTGGATCCCCAGTGGGAGGCCATTATCTTACACCTCTGCAAATTTGCTGTGAAATGTTTATACACAGGAATAAAATATTTTCTAGTTTTGCACAGGGATAAGATAATTTTATTTTGCACGTCCTCCTGTTTTGGAGTCTTCCAGTTTTAAGCAATGTAGCTTCCGGTACCCGAATTCAGCCAAAATATGCTTTTAGTCCACAAGTACAGATTCTGCTAATGCTTATGGATTTGTGGGCATGTGGCAAGATCAGCTTTTAAGATTTGCCTTCTATCCCATTCTCAGTACTGAAGTTGTTGTGTTCGCAGGTATAAGAACAGCATTACTAGAATCGGATGAACACACGTGCCCAACTTGCCATCAGAATGATGTCTCTCCTGATGCTTTAATTGCCAATAAATTTTTACGCCAGGTAACTTTGTATTTATTTTACCTCTACAGACGATTTTGATTTTGATGATGTCTTAATTTATAGATCATAAAGTAAAAATTGCTCGCGTTAGAGTGTACAGCCAGTAAATTGTCTTGATTCTAATAATTCATTTTCTAGGCTGTAAATAATTTCAAAAATGAAACTGGTTATACAAAGAGGCTTCGGAAACAATTACCACCACCACCACAACCACCTCCAATACCACCTCCAAGACCACTAATTCAGCGAAACCTACAACCCTTGATGCGACCCCCAATTTCAAGGCAGCAGGATCCTCTAATGATTCCAGTGACTTCTGCCTCAGTACATTCTGCTGCTTCTCTGACATCGGCATTGGCCCCTAACCAGCCACCCTTGGCATCCGCTATCCCGATTAATCGGCCTTCTACACCAGCATCTGTTCCCGATATAACGGCAACGGTGTCCATATCTGTCCATTCGGATAAGCCGGAGGGGCCTTTTCGGTAAGTGCTTGACAGTTCCTACCGTTAGAAAACACCAAAACGTTTGCGCGTGTGGTTTGTGTCGTTTCCTTTTTTTAAAATACTTCAACATGAGTTTTGGTCTGAATGACTTTAGAAACTATTTTCTGGAGACTCTGGAAACATGGCCCTCACATGCACCCAAACTCTCATGTGAGCAGAAACCAGGACAGCAAAATTCTTTCCCATGAGCTGCCGGTAGCAAGTGTAATAACCTACATGACCGTTATCCCAGCTCTGATTTGGTCAACAGAGGTGGAGCTACCAATGAATTATCAATTAACTTAGCAACAGCACTTCACTCCTGGAGTAAATTCATGCCGGTTTTTTTTTTCCCAACTCTTCTTGACACTGAAAATCACCCTGACTCCCCTTTCTTAGTTTCCTTTCTCCACCTCATTGGTTTTTATTTGTTGTTTTCAAAGGTGAAGGTTTTCTTTTTATCTCTCCGTGCCCATTCTATAGAAGTCTGCACCAATAATGCTGCTTTTCTCCCCGGCACATTCTTAGGAGGGATCTCATCAAACCTTTATTCAAAATAAAATTACTTTGACTCCTCATGAACACGGGTTAACTTTTCTCTGGTCCCTCTCCCTCTTGGGTTTTTGCATCTCCATTACTCTACCTGGATATCAAAATCTGTGTCTCAGTTCCCAAATTCAGGCATTTTATCTCACTGAGATTAGCATGACTTCTCATTCTCAACCTCCAGCCTCTCTTCGGGATATACGTGTATGAGTTTTATTTGTCCCTTTGACATGGTCGATCTCCTCATTAAAACTCATTGTCTCATTTATATTTCTTGGCTTTTGAGGGCCACTATTAATGGCATTTTTTTAACCCACCAACTGCATGACACAGTGATGTGACATCAGTCTGCCTTAGCCTTTGTGACCTTTCATTTCTTCCTTTCCCAATGGTTGACTCCATTCTAGCTTGACAAACCTTTCAGCTCCCAAACCTTCTTTTGGAATAATACTCCTGCTTGGCAGTCTCCCACTTAAATATCCAGCCACCTCCCTACAGCCATTCAAAATTCACTTCCAGAAAGCTGAACCTAATTAATCCTAAACTAATTACTGAGCAGAGAGGATTGTTCATCACCTACCTCTTGTCCAAACAAAACAAATGACTCCACTTTTACCCTTCAACCCTGAATATCTGAGGACTCATTGTGGATAAATACTATGACAGGTTCTTTCAAATCAGGAATCCAGTGTCTGAGTTTTTAAAACAGTAGGTAGGCTAGGATGCTAATTAAAATGCAAGTTAATATAGTAATTTACCTGCTTTCTCATAAACAGCATATCTTGAAATTTTCCTAGCATTGTTAATTTGGGTTTTGAAACTTCAGAACCTACTGAAAGATTGAGCCACGTGAATGCTTTGCTTCAAGTAATGTTTCCAACCAATTGGATGATAATATAATAGTCTAGAGCAGGGGTTGCCAGGCCTCGTGAACTCAAACCAAAAATAACCAAGAGCTGCAGATCCAAAAAAAAATCCTTTTAATTGTAACAGCAAGCAGGTATTATTGCAGGGTTTGGCATTGATAGGCAACGGCAATGAGCACAAGGCAGCCAGGCTGCTTGCCAGAACAGCTGGATCACGTGGACCAGCAAAAGGGACCATTGCCGTAATAAAATTATTTTCCTTCCAGAGCAGTCGTTCTGGCAAACGAATGTTATATAGCTCTTCACTGTGAGTTGCTCGGCAAGTGAAAGAGAGCTGACTGTGTGCGGCTCATGAGCTGGTTTGGGCCCTTGGTAAACATGCAGAGAAGTTGCATAAAGGTTTCAGTCAGTCTCAGGGTCCCAGTTTCTATGCTTCAAAAGAGCTTTTTAACTAAAAACTATACCAGTGTTCATGCCAACTTGCTGGGGATGGTTGACTAGCTGCTACCGCATCTTGAGCTGGGCTCCCAGGCCTACTCATCTCAGATTGCTCAGATCGGATCTCAGACCAGGGAAGCAGCATGGCCTAGTAGATAGAATACAGGCCTGGGAGGCAGAAGGAACTGTCCTCATCCCGGCTCCAGTACTTGTCTGCTGGGTGACCTTGGGCAAGTCACTTCACTTCTCTGGGACCCAGTTACTTCATCTGTAAAATGGTGATGAAGAATATGCGCCCTGTGTGGGACAGGGACTCTCTCCAACCTCTATCTACCCCAGCACTCGGAACAGTAAGCCCTTAACAAATGCCATCGTCATCTCTGATGGCACTGGGAAGCTTCTAGTCAAGGCTAAAAACCCAAATCAAGTTAGCGTCTCTGAGCACTTTTAATAATAATAGTAATAATAGTTATGGTATTTAAGTGCTTACTATGTGCCAAGCACTATTCTAAGCCCAGGGGTAGATACACGGTGATCATGTTGTCCCATGTGGGGCTCACCGTCTTAATCCCAGGTTTACAGATTAGGTAATTGAGGCACAGAAAAGTTATGTGGCTTGCCCAAGGTCACACAACAGACAGGTGATGGAGCTGGGATTAGAACCCATGTTGTCTGACTCCCAAGCCCCCAAGCTCTTGCCGCTAAGCCACACTGCTTTTCTACTTGTCTGGTCTTTTTTCTTTAATCTCTGTTCTATTTTGTATGTAGTGAACAGGGCAAAATTCAGAAGGAATGAAATATCAGGTGACTTGAAAATATTTTAATACCATACGTGAGTAAGTAGAAGTTAATTCTGCTACTTTTATAAATAAGATTCATATCCATTGAGAGTATCCCCATCCGGGGCAGGAGACTTTCAAATTGCTCCCTTCTGATTTAAACCATCCCCGCCATCGAAATCTCTTTAACAAATTTGCCTTCTTTTTTTCCAGTGATCCTGAGAAAATGATACCTGCTGCAGCCCTTGTAGCTGCTGAACATTCTAAAGCTGCTTCATCACTAGCAATTAGCGCCCTGATGGAAGAAAAGGTAATTTTGATTTCAAAGTGCTCTATGACTTCTTGCGTTTAACAGAGTGTTTTGATTCTGGTGTTTTCTTTGCCTTTCCCCTTATTTTTCCATAAGGGTTACCAGGTCCCGGTACTTGGAGCTCCACCATCGCTACTGGGACAGTCGCTTTTGCACGGACAGTTGATACCTACTACTGGTGAGTAGTTCAGTATACTTAGGTTTGGCTTTCAGTTTAAAACTATTTCTAACTACATTTAATCACCAATATGTTCTCCTTTTTTCTTCTTTTTCTTTTTTTAAAGGACCAGTGAGAATAAATGCTATTCGTGCTGCTGGTGGCAGGCCAGGTTGGGAACCGTAAGTATATTTATGGCATTCATCTGGATTTTCAGGGAGTTCTCAGGCATGCAAATGTTCTTTCTGAATGGGTTTTGTCATATACTATTTAAGAGGTAATCACCTGATGGAGTGGTGAGTTTTGGACTACATTAAAGCTTAAATATTGGAATTCTGATGGCTGTGTCTTAAGATGATATTGGGGTTTTTAATGGCAGAGAGCTATGATGAAAAACTGGGTGGATGGAACAGCTTCTGGGTGACCATAGAGTTTTTTTTTTTAACATAGGAGGTAAAAATGAGCCATGAATGAGTCCTGCAGAATCATAAAGGGTATTGACATGGTAAACCCAAGACTACTAAATCCCACAGCTTCGAATGAAGTCTGATGGGGCTAGGTTCAAGGACCCAGAAATAATATAGTCACAAGGTCATGCAGGGATCAACATTGGAATTGTTTAATATAGGATGATGTACAGGCAGAAAGTATTGATAGGTGCAGGAAATATTTGGATAAATAGATGAAAAGTTTACAGCTGGCTGTCAAAGGAAAAGTTTAGACAAACGAGGCAGTACATGCCAAAAACCAAAGAGGTCAATGACGGTGTCCCTTGAAGCACACCGTAGAAGGCCACTTGGTGGGATTTGAATGGGCCACTGGTATGATTCCCGCGGGCAGTCTCAAATTTGCCCTCTTAAAGAGTGAAAACCTTAAATATATTCAAGTCCAATGGAAGAGTTGAGCTCAGCTATCTCTGATTGATTTGCTCTTTGTTTTGGAGAGGAAACCTTGAGCAACAGTGACTTTGGGCTTTTCTGTTTATTTTAGAAGTCTGACTCGCGGTCGACACCACGGCGAACGTTCCCAGCGGACTCAAGGCCCGTTGCCAGCAACACCAGTCTTCGTCCCCGTACCTCCACCTCCCATCTATCCACCCCCACCCCATGCACTCCCTCTGCCTCCAGGGGTCCCCCCACCCCAGTTTCCTCCTCAGTTTCCTCCTGGGCAGCCCCCTCCCGCTGGGTTCAGTGTTCCTCCTCCAGGATTTCCTCCAACTCCTGCCAACATATCAACACCTTGGGTATCCACAGCTGTCCAGACGGCTCATTCCAATGCTATCCCAACAACCCAAGCGCCGCCTTTATCCAGGGAAGAATTCTACAGGGAGCAGCGACGACTTAAAGAGGAGTAAGTGTCTGCTTGGGCCCTGCAGTGTGAGCACTCCTGTTTCAGTAACGTAGGCGTATTTGAAAGTAGGTGCTTCGGCCATTAGCGGAACATGTTCCAGTGTATTGCTAGTTAAAGCTAAATATCTAGAAAATTCGAACAAAGACGCAAGAAACCTATTTAGGGATTCCTAGCTATTTACAGTTCAGAACTAGAAAGGTAATGACACTTTCATTCATATGCTTCATTATCTAATTACATGTCTTGTTAGCATTCTTAAATGGCTTTTGTTAACTGTTACTCTTTAACTTTATTTTACTAGGGAAAAGAAAAAGTCCAAACTAGATGAGTTTACAAATGATTTTGCTAAGGAATTGATGGAATACAAAAAGATTCAAAAGGAGCGTAGGCGCTCATTTTCCAGGTTAGTGTTTTGCAAGCCTTCATGATGGAATTACAAGTAATTGAGCAGAACCCAAATGGGGAAGTAGTCCTTATTCAGAGGGACTGAATGCCCAAGGGATTAGCCGTGGATACAGTGTTTTCATTTGTGCCATTTTTTTTTTCCCCAATTGGATCTAGATTGGTAGAATCAGTTTGTTTACTCTTACAGCTGTTGGTTCATTCAGTTATTTTGTAGTGTAGTTCCTAGACTAAAGAATCAACGGTTCTAGAAACTGAATTCTCTCCCCTAAAATTCTCAGTAGGCTAGGACTGAGGCATGACTGGGGAAAACACCAAACTTAACTTTTCTGAGCAATCTTTCACCATAAGGCTACAGCTTTTTGCTGGAACATTAACCTGTGTAATTTTGAAGCAATGGCATCAAACATTTTATCGACCTTTGCTACCAATAAAGCAGTTTGTATCATTCCCAGAACATTTGTGTTTAAAAGACTCCTTTTTCTAACTTTCTTGAAATTCGGTTATTTCGTTTCTGGAGTTTTAGAAGTTGGACCTTATTCGTGAGTGTTGCAGTTACTGTGCGTCTACAATATTGAAGTATAGGAGTAGAAAATGTTGGTATTAACAAATAGGCAATAAAGTGAAATCGAGCCTGGCGGTTTGCTTTAGCGTTAAGCGTACTTGACCATCTTTTAGCCAATCTACAGAACATAAAAGCTTTGCACTACACTCTACTTGTTCCAGTGAAGGCAAAAAGACAAATCTTCACACAGTCGATGTCCATTGACTTGTGAATGCATGCGTATTCCAGTAGAGGCCACTGTATCACCTTAAGTAAACTAAAAACTTGACAATTGTTCTGTTGAAATGAAAGGGGGAAAGCGATTGGGAATGGCTAGAACTTGAGATCATTGCACCTGTATGTATTTCTCAAAACTACATGGTGTTTGTTTCAGGTCCAAATCCCCCTATAGTGGATCGTCCTACTCGAGGAGTTCATATACCTATTCCAAATCAAGATCTGGCTCGTCACGTTCACGTTCTTATTCTCGGTCCTTTAGTCGGTCTCACTCTCGTTCTTACTCACGCTCGCCTCCGTATCCCAGAAGGGGCAGGGGGAAGAGCCGGAATTACCGTTCGAGGTCAAGATCCCACGGCTATCACCGCTCCAGGTCAAGGTCTCCGCCGTATCGCCGATACCATTCACGGTCCAGGTCTCCTCCAGCTTTTAGGGGTCAGTCTCCTAATAAGCGAAATTTACCTCAAGGGGAAGCAGAACGAGAGTATTTCAATAGGTATAGAGAAGTGCCGCCACCTTACGACATAAAGGCCTACTACGGGAGAAATGTTGACTTTAGGGATCCCTATGAGAAAGAACGTTACCGAGAATGGGAACGAAACTACAGAGAGTGGTATGAAAAATACTACAAAGGGTACGCTGCTGGCGCCCAGCCCAGACCTCCAGCCAACAGGGAGGCCTTCTCTCCAGAGAGATTTGGTCCACCGGGCGCCAGGAGAGAGAATTCTCCCTTCCCCCGAGGCCGCAGGGAAGACTACTCGACGGGACAAAGTCACAGAAGTCGCAATATGCCTGGAAGTTATCCAGAGAAACCCTCAGTGAGAGATGGTCATGGCTTGAAGGATAATGCCAAGTCAAAGGAGAAGGAAAGTGAAAATCCCCAAGGAGATGGCAAGGGAAATAAACATAAGAAGCACCGAAAGAGAAGAAAAGAAGAAAACGAAGGCTTCGTCAATGCGGAGTTGCTGGAGACTTCCAGGAAGCCAAGAGAACCGGCGGTAGGGGAAGAAATTAAAACGGACTCATTGTTCATTCTCCCCAGTAGGGATGATGCTACCCCTGTGAGAGATGAACCAATGGAAGCAGATTCAATAACTTTTAAACCTGTGTCTGAGAAGGAGAAGAAAGACAAAGATAAGCCGAAAGCAAAGGCAGACAAGACAAAACGCAAAAACGATGGCAGCGCCGCTACCAAGAAGGAGAGTGTTGCGAAACCCGCGAAAGGGTCTCAGGAAAAATCCACCGATGTGGAACGTGAGAAGTCCCCTCGACCCGAGCCTCCATCCAAAAAAGCCAAAGAGGAGGTACCAAAGACTGACAGTACTAAGTCATCCTCCTCTTCTCAGAAAGATGAAAAGGCCGCTAACACACCCAGAAAAGTTCACCCTAAGGTGGCAAAAGAGCACCAAGAAACCAAACCGGTCAAAGAGGAAAAGGCAAAAAAGGAGTATTCAAAAGAATCCAAATCAGAAAAGCCCTCGAACAAAGAGGAAAAGTCAAAAAAGCCTTCCGAGAAAAGCAAACCCACTGATGCCAAACCGGAAAAAAGGAAAAGAAAAGCAGAAGAGAAGGGAATCGATAAAGAGCACGAGGCAACTTCGGTGAAAAGCAGTAAACCAGAAGCTGCCGAAGTGATGAAGCCTTCACCAAAACGGAAAATGGAACCAGATGTTGAAAAGACCGACAGAACTCCAGAAAAGGACAAAGCTGCGTCTGCCCCGGCAAAAAAAATTAAACTCAACCGAGAAACGGGGAAAAAAATTGCAAGTGGGGAAACTGTCCCTGGTGCAAAAGAAGTTACTGAAAAAATAGAACCAGCAAGTAGCAAGGTTAAACAAGAAAAGGCCAAAGGCAAAGTTAGAAGAAAAGTAGCAGCAGCAGAAGGGTCCGGCTCAACTCTTGTGGATTATACCAGGTACCTGTTTTTCATCTGTCTCTCTTCTGTAACTCATTCTTCACACCCTATCAATTGTGAAAGAATGAAATTCTAAGCAAGACAAGCTTAGAGAACCTCAGTTGTGAAAAAGAGTCGGGAGTCCGATCAGATCCTTCGTGTTCTGTGTTACCGGTCTCCACTCTTTCTAAGCAAGACAAGCTTAGAGAACCTCAGTTGTGAAAAAGAGTCGGGAGTCCGATCAGATCCTTCATGTTCTGTGTTACCGGTCTCCACTCTTTCCGTCCTGGGACCCTGTCATACTACCCTTCCTTCCCCCACCCTGCCAATCCCATCTTCTTAGATCACTGGGCGACTTCTCCTTTGAAGCCAGTTCCTCTCAGTGCTCAAGCTTGATAAAGGACCCACCACCTGACTTGGCCTAATCCAGCCCCAGATCCTAAAGAGATAAGTGGCAGTCTGGTCATTTATAGTTCTGTGAGGCTCTGGAAGCGAATTGCTCATTGGTTTTGAGGTTCCAATTAGAGTAAAGAGGCTCGAAATGTTGGTTCAGCCTAGAGACAGTGCATTGGAAAGTTTGCCACTAGAGACAGCAAGACAGTTACTTAGCACAAGCTCAGTAGCTTTCTGGTTGCACTGAGAGTTCTAGCCTCGAATTTGAATACATTATGAATTTAACAAATAGACTGACCTATTCCATGATAGTGATCTGTTCTCACCTGAGACTGATCTATTCCATGATCATGATCTATTCTCACCTGATCATCTGAATCTCAAAGGAGCAATATTAGAATTGAAACTGGTTTTTATTTTATGTATTATATTTAGTTTTTTACATATGTACTTTTTTAAGAATCGCATAAATGGGAGGGAGTTGTTTCATTTTTAATAAAAGGCAATGACTCTTTTTGGTGGTCCCATTTAATTGTGGAAATGAGAGGTTATTCCCAAAGTGTTCATCTCCAATTTATTAGCTAATAAGAAACTAGTCCCCACACGGACAAATTGTCTTAATTAAAAATAAAAGGAATTTTGAAGTTAATAAGAATCGTAATAAGAATATTACGTTCCAACTGGCCAAACTTTGTCAAAATGGCCACAGGTAACATAAGTCAGTAGCCAAGTAAATGTTGGGTCACTTTGGAAACTTTTTAGAGCAAACACTTTGAAAGGTGGTTATAAAATGAATATTTGGTTTTTAATGGAAGGCCATAAATTACATTTGGAGGTAATGTCAAGACCTGAGTTATTATGAACGCATTCCCTCCTTTTAATTTCATCCTCTTTAAAATTAGGATTGAGCTCAGAATGTCATGTCATTATTAGATTATTTTGAAACAAAACATTTGTGCTATGTAGTAAGTCCTTAACTTTCCTCGCTCTGCCCATTGCAGAGCTGGTTTCTGGAACTGTATTAAATGTTCAGAATTCATCTTCTGAGTGAGAGGTTCAGCGTCCTAAAATCTGTGGAAGTGTTACCTTGGATTGTTGTTAATGTTTTTATTATCTTTCCTGTAGTACGAGCTCAACTGGAGGCAGTCCTGTTAGAAAGTCAGAAGAAAAGCCAGACACCAAACGAACTGTCATTAAGACCATGGAAGAATACAATAATGATATCACAGCCCCAGCCGAGGATGTTATTATTATGATTCAGGTCCCTCAGTCAAAGTGGGATAAAGATGATTTTGAGTCGGAGGAGGAAGAAATTAAATCTACACAAGCCCCGTCAAATGTCGGAAAACCTGCAAGTGTCATCAAAAGTGTCAGCACTAAACCACTGAATCCTGTTAAACAGGCTGAAAAGGAAACTGAGCCAGTGGAAAAAATTCCGAAAACCACAAAAGAAGCCAGCCATGAAGGTGCTCAGCATGAGGGAAAAGGTTCAAAAAATTCTGCATCAAGTGAAAAAGGGAAAACCAAAGACCGGGATCATTCGGTGTCAGACAAGGAAAATTCTGAAAAGAGGAAGGGCAGCGCTCAACCAGAAAAGGACATCAATTTGGACCGTGTAGGCGAACAAGGAAACCTCAAAAGTCTTTCTCAATCTTCCAAAGACAGTCGAACTTCAGATAAACACGATTCTGGCCGTGCAGCCTCAAGTAAAGACTTCACCCCTAATAGAGACAAAAAAGCGGACTATGACAATAGGGACCACTCAAGCGCTAAACGTAGAGATGAAAGGAGCGAGGTAGCCAGGAGAAAAGAATCTCCTCCTCGGAATAAGGAGGCTGTTCCGGGACAAAAAGGCAAACCGCGGGACGAAAAAGCAGATTTTCCCAAAAAGGGAACGGGGGACTCCAAAAGAAGTAATCATAGTCCCCAAAGGGATCGGAAACCATATGATCACAAGGCTGCTTACGACTCCAAGCGCCCCGCCGAAGAGAACAAATCTGTAGATAAAAACCCAGGTAAAGAGAAGGAGAAGCATACATTGGAAACCAAGAACAATAAAGAGAAAGAACTAAGTGGCAGTAAATCAACTCACAGGCAGAGCACGCCAGAGGCCCAGAATGAGAAAGAACCCATCCCCGGGCAAGTCGATAAGGGGACTGTCAAACCGAAGCCCCAGCTAAGCCACTCCTCCCGACTCTCTTCGGACTTAACTAGAGAAACGGACGAGGCCGCGTTCGTTCCAGATTACAATGAGAGTGACAGCGAGAGTAACGTCTCTGCAAAAGAAGAGGACCCTTCGGGAAAGAACCCGAAAGAACCGAAGGACAAAGCGACGGAGAAAGGGAAAGAGGGTTTGGACGCAGTGGCCGGCCAGCCCGACGTCCCCCGAAGTCAAAGCCAGAGCAGTCCCAGCGTCAGCCACAGCCGGAGTCAGAGCCCTTCCGGGAGCCAGACCCGAAGCCGCAGCAGCAGTGCCAGCTCAGCAGAAAGCCAAGACAGTAAGAAGAAGAAGAAGAAGAAGGAGAAAAAGAAGCACAAGAAGCATAAGAAACACAAGAAGCATAAGAAGCATGCAGGCCCTGAATCGGAATTGGAGAAAAGCCAAAAACACAAACATAAGAAGAAAAAATCCAAGAAGAACAAAGATAAAGACAAGGAGAAGGAGAAGGATGACCAAAAAGTGAAATCTGTCACTGTATAAAACGACAGATTAAAAAAAACTGACTTAATTACTAAGTCATCTGTATTAAATTTTGTTATAATATAAACAAGTTCATGCTTTGTAAATAGTGACATGGAAGACCCTGTGCTGCACTTAAAATATTGCTGCTTGATTATTTGATTTTTACATCAGAGCTTTATAACGTGAACATTTTGTACAGAATTGTGCGTTGTGACCATGTAACATGAGAGATTTTGCTGGGGCATATTATTTTTAACCACCATTAATTAGTTTGGGTGGAGTTTACTGTACTGTGAATTTTTCACATTTGAATTTTTTTGTAATTGCCTGGCAGAAAAAGCTGATATCGGTTCTAAAATATCAGCAGAATGATTTGCAGAATTCATTACGGCTCTGTTATGTCACTTTTGATTACAATAAAAGTTTTCAGTAAACTTTATTCAAACATGATGGCATCTGCATAATATCTCAAAGGAAATATCCCTCAAAAACCCCAGCCTATGTTCACAATAGGAACTCCTTTAAATGAACTGCATTTTGAATCGAGGATTGAATGTAGAATAGAGTCTGTTATTGAGTTGTCAAAACTGAACTCAAATTCACTCAACTCACTTAATGCGATGTCAAAACCGTAATATTCAGGGCAATTAAAATCTGGCAGGTTGGTGATAACTTCGAAGGAAATAATTTATCTACGAAGAAATCAGCAGCAGCATTTGAGTGTCTTCTGGGTGCAGAGCACCTTTTTGAGGTTCTTGGGGCATATTCAACAAGGTAATAGTAATAACTGTAATGGTATTTAAGCCCTTACTATGTTCCAAGCACTGTACTAAGCAATAGGGTGGATCCATGCAAATGGGGTTGGACACAGTCCCTGTCCCACATAGGGCTCAGTCTCAATCCCATTTTACAGATGAGGTAACTGAGGCCCAGAGAAGTGAAGTGGCTTGCCCAAGGTCACAAAGTGGACAAGTGGCAGAGCCAGGATTAGAACCTAGGACTATTTGACAACCAGGTCCTTGCTGTATTCACTGCATCATGTTGCTAAAGACCACAGTCCTTGACCTCGGGGAGTTTGGTAGTCTAAAGGGAGACAAGCAGATACAAAGTGTCAAAACTTGACACAATAATAATGATGGTATTTAAGCACTTATGTGCCAAGGACCGTTCTAAGTGTTGAGGTAGGTACAAGGTAATCAGGTTGTCTCACATGGGGCTCAGTAAAATGGGGATTATCTGTGAGCCTCTAGTGGGACAAACTGATTACCCCGTATCTGCCCCAGCACTTAGAACTGTGCTCTGCACATAGTAAGCGCTTAACAAATACCAACATTATTATCACCATTTTACAGATGAGGTAACTGAGGCCCAGGGAAGTTGTGATTTGCCCAAAGTCACACAGCGGACAAGTGGCAGATCCTGGGATTAGAACCCATGACCTCTGACCCAAGCCCATGCTCTTTTCACTAAGCCATGCTGTTTCTCTGAGCTTGGCTCATTCTCCAAAGGGACAGGTTTTTGAAAAAGATTCAGAAGAATAGTAAAGTTGGCAAACTATGTGCTTGAGCAATTAACCTGAGGAGCAAAAGGGGATTATAAAATAGTTCAGTCATTGACTCTAGTAAATGAAATTTTGAAAGTCCAATACTTGAACCTCGTTAGATGTAAACAGGATTTTCAACTAAATAAGCCTGTCCTAAATAAATCCCAATGTTGGTTCTAATCCCAGCTCTGTAGCTAGTCTACTGTGTGACATTGGGCAAATCACTGCACTTCTGGGCCTCAGTTACCTCATCTGTAAAATGGGGATTGAGACCGAGCCCCATGTGGGACAGGGACAGTGTCCAACCCGATGTGCTTGTATCTACCCCAGTGCTTAGTAGTGCCTAGCAGGTAGTAAGTGCTTAACAAATACCGCTATTATTATGAAAGTTGGGTAGGGGTGGGTCCTATGTCCTTTTGTGCCATGATAGGTGTGGCACTCAGAGGCTGGGGAACCATGGCTTTCATCCCCAAAGTGAATCCACTGACTGAGCTTCCCAGGGGAGTGTTGAAGTAGTCATTTATTGAGCACCTATGTGCAGAGCACAGTACTGAGCACTTGAGAGAGTACAATGTAACACTCGATAGACGTTCCCTGTCCACAATGAGCTTCCAGTCTAGGGCATAGTGGGAAGCTTTCACGGTTGTCTTGGAGGAAGAGGGGAGCTATGTCCAATCCATTCCTGTGAATGGCTTTTTATACTATATGTCCTTCATACTCAGAGTAATAGTGTAATTCACTCAATGTTCTCTGGGTTTCAGTGCACTGGACTACAGGCTTAGGAAGTGCAGAAAACTGTTTCTTCCCCACCTCCATCCTATTCCCACCTCGGCTTCTAATCTAGAGACAAATGAGCAGAGCAGAAGCTTCTACCTTGAAATCATAAACTGCCCCCTGGCCAATGAAAATGACCACTGAAACCATGTGAGAGTCCAATCCATGGTTTCCATTTTTGGTTTTAAATCAGATCTTGGGAGGAAATGGGAAAGCTAAAATCCTGACACCACACTCTCCCTCCCATGAAAAGTTCATCCTGAACCAGTTTTCACAATGCAAACGCATAACCCTGACTTTTCATTTCTTGCTGGGTTTGCCTCTTATTTGCATCTGATGAAGGGATAACTCATAAGGAAAAAAAAAGATTTCTACCTGGGTTTTTCATTTCCATACCCAGGGCCCATCTTCACTGGACACCTCATTCTGCACAGTTTTCTTATTTCTGACTTCACTGGCAAGCAACCATCCTCTCCTATTTCCTGGTACAAGTTAGCAAATAACATTCCTCATGGTAAATCATTAAGTTTGCGTGCAATAAGAGTGGTATTTAAGCACTCACCTATGGTCCCAACACTGTAGTAGATGAAAGTAAATTAGATTGAGGGCCACTTGGGGCTCACAGTCTAAGTAGGAGGGAGAACAGGTATTGAATCCCCCACCCCCACCCCACCCCAGTTTAAAGATGAGACCAGCATAGAGAAGCAAGTGACTTGCCTATGGTCAAGTGGGAGACAAGTTGGCAGAATCAGAACCCAAATCATCTGACTCCCAGGCCTGAACTCTTTCCACTTAGTCCAGACTGCTTCCTCCCAAGTTTCAACCACATAAATAAGCTTCTTACTGGACACTCAGGCTCCTAAAAATGGTGGCCTAGAAGATGAAGATTTAGGAAGTGGGTTAATCAAACCGTTTAGCTGCTTGGAGTTCTGCACAGATTTGTTGGCTCTGTAAGAATATGTGCCTGTATAAGCGATAAAGGCGACCTGACTAAGATTTTTGTCAACGGGTGTGAATTTGGCTGATGAGAGTGAGCAGCAGTCTTCCACTTGTTTGTTAAGTCTGGTGGTTAAGATTGCCCCTCCCTGCTTCATTGCATTTGCCACCCGGACTGTCAGGTCTAATTTCAGTTCAATTCTCCTTAGAACTAGGTTCTAAGTCGACCAGGCAACCGTATTTATTGAGCACTCACTGTAAGCAGAACACTACTGAGTGCTTGGTAAAGTACAGTTTGACAATATGAGACACATTCCTTACCCACAACGAACTTACAGTCTAGAGGGGGAGACAGACATAAATATAAATAAATGAAACTCAGTCACCCCACTTCTCATGGCTGTATGCTTAAACAGACTATGGGTCACAGCCACCCAAAGCTAAACCCAGTTCCTTCACTGAGCCTGCAGAGTGTTTTCTCTGCTCTCCTATTTGTGGGTGGACTTCAAGCCCCACCAATAGCTTAGTGGGGAGGGGGTTTGGAGTTGAGAGGTCAGAGCAAGATGGGCAAAGAATTGCATCGTGGAGAGAGCGCAGGTCTGCGAGTCAGAAGGTAATGGGTTCTATTGCCGGCTCCGTCCACTTGTCTGCTGTGTGACTTTGGGCAAGGCACTGCATTTCTCTGTGCCTCAGTTACCTCATCTGTAAAATGGGGATTACTGTGAGCCCCTCTTGGGACAGGAACTGTGTCCAACCCAATTTGCTTGTATCTACCCCAGTGCTTATTACAGTGCCCTGCTCATAGTAAGCGCTTAACAAATACCATTACTATTATTATTACTATTATTATTACAGGGGCTGGGGGAGTCCACTGAAATCTTGCTCCCCTTCACCTCCATGCCAGTGGCTGCCACCTGTATTTCTCAGTCCTCCAGACGCTGCCTCAGGACCCCCATAGCTCAGGTTTGGGGAACAGTCCCTCTCTTTGGTTATTTAGTCTATTTGGGAGTCTTGAGAAGTGGCAGACATACTGGAGACGTGGCAGACTTACTGTTTTTTCTGCAGATGTCCCTGTACCCAACTTCTGGGTTTGGATTAGGCCACAGCAGGGCCAGAACTGGGGCTTTCTGTGCCTTGCCCAAAGTCACACAGCGGGCTCTCCATCACCTTGCCCCTTCCTACCTCTCCTCCCTTCTCTCTTTCTACTGCCCACCCCACATGCTCTGCTCCTCTGCCACCCACCTCCTCACCGTCCCCCGTTCTCGCCTATCCCGCCATCGCCCCCCGGGCCACGTCTTCCCGCGGTCCTGAAACGCCCTCCCTCCTCACCTCCGCCAAACTAATTCTCTTTCCCTCTTCAAAACCCTACTTAGAGCTCACCTCCTCCAAGGGGCCTTCCCAAACTGAGCTCCCCTTTTCCCTCTGCTCCCTCTACCCCCCTTCACCTCCCGAGCTAACCCTCTTCTCCCCCCTTTCCCTCTGCTCCTCTCCCTCTCCTGTCCCATCCCCTCAGCACTGTACTCGTCCGCTCAACTGTATATATCTTCGTCACCCTATTTATTTTGTTAATGAGATGTACATCATCTTGATTCTATTTATTTGCTATTGTTTTAATGAGATGTTCTTCCCCTTGACTCTATTTATTGCCATTGTTCTTGTCCGTCAGTCTCTTCGGATTAGACTGTAAGCCCGTCAAAGGGCAGGGACTGTCTATCTGTTACCGATTTGTACATTCCAAGCGCTTAGTACAGTGCTCTGCACATAGTAAGCGCTCAATAAATACTATTGAATAAATACTATTGAATAAGTGACAGAGGCGGAAATAGAACCAATTACCTTCTGACTCCCAGACCCATGCTCTATCCACTATCTGAGTTAGTTATAGCTCTCCCACCTTGCCCCTTCCACTCATCTCGGAACAGCCTCTCCCTCCTGGGCATGTCGCTAGCCCCAGACATCTCCAAGCCCCTTTGACAAAAGCGTGTAAACTCACTTTCCTCAAAATAATAATGTTGGTATTTGTTAAGCGCCTACTATGTGCAGAGCACTGTTCTAAGCGCTGGGGTAGATACAAGGTAATCAGGTTGTTCCACGTGAGGCTCACAGTTAATCCCCATTTTACAGATGAGGTAACTGAGGCACAGAGAAGTGAAGTGACTTGCTCACAGTCACACAGCTGACAAGTGATGGAGCCGGAAGTCGAACCCTTGACCTCTGACTCCAAAGCCCAGGCACTTTCCACTGAGCCACGCTTGAATGGCCATAGTTCCCTGTCTCTCTGGCTAGTCTCTCAGATACAAAACATTCAACACTCATCTTGCAGCTCCAATCTCTCTGCCACTAGAGTATTCTTGTTAGTATTAATAATTATTTGATTATGTTATAATTAATGTATAACTATAATATGTTTATGAGAGAAGCAGCGTGGTAGAGTGGAAAGGGCGTGGGCTTGGGAGTCAGAGTTCATGTGTTCGAATCCCGGCTCCGCCACTTGCCAGCTGTGTGACTTTGGGCAAGTCACTTCACTTCTCTGTGCCTCAGTTACCTCATCTGTAAAATGGGGATTAAAACTGTGAGCCCCACGTGGGACAACCTGATTACCTTGTATCCTCCAGCGCTTAGAACAGTTCTTTGCACATAGTAAGCGCTTAACAAATACCAACATTTATTTTATATATAATAGTATTTGTAAGCACTTCTCTTGTGCCTTCTAGAATGTGAGAAGCAGTGTGGCTTAATAGAAGGAGCACAGGCTTGGGAGTCAGAGGACCTGGCTTCTAATCCCGGCTCTGCCACTTGTCTGCTGTGTGACCTTGAGCAAGTCACTTAACTTCTCTGTGCCTCAGTTACCTCATCTGTAAAATGGGGATTAAAAGTGTGAGCCCCATGTGGGACAACCTGATTACCCTCTCTCTACCCCAGTGCTTAGAACAGTACTTGGCACATAGTAAGCGCTTTACAAATACCGTAATTATTATTACTATTATTAATACCCTTAGACTGTAAGTTCTTTGGGGGCAGGTAATGTGTCTGCTACCTGTTATATTGTACTCTCCAAAGTACTTAGTACGGTGCTCTGCACATAGTAAGACTCAGTACATTCCATCGATTGATGTGCTAAGTACTGAGGTAGTTACATTACAATCAGATCAAACCTAGTCTCTGACCTCCCATTCCCCTCCGCCTCCCACGGCCCCCTCACACCCCGAAGGGCTTGCAGCCTAAGATGGAGGAAGATAAGGATGAATAAAGAGAGCATGGAGTAAGTCAGAGCAACAGAGAAGGGAGTGGGAGAAGAGGAAAGGTGAGCTCAGTCAGAGAAGACCTCTTGGAGGAGATGGGCCTTCAGTAAGGCTTGGAAGGGAGGGACAGTAATTGTCTGTGGGACGTGAAGAGGAAGGGCATTCCAGGCCAGAGGCAGGCAGGAGGTGGGCAAAAGGTGTCAGTGAGATAGATGAGATGGAGTTACAGTGAAAAGGCTGGCATTAGAGGAGTGAAGTGTGCAGGCTGGGTTGTAGTAGGAGAGAAGCAAAGTGAGGTAGGAGGGGGCAAGGTGACGGAGTGCTTTAAAGCCGATGGGGAGGAGTTTCTAGTTGAAGCAGAGATGTTTCTTGAGAAGTGGGGAAATATGACCTGGACATTTTTGCAGAAAAATGATCAGGGCAGCAGAATGAGAAGCAGCGTGGCTCAGTGGAGAGAGCCTGGGCTTCAGAGTCAGAGGTCATGGGTTCGACTCCCGGCTCTGCCACTTGTCAGCTGTGTGACTGTGGACAAGTCACTTCACTTCTCTGGGCCTCAGTTACCTCATCTGTAAAATGGGGATTAACTGTGAGCCTCACGTGGGACGACCTGATTCCCCTGTATCTCCCCCAGCGCTTAGAAGAGTGCTCTGCACATAGTAAGCGCTTAACAAATACCAATATTAAGTATGGACTGGAGTGGGGAGAAACAGGCGGCTGGGAGGTCAGCAAGGAGGCTTATGCAGTAATCAAAGCAGGAGAGGAGAAGTGCGTGGATTAATGTGGTAGCAGTTTGGATGGAGAGGAAAGGTTGGATTTTAGTGATGGTGTGAAGGTTGGACAGACAGGATTTGGTGATGGATTGAATATGTGGGTTGAATGAGAGAGAGGAGTCACTGATAATGCCAAGGGCTTGTTAGACAGGAAGGATGGTGGTGCTCTCTACAGTGATGGGAAAATCAGGGGAAGGATAGGGTTTTGGGTGGGAAAATAAAGAGTTCTGTTTTAGACATCTTAGGTTTGAGGTGATGGTGGGACATCCAGGTAGAGATGTCTTGAAGGCAGGAAGAAAGGCGAGATTGCAGAGAGGGAGAGAGATCAGGGCTGGAGATGGAGATTTGGGAATCATCAGCATAGATGATTTAGATTTCTCCATTCTGAAAAGTGCCTGCTTATCCCTATTTTAGGCAAATTTCTACCTCACCTGCTTTCCTCCGATCTCATGATTGTTTAGTTTCTTTGAAAGCTTTTGGTGTGGAGCCTTGTCAAAGCTTTGGAAAACCCAAGTATATTATGACCAATGGTTCCCGTATATTGACCTTTTTTGAGCTCCTTGTGGACAGTGAATGGGTGTGGTTACTCTGTTTATTGTACTCTCCTCAGCACTTAGTACAGTGCTCTGCCCAAAGTAAATGCTCAGTAAATATCATTGATTGCTTGATTGATCCTTTCTAAGACTCCAGAAGATTAGGGAGGAGTGATTTTTCTCTTACAGAAACCTTGTCTTTCTCCCCGATGGTTGTGTTTTGTTAAATGTCCAGTGATCCTAAACTTAATTATTTATTTTCCTAATCTGTCAAGTGGTGATGTTAGATCGGTCTGTAATTTCCAGGACCACTATTTGAAGCCTTTTTATAGTAGTAATAGCATTTGTAGTAGACATAATAATGGAAGGAGTAATATTTATTGTGTGCTTACCGTGCTGCGCACAAAACTAAGCACTGGGAAAGAATACATAAATGGGAATTAGACACGGTCTCTAGCCCCCAAGGGATTTACAGTCTAACAATTTAAGTGGAGATAAGGGACCAGAGGTAGAAACATCAGGAGTGATGAAACAATAAAACACTAAAACAGGATAAGACACAAGGGTAAATATGCAAAATAAAAACAAAATTAGTCAGGTGCTGTGGCCTAGAGAAAAAATTCAGCCTTCGTCCAAACCTGTAGTCACAGGAACTGCTATTGCCACCAGAAATCTTTCTGAGGTTTCGAGTCCTTCTACCCTGAGTGATTTTTCTCTTTCCCGGTGGCAAGTTGGAAGACAGGAGAGGATGGAGTTCACAGTTATCGTCCACAATCCTTTAGGACCAAATCGGTAAATTACACCCTTGCACCGGTGCGCTGTCTTTGAATTTCTCCAGAAACTTTTGGGTGGTTGCCATCCTGTTCCAGGAAATCACTTATGTGTAATTTATTCATTTGGTCAAGACAACTTCTGTGGTCATTACAATTTGATCCTATTCCCCGGCAATACCCACTGCAAAAAAGAAAAAAAAAACCTGGGTGTAGGAGTCTAACATCGCTTTAGTAAAGACCAGACTAAAAAGGATTCATTGATCCCCTTGGCTGTAAATTTTCGTCCCTGGGTGCACCCACCAATTCCCGGTTTGGGGTATGTTTGAAGAAGGCTCTGTCGTTAGCTGTGGCGTCCCTGAAAACTAGCTTTTCCAACTCATTTCTCTCCATCCTAATTTCTAGGATCGGGATCAGGTCTTGCCAGAGGCTTTACTGACACCTAGAGATAGCACTGTTTCCCCACCTGGAGCACGTGTTTGACTTATTTCGCAAAACCCACCCGCTGATTTGCATGCCAGCCTTCAGATCAAAGGTTTAGGAACCCACGAACTTCATTTGGGGAGGGGCAAATAAATCAAAGCGCACCCCAAGCCGGCTCTCTGGAGGGTGGAGGCCCCGGAGAAAGATGGGCCCTGAGAATCTGATAGTGAGAAGGGAGTGAAGTCACCCTGAGTAAACTGAGAAGGGAGAGAAGTCGCTTACTAGTGGGAGGCGACTGTGAAAAAGAGATTGTTGAGTTTTTTTCCTTTGGTGCGGTAGTGTGAAATCCACCAGCTTTGGTTTTTGCGGAAGAAATTTGCTTTGGGTCAGGTGGACGGGGCCCCACGTGCCGCCCTGGAATTGGCCTAGTGCGTGCAAGGTTCTTGTATCTGCACCGTTTGAGCTGGGCAGTCTGGTGGAGCCTTCGGACGTGTGCAACCCCGTTGTGGAGGTTTTCCAGTTTCAGAAGCCCTCTCTGAGCGCTTTAGGTAAAATGTAACTGAGATTGGGTTATCTTGTACAGCGTTTACCTAGTGTGCTTTAGGTAAAATGTAACAGATCGGGTTATCTCGTACAGTGTTTACCTAGTGCAGTAGTAATATTTGTTAATTGACTCTAGTAGTAACAGTTTTTATTGACTCTAGATTATGAGCTCCTTGTGGGCAGGAATGTGTCTGTTTGTTATATTGTACACTCCCAAGCGCTTAGTACAGTGCATAGCACACAGTAAGCGCTCAATAAAAACGATTGAATGAATGAATGATGGCCTACTGAATGCTTGAAAAGTACAACAGTGGCAAAGGTGTGGTCCCTAATTGCAATCAAACAGTAGTATTTATTGAGGGCAGGGAATGTAAGTGCTTAGCAAATACCAACATTAATTAAATCAAATGTCTCTATCAACTCTTTTAGATTGTAGTCTTCCAAGTGATGGTGATGATGATGATGGTATTTGTAAAGCACTTACCTTGCATTAGGCACTATTCTAAGATCTGGGATGGATTCAAGCAAATCAAGTTGGAGTCAGTCCCTGGCTCATGTGGAGCTTACAGTCTCAATACCCATTACAGATGAGGTAACTGAGGCATTGAGATGAATAACAATAATAATAATAATAATTGTGGCATTTAATAATAATGTTGGTATTTGTTAAGTGCTTACTATGTGCAAAGCACTGTTCTAAGCACTGGGGAGGGCATTTGTAAAGCACTTACTATGTGCCAGTCACTGTACTAAGTGCAGGGGCGGATACCAGCAAATCGTGTTGGACACAGTCCCTGTTGATTCATTCATTCAGTTGTATTTACTGAGCACTTACTGTGTGCAGAGAACTGTACTAAGCACTTGGAAAGTATAATACAGCCATAAAGAGAGACAATCCCTGCCCTCAACAGATGCCCTGTCCCACATGGGGCTCACAGTCTTAATCCCCATTTTATAGATGAGGGAACTGAGACCCAGAGAAGTTAAGTGACTTGCCCAAGGTCACACAGCAGACAGGTGGCAGAGCCGGGTTCAGAATCCAGGTCCTTCAGACTTCTAGCATGGCTCTGTGGAAAGAGCCTGGGCTTTGGAGTCAGAGGTCATGGGTTCGAATCCCAGCTCTGCCACTTGTCAGCTGTGTGACTGTGGGCAAGTCACTTCACTTCTCTGTGCCTCAGTTCCCTCATCTTTCAAATGGGGATTAACTGTGAGCCTCACCTGGGACGACCTGATTACCCTGTATCTAACCCAGCGCTCAGAACAGTGCTCTGCACATAGTAAGCGCTTAACAAATACCAACATTATTATGCTCTATCCACTAGGTCACAAGGAAATTCCACCCTGTTTACATTCCCTCAGAGGAAATCTTTGTGGGTAGAGAACGTTTGCTGCTTCTGTTGTATTTTACCAAGGGCTTAGTCCTGGGTGTTGCACTCAGTACATCCCGTGCATGCTAAGTTTTCCATCAGTGAAGTGGGAGGGAGGGCGAGGGGGAAAACCTGCCTCTTTCTCTCACCATCCACTTGCTCAAAGTCCCACAACAGACAAGTGACGAAGCTGGGAGCTGGGATGGACACCGGTCCTCTGATTCCCAGTCCAGAGCTTTCCACCAGGCAATACTGCTTCTCAAGCTTGCATCTTGGGCAAGTGAATCACTTAGCTTTTCTATGCCTCCATTCCCTTTTCACTAGCTATTGGCCTGTGGGCCCCCATCTGATCAATCCATCAATCATATTTATTGAGCACTTATTGAGTGCAGAACACTGTACTAAGGGCCTGGGAGAGTACAGCCCACAGTGAGCTTATGGTCCAGGGACTTCTGACTTCCAGGCCTTTCCTCTATCCCCCTAAGCCATGCTGCTTCTCTTGAGCTTTCTACAGTGCTCTGCACATTGTGAGCATTCAGTAAATACCACCGATTGACTGATTGAGCCCCTACAAGGAACTTACAACTGGAGGTGGATTTGTGTGTGGGAGGGTGGGAGTTCCAGGCTAGGGGAACAGAATGTGAGCAGGTGGAGAATGGGGTATAGTGAGAAGAGAGGGTGGCAAAGGAGTTGTTGATGATAATAATTATAATAGCAGTAATATAATGCTTACTTTGTGCTAAGCACTGTACCAGGCACTGGGGTAGATACAAGATAATCAGGGCCTAAATGAGTCTAAGTAGGAAGGAGATTGGACATGGGATAACCATTTTGCAGATGAGGGAATTTAGGCACAGATGAGTGGCAGAGCTGGGATTTTATTTTTTTTATTGGTATTTGTTGAGTGCTTACTGTGACCCAGGGCCTGTACTAAGCACTGGGGAAGATTTGAGGGAAGCATCTTGACCTAGTGAAAAGAGTATAAGCCTGGGAGTCAGAGGACCTGGGTTCTAATCCTGACTCTGCCACTTGGCTGCTGCATGACCTCGGGCAAGTCACTACACTTTTGTGTGTCACAGTTCCTTCATCTGCAAAATGGGAACCCAATACTAGTTCTCCCTCCTACTTATGCTGCGAGCCCCATGTGGGACCTGGTTATCGTGTATCTACCCCAGCACTTAGTACAGTGTTTGGAACTTAGTAAGCGCTTCAAGCGTGGCTCGGTGGAAAGAGCACGGGCTTGGGAGTCAGAGGTCAAGTTGGGCAAAGAATTGCATTTTGGAGAGAGCACAGGTCTGAGAGTCAGAAGGTAATGGATTCTAATCCTGACTCCACCATTTGTCAGCTATGTGCCTTTGGGCAACTGACTTCTCAGTGCCTCAGTGACCTCATCTGTCAAATGGGGATTATCTGTGAGCCTCTCATGGGACAACCTGATTACCCTGTATCTACCCCAGCGTTTAGAACAGTGCTCTGCACATAGTAAGAGCTTAACAAGTACCAACATTATTATTATTATTACCACAATTATTATTATTATTGTACAAGTTAGCTAGGTTGGACACGGTTCGTGTCCCATGTGGGACTCACAGCCTTAATCCCCATTTTGCAGATGAGGTAACTGAGGAACAGAGAGGTTAGGCGACTTGCCCATAGTCACATAGCAGACAAGTGACGGAGCTGGGATTAGGACCCAGGTCCTCTGACTCCTGGGCCCAGGCTCTTTCCACTAGGCCATGCTGCTTCTCGATTTGTAGAATGGAATATGGAGGTATGAAGGTGGATTTCTGAGCAGATCTAGTAGCACTCAATAAACTATCCTCATCTTATGTTTGTGAGAGGGTATGTTGAAGGAACTGACCTAGTGGATAGAGCACGGGCCTGGGAGACAGAAGGACCTGGATTCTAATTTGGGGCAAGTAACTTCACGTAATAATAATATTGATGGTATTTGTGATATGCTTACTGTGTGCCAAGCACTGGGATAGATAAAGATTATCAGCTTGTCCAACGTGGGGCTCACGGTCCTAATCCCCATTTTACAGATGAGGAAACTGAGGCACAGAGAAGTAAAGTGACTTGGCCAAAGTCACACAGCTGGCAAGTGGCGGAGTTGGAATTAGAACCCAGGACCTCTGACTCCCAAGCCTGTGCTCTTTCCACAAAGCCACGCTGCTTCTCTAATCTCTGTGCCTCAGTTCTCTCATTTGTGGGGATGGGGATTACAACCATGTGGGACATGGTCTGTGTCCAACCTAATAAGCTTATATTTACCCTAGCGCTTAGCACAGTACCTGGCACATAGTAAGCGCTTAACAAATACCATGAAAAAATAGGAGGCGAGGCTTCTAACATCTATCAGAGAGCTAGGGTTTGGGGAGGGATCTTAAACTAAGTGTGAGGCTAATCCCCCTGAAGTAGTGTACCTGGCCTTTCTCGGGACAAACTTTTGGCATTTTAAAAATTACTTTATTCTCCCTTTTAAAAAAAAGGAAATCCAGAGCTGCTTAGTTCTTCCAGAGCTGGGACTTCACAAAAAATGACTTTCAATTTTTGTGGTCCATGGCCAGGACAGACTAGGAAAACAGATCAATCTGCAGTAGCAAGTGGACAACTGATGAGTCATTCCCCATCAACGGCTGGACCCACTTCCTCCAGGTTTACTCCACCTGACTCTAATCATTCCAGTAACCACTTATTCATTCAATAGTATTTATTGAGCACTTACTATGTGCAGAGCACTGTACGAAGCTCTTGGAAAGTACAAATCGGTAACAGATACAGTCCCTGCCCTTTGACGGGCTCACAGTCTAATCGGGGGAGACGGACAGACAAGAACAATAGCAATAATTAGAATCAAGGGGATGAACATCTCATTAAAACAATAACAAATAAATAGAATCAAGATGATGTACAGCTCATTAACAAAATACATAGGGTAATGAAAATATAAGCAGTTGAGCGGACGAATACAGTGCTGAGGGGATGGGAAGGGAGAGGGGGAGGAGCAGAGGGAAATGGGGGGAAAAGAGGGTTTAGCTGTGGAGAGGTGGGGGGGCGGGTAGAGGGAACAGAGGGAAAAGGGGAGCTCAGTCTGGGAAGGCCTCTTGGAGGAGGTGAACTTAGCATTTGTGAATACCTCTATAATTACACAGTTTCTGTGTTTGCTTTGTTTCTTTTATGTTTTTTCATCATTTGTTTTATGTTCACTCCTCTATCTCTAGTTTCAGAAACTTTACTGCCTTCTCTGTTGGCTTGCAAACTCAGTGATTTGCTTCTCCTTTGTTACCTCTTGCATAATTCCTCTCAAATAATTTCCTAGAATGGTCTTCACATAGTTGTAGTAATAGTACTGCTGAGAAGCAGTGTGGTCTAGTGGCTAGAGCATGGGCCTGTGAGTCAGCAGGACTTGTGTTCTACTCTACTTTTCTGTATGTGACCTTGGGTAAGTCATTTCGCGTCTCTATGCCTCAGTTACCTCATCTGTAAAATGGAGATTTAAGTAATCAATCATAATGGTATTTACTGAGTGCTAGCTATGTGCAGAGCACTGTTCTAAGAGCTTGGAGAGTAGACCATAACAACGTTGATAGATTTGTCCACAACGAATTTACACTTTAAAGTAGTCATATCTGCCCCTTACCTAAGCACAACCCAAGAAAGCAGCAGCCTTTGCCAGGTCTGTCTGGGGCATGGCCTTCTGAAAATACTCACGATCGCTATTTCTTATTTTGGATGATGACCTTTCCCGCAGGGTGATGAGGAAACATTTCCTGGCCTTCAGAAACACTCCTTCAGGTATGTTTCTTCCCAGGAGAGGGCAGGAGGCTTAGTGACTTTGGCTCTGACTCCATTCCCTGTGTTGATACTCTTGTTCTTCATCAGCCAAGCAATCAATAGTATTTACTGAGCTCTTACTGTGTGCAGAGCACTGTACTGAGCGCTTGGGAGAGACCGATAAAGTAGGTGAACACAATCTCTGCCCACAAGGAGTGTACAATCTGACAGGTGACCCAACTTCTATAGAAGACCCAACTAAATACCACTGATTGATATAGAGCCGCCTTTTACCAGCCCCTATCAAATACCCAAAAAAACTTGCAAATCAAGGGCAAACAAAATGCAATTATTTTGGAAAGTTTTATCAATAGAGCACATATTACCTGCTGGGTTTGCATTTCTATTTTCTTTCCCTGCAGCTCCAGAACCCAGCCTGCCCCATCTGGTCCTCCCTCCAGAACCAGAGGAGTCTGGCAGTTCACATGTATGCCCTTATAGGAAAAACATATTCCCATCTCAAGGGAAGCGGGAACAATCAAGGCATTGTGTTCTCTGGAAAGACATTTAACATTTTAAAGAGGTGCAGAAGCTGCCCCTTTCCTCAGCTGCTGTGTATGGAGAGAGGAAGAGAGAGAGAGAGAGAGAAAAATGTGTGTGTGGGTGATGGTTGAAAATCTTGTGGGTGTCTAGTAATCTGTCACTCCCTAAGTTCTTAGCTGTATTCATTTTTGAATACACTAATTAGGCTGTGTTTTATGCTTTCCCTCCAGATCCAGGCTGCTGTCCTATTTAAGATAATAATTAGATTTTTCAAGGAATATCAATCTTGATATTTGGGTATGTAGTGAAAGATAACCTCCAATACCATTTGTTTCATTTAATTCTAAAACTGAGTATTTACTTGCTATGACCTGGCCTGTAGGCAACTTGTTTGTGTCACACATAAAATGATTTTTTTTTCTTAACTGTAGCATCCCTTGAAGTTCTTTTTAAAACAGAGTTGACCGTCCCTCTTTCTCTATTTAATTCCTTTCCCGAGACCATGCATTATTAATTGATTTTTAAAAGCCTACCACATACATCAAAGTTGTAGCCCTTTTCTTCATCTCCGAAACAGGAAAAAGTCATTTGTTTATTCTCAAGTTTTCTTTCCGACTTCCGCTTGGAAACAGTAGCAGCATAATATTTTCCTCTCTGTTCGATTCTTCTCCCTCCTTCCTCTAAAGTTAAATATTCAGCCGTAGTTAGTTTCTCTCATTCAAAGAAAAACTAGTTTTTACACAACTAGGTTTAGAGAAATAAGCTGAAAAACCAAACATGGACATAGAAAAATCTTTTTAATTCTTCCCCTCATCCATCCCCTATAACATTAGTCATGTTCTACGCCACTTGTAAAATACCTTTCGAGAGTTCTCCATCGTCTGTTAGCAATCAGATTTTGCTGTGGGAACTCCCACCTAATTCCCTTGAAGATCTCCTCTCCGTGGACTTTCTTTTCCAACATTTTTGAAGGACAGTTCTCTTCTAATCCCATCCTAGGGTTGTTGATTTTTTTTTTTTTTTGGTCACCCAGACAGTGCGCGCCGACATTTTAAATCCGCCTCAACTCTTTGATTCCTTCCGCCATGATAAGTTTCTCCTTCCTTGCATGTGTTGTGTGGTGGAGGATGCAAGAGACTGTGCTTCTCGGATGTTCCGTTCCATTCTCTGGACTGAAGGCTTCCAGGTAAGGTGAGTTAGTTGGAGTTTCACCGGCAGTTGATTTTTTTTTCCTTTTTGTTTTAAACTCGCGGGCATTCGAACAGCGTCTTCTGAAATGATTTTGAGCGAGTGTGTGTGTGTCTGTGTGTGCACGCGCACGCTAATTATTTAGGATGCTCAGGTGCCAGTTGTGAATTTGCATGGTTTAAATTGAGATGAGTTGAGGAGGCTGGACTTTGAGGGAACGGTGGGCTTTAAAGCTGCCCATATGCCAAAGCACGGACACGGTATGAACTGCAAAGCCCTCCTAGACAATCTTAGCTCTGCAGTGGGTAGAGAAATGGCAGCTTTCCAAGCCCATCATGGCTTTTATTCATAGCCCGGCTCACAGCTAAATGACGTCTCCTTGGGCGGCAGCGCCAGGCGAGGGGAACAGAGCGAGGGCTTTGGAGAGACCAAACAAGCCAAAAAGTCTGGGCAGGCAGAGCTTAGAAGACTGGGAAGTCTCTCTCTCGGCCAGGATTTTGAATTTTGCTGCAGGAAGGCAGGGTGGGAGAGTGTGGAGTCGAATCAGCCATTGCTTCATACAAAGTTCCGTTGTGTGTCTGCTGACGTCATCACCGGTCACAAAGCGATTAATAGATTTTTTTCCAGGGTGCAGTGGCAGAACATCAGCTGCAGAGCTGGTGACATATTTCTCTCCCTTCTCCAACGCCTACTCCCCATGCCAGTGAGTGATTCCCTCATAATTCCACATTCGAATCCAATACATTTTGTCAGCTCCGACGAGCTCCTGAGCCAGACGGGTTGATTCTCAATATTTTCCCTCTTTCCCCCTCCACCCCTCTCCTTCTATTTCCTCCCCCAAGGAAAAAGCCCCAGTCCCTTTCCCTTTTCCCGCTCTTCCTCTCACACCAAACCATTGCGACAAAACCCACAAACTTCCTCTCTTCATCCTGACTGGAGATGTCTCGTCGAAATCCGTCAATGCCTGTTCATGGGAGAGGTAAACCTGAGTTGTTGCATAATTAGTCCCTTGGCAGCGGGTGGTAAAAATTCTTCCGCTTTCATTGCTCTCAACTCCACTAGCGCGGGTTGTGTCTCTCAGGAGCAGTAAGGGGCTGAAATGCTGCACAAAGGAATACTGAGGCGAGAGAGAGAGAGGCAGAAATGGTCTGCTTCTCAGACATACTTGGGCATCTTGGCTGGCATGGTTTCTTTCTCCCAGAGAGTTTCCCTTAGTCCTTTAACCTCTTTCTCCAGTTTCCCTCTGCTGGTTAGATATTTGCCGTCAGTTTGATTTTCGAAGGGGGGACTGTGTGTGTATGTGTGTCTGCTTTTGTCACCCTATTGTAAGGGAAAGGCTTGTTTAGTAGCAACGGGCTAGGGCTCCTTGCCAAGTCTGCCTAATTAAGATTAAGCATATGCAGATTTGCCTTGTTTTCAGCTAATGACAGCTGCAAACAATTATTTGTCATGCTGACTGATTGTTGATTGGTAAAGGGAAGGCCAGGGGAGAATTGGGCTCTTTCTTCCTTTGTGTGTCTGCATTTCAGACTGGACTGTCAGACCTAGACTTTTTGTTGCAGAGGTGTCTTTCCTTCAGAGAAACCGATCGGGGACTTGGGCTTTGGTCCCCTGGGGATTTGGGGTTCTGATATGGTTTGGATTCCTAAAAGAGAGGGGCCCTGTGGGAAAAAAAAATCCTAAAGTGTGAGAGATCGAAAAGTTTGGATTATTTTTCTGCCATGTCTCTGAAAGAATAAGACTGGTTGAGGACATGGTTGGGTTGTGTGGGAGGGCAAGGAGAGGAAAGCTGGGAGAAAGTGTATTCTAGCATTCTTGATTTCGAGGCCGCAGCATTTCGATCGGGTTTTCTTTCAACGGCTTGGAAGCCAAAGAAAGCTCAGGCTAAACGAGTTAAGACGTGGGAGTGTGATGCTGGAAGCTCTTAGCTACACAACAGTATCCAAGCGCATCTTTCTAAACACCTTGGCACCTCTCCAAGATGCCTGGACAGGCTCTGTTTTCACAAAATTTATGCTAATGCGAGGGAGAGCCTCAGCCACCAAAGCCTGACTGGGGGAAAATAGGCGCCGCTCTGCAGAGAGCCGGCGTTGTTTAGACATGAGCGGTAAAAGAAGGCATGTTGAAACCATATTTGCTTAGCCCGGGTAAGAAATTTGTACGGCATGGTTTTGCGTCTGCCTGTGGTGAATGTTCTCTTTGTGTTTCTTTGCAGCCCCGGGGGCTCCCGACAGCCCTGAGGGGACAGTAGGGTGCGAGATTCTCTCTCCTTGTGTTGGAAATTTCTGTCAGGACATTTCAGATTTCTTCGGTCGTGTTCCAAATGATTGTCTAACGGTGGAAAAGAAATTCCAGGGTGAGCTGTAATGCTCAGAGGACAGGAGATCGGGGAAAAAAGGTGTACTGTAGCTTTGGTGAAGACAGAAGGGAATTTCTCACCACCTACCCACCTCCAATAGTGAGAAAATATTTGTAACGGAAGATTCCGGCTAATAGCATCTGAAGCGCCCGATGGTTGTGTTGCTACAAATTGTGAATGTGATGCATGATCAGAATTATATTTGGAGATGTTACACCTTGCCCAGAGCAGGTGATTTGTGCCTTGGTTGCTGTTGGCTGATAAATAAATCGCGAGGGGAGGCGTCGGAATATCGAGTCAGGTAGTTTTCCGATAGCGAAAACGCTCCGTCTGGATGCCGAAAGCTGGTGCCCCAGACCCCTTCCCCTACCTCTCCCTTTTTATTGCAGTGGCGTTAAGGTGACTCAATCCGATGCTCATTAATGCTGAGCAACTTTGTTTATCCCAAATAACCTGCATTTCCAGATGCCAGCCCTCTGTCAAGAGGTAAGGAGGTACCCGGCTAACAGCCCAGTCTAGAACCCATATTGTCTCTGCTCTACAGGCTTTTCCAGCATCCTCCTGCCCTCAGACGCTAACTATTCCAAATAGTAAATGATTTGCTTCCCAGTCCTGATGTATTTCGTTTCCTTAAGAGGGAGTGAAAGATCTTGGCTTCCCATGAGGAACTGAGGAGTTGTTGTCCAGTGGGAGGGTGGTGGGGAGGTCTTGCCGGAAGCCCCTGAGTCCGGGATTTACTGGGTTGCTTTGTCGGCCCCGTGGTTGGGAAGCTTCATCGACCTGGCACTTCCTCGCGCGGAATTAAGAGAAAGCAGCATAGCTTAGTGGAAAGAGCACAGGTCTGGGTGTCAGAGGGCGTGGGTTCTAATCCCAGCTCCGCCACTTATCTGCTGGGTGACCTCGGTCAAGTTGCTTAACTTCTCTGTGCCTCAGTTACCTTGTGTAAAATGAGGAGTCAGACTGTGCTCCTCATGGGAAAGGGACTTGTCTTCAACCTGATTAGCTTGTATCCTCCCCTAGCGCTTAGTACAGTGCCTGGCATATAGTAAACACTTGACAAATTCCATAAAAAAACAAACCAAAAAAACCCATGGGTCCACACAGGATTCAGTCACCACCCCACCTGGAGTCTGATATGGTATCTGTGATGGTCTTTTCCAATGTCTGCGATCCAGGCGGGGTGGGGGAGAGGCCTCTGCCCTCTTCCACAGTGCATGCAGGTAGTGTGCCATTCTCAGTGGAAAGAGCATGGGCTTGGGAGTCAGAGGTCATGGGTTCGAATCCCAGCTCTGCCACTTGTCAGCTGTGTGACTGTGTGCAAGTCACTTAACTTCTCTGCGCCTCAGTTACCACATCTGTAAAATGGGGATGAAGACTGTCAGCCTCACGTGGGACAACCTAATTACCCTGTATCTACCCCAGTGCTTAGAACAGTGCACTTAACAGATGCCAAAATTAACCCCAGTGGCACTTAACAGATGCCAAAATTATTAAAGGGGGCATGGTTTACATAGCAGAGCACAGTTCTGGGAGTCAGAAGGTCATGCGTTCTAATCCTCCCTCTGTCACTTGTCTGCTTTGTGACCTTGGGCAAGTCACTTCACTTTCTGGGCCTCAGTTATCTCATCTGCAAAATGGGGATTAAGAAAGTGAGCCCCATGTGTGACAAGAACTGTGTCCAACCTGATTTGCTTCTTCCCACCCCAGAGCTTACTGCGGTGCCTGGCACATAGTAAGCCCTTAACAAATAGCGATATCATTATTATAATTTATCATTATTAACAAATGCCATTACTAGGTGGAGCTGTTCATCATTTTCAAAATATGTAGGGCTTCACCAAAGCAGGCTGGACCGTAATGTTGGTCAGTCAATCAGTGGGTATTTATTGAGTGCCTACTGTGTGCAGAGGGTTGTACTAAGCACTTGGGTGAGGTCCTCTTTAAGGATACCATGTCAGTCCATAGCTCTGTGTCAATTCTGCAAAAAGCTTCCTCACCATCTTCAGGACTTCTCCCTCCGTAGGCTGCAACCTCCTTATGGGCAGGGATCGCGTCTACCAACTCTGTTGTACCATCCTTTCTCAAGGGCTTACTATAGTGCTCTGCGCACAGTAAGCGCTTGATAAATACCATCGATTGAAATATGCCTCTGGAGGCAATTCACTGGCGATCAACCGGTCCCATATGGCCCCCTCACTATTTGTCTGCTGTGTGGACCTCTGGGCAAGTCATTCACTTCTCTGGGCCTCAGTTCCTTCATCTGTAAAATGGGAATTAAGACTGCGAACCCCATGTGGGACCAACCTGGTTATCATGTGTCTACCCCAGTGCTTAGAACAGTGCTCGGCACATAGTAAGCACTTAAATACCAAAATAAAAGCACCAGTTTGTTCACGTGTACAGGTCCGCTTTCCCCAGTTGCCTGTTATGGTAGACCAATTTCCTGGGAGATTAGAAGCTGTAATTTTATATATATATATTTTAATGTCTGTCTCCCCCTCCCCTAGACTGTAAATTCACTGGGGCAGGGAATGTGGTTTTTTTTGTTGTACTGTACTCTCCCAAGTGCTTAGTATAATGCTCTGCATACAATAAGTGCTCAATAATCCTGATTAAATGAATGAACTTTTCTTTGATTTCTGCTTCCTGCCGATTGGTCTTTCCCTTCCAGCAGTGTTGAGGAAAGGGCCCAAAAAGGGGATCGTTGAGAATGAGCTGACAGGCCTTAGGGTGCTGGAACATAATTGACAGTCCCTAGCCTGGATGCTACTGCTTTTTTGAGTGTAAAAACGTACCCAGTCTCCCCGACAATCTGAGGATTGCATTCTTGCAAGAACCAGCCCTGTGTTAAGGAAAACCTGAACAGCAGAACTCACCCTGTGGACCTGCCACCCATGCATAAACTGATTCTTTTTTTTGGTATTTGTTAAGTGCTTACTGTGTACCGGGCACCATTCTAAGTGCTGGGGTAAGATATAAGGTAATCAGGTTGGTCACAGTCCCTGTTCCACATGGGGCTCGCAGTCTTAATCCCCATTTTACAGATGAGGTAACTGAGGCCCAGAGCAGTGAAATGACTTTCCGGAGGTCACACAGCAGACAAGTAGCGGAACTGGGATTAGAACCCGGCCCTTCTGACTCCCAGGCCTGTCCTCTATCCACTAAGCCATGCTCCTTCTTCGAGCACCTCAGGGCCCAGTATCCAGACAGATTGACAAGTCATGGAACTCAAAGTATTAATCCCCGTTTTACAGGTGAGGTAATGGAGGCAGCTGTCTCCCCCATTAGATAGTATGCCCCTCGAGGGCTGGACTGGCCTCGTTTGGTTGTTTGGTTGTTTTAGGATACTTGTTAAGCGCTTACTATGTGTCAAGCATTCTCATAAATGCTGGGGTGGGTATAATTCAATTAGGTTGGACATAGTCCTTGTTCTGCCTGGGGCTCACAGTCTTAAGTGGGAGGGAGAACAGGTATTTAATCCACATTTTACAGTTGAAGAAACTGAGGCACAGAACACTTAAGTGATTTGCCCAAGGTCTCACAGCAAGCAATTGGCAGAGCCAAGATTAGAACCCAGGTCCTCTGACTCCCAGGCCCGTGTATTTTCCATTAGACTCCGCCACTTCCGTTGTGCCCTTCCAAGTGCTTAATACAGTGTTCTGCTCGCCACTCCAATAGCCGCAATAATAATGCTATTTGTTAAGCACTTACTATGTACCATGCACTGTACTAAATACTGCAGTAGATACAAGCTAATCAGGTCCCACATGGGGTTCACAGACTAAGTAGGAGGGAGAACAGGTATTGAATCCCCATTTTACAGATGAGGGAACTAAGGCACTGAGAAGTGAAGTGACATGCCCAAGGTCACCCAGCAGCTAAGTAGCGGAGCTAGAACTAGAACTCGGGTCCCCTGACTCCTAGGCCGAGCTGTTTCACAATCTTCCTAACATACTTAACAGTGGCTTTTCAAATGGGTGAGGGTACAGAGCTTGGCACAAATGAAGTGATTTACAAGTACTATTATTATTATTATTATTAGTATTACTAAGAAGCTTACAATCTAGTGGGATCTAGCCTTCCCATTTTCTATTCTTTGTCCCAAATAACAACAGTGATAGATGCATTCACTTATTCATTTATCTGCAATACTGTAACCATTGTACCCCAAAGTGGGACTTTAGAAAATGGGACCCCAGTTACCCTGCCCAGCTTGACCCCTTTTTCCTGATCCACTCAGATGACCCTGATTCTGCTCAACCTGCTTAACAGATGAATCTGTAAAATGGGGATGAAGACTGTGAGCCCTTTGCAGGACAGGGACTGTGTTCAACTCAATTTACATGTATCTACCCCAGCGCTTAGTACAGTGCCTGTCACATAGTAAGCGCTTGACAAATACCATAAAGTAATAATAATCGACTGCTATTTAGGTCATAGTTTGAGCCCCTGGTGGGACAGGGACTGTGTCTAATCTGATTATACGACATCCACGCAAATGCTTAGCACAGTGCTTGGCCTATAGTAAGTGCTTAACAAATAGCACTATAATTAGAGATATTCTATTCTGTGACTCCACAGTGCGTCTGTTTTCCCTCCCAATCATTTCACTGGGAGTTGGGCTAAGAGAGTATGGATGGTTGGATACATACCTTCACCACTATAAAATAATTCAAACCCATGTGTGGCTGATGGTAGGTCTTACTTTCCCCACTCCACCTCCTCCTCCTTAAGTCGCTGTTTTCTGAGCGGTGCTCGCCCAAATGGCCAGGAACCACCAATGGGGCACTACTATATTTTCATAGGCCAAGTGTGCAAGAGATTCTCTCTCAAAGGAAGTCACACTCATGCTGCACTCTCAGTTTTGGCTGTGCCACCTTCCCCAGGAAGGCTGGCACCAGCACTAACCTACCCCCAATTGGTGCCACAGCTATGGAAGTTTCCCCCCACCCCCAACCCGGATCAATCAGTCCATCAATGGTGCTTACTTGTACTGAGCGCTTAGGAGAGGATACTATCATGCAGTTGGTAGACCTGATTCTTAAGGATCTGAGAAGCAGTGTGGCTTAGTGGATAGAACATGGGCCTGGGAGACAGAAGGACTGGGTTCTAATCCCAGCGGTGCCACATGTCTGCTGTGTGACCTTGGGCAAAGCATTTCATTTCTCTGGGCCACGGTTACCTCATCTGTAAAATGGGGATTGAGACTGAGCCCCACTTGGGGCAGGGACTGTGTCCAAAATTTTTGGCTTGTATCCACCCCAGTGCTTAGTACAGTGCCTAGCACGGAGTAAGCACTTAACAAATACCACAGTCATCATCATTCTCTGGGCCTCAGTTACCTCGTGTAAAATGGGGATTGAGTGTGAGCCCCGTGTGGGACAGGGACTGTGTCCAACCTGATTAACCTGTATTTACCCTAGTGCTTCAAACAGTGCTTGGCACAAACTAAGAACTTTTCAAGTATTATTATTACTACTGAGGAGCTTACAATCTAGTGGGATCTAGCCTTCCCAATTCCCATTCTTTGTCCCAAATAAAAACGGTGAATAGATGCATTCACTTACTTGTCTGTTCAGCAGGTTGGCAGAATCAGGGTCATCTGAGTGGATCAGGAAAAAGGGGTCAAGCTGGGGAGGGTAACTGGGGTCCATTTTCCAAAGTCCCACTTGGGCGTACAATGGCTATAGTATTGCAACAGGAGAACTATATTTATATATATATATATATGTATATATATACACATATATATATATATATATATACTATATACCCCTTAAACTATTTCTTCCTCTCTTTAGCTTGGCTTTCCACTGCAAGGGAGACTTGCCCTGTTCAACTACTCATCTCTGATCTCTTTTGTAAAGACAGAAGTGAAATCAACTTCAAACACCTCTCCATCTTTTCACAGTCCTCTGATAACAGCTTCCCCTTTCTGCCTTCAGGAGGAGGGGGAGGGTTCTGCCTAGTCTTCTTCCTTTAACCTACTATAATCAAAGAATGTTTTTTGCTACCTTTAATGTCTCATGCTAGCTGCCTCTCCTTTCCAGCTTTTGCTTTTCTAATCTTGTCCCTATGCAACTGTGCTGTTTCTTTATACCATTCCTTTTGTGTTGTGGTGGAATTTCTACTTTGCTGCTTTGGAAGTTTTTCTTGATCCTCCACTTAAATTGTCCTTGCTGCAATTTAAATCTATTCACTCCCTCCTCTTTGGATAGGGAGACACTCTGGTCAGCTCTCTAGGTATGTTGGCGTTTCAGGCTACAGGCCTAGTGGAAAGAGCACAGGCCTGGGAGTCGGAGGACCTGGATTCTAGTCCTGCCTCTGCCACTCGCCTGCTGTGTGATGTTGGGGAAGTCACTTGACTTCTCTGAGTCATAGTTTCCTCAATCTAACGGGGATTAAACACTTGTTCAGCCTCTCCCCTAGCTGGTGAACCTCATGTGGGACTGGGACTATGCCTGATCTGATTATCTTGTATGTACCCCATCGCTTAGAGCAGTGCTTGTTACATGGTAGTGGCTTTAACAAATAGCACAATTATTATTATTTTTAGGAAGGTGGTTTTTGGTGCTGGAGAATGGGTTGGGGTGGGCCTCCTTCCTCTTCCGTTTCTGCTTCACCCTGTATTTTCTCCACATACCCCCATGCCAACCAACTTCTACCTACACAAATTGTAGAAGAGGACACATAAATTCTCTCTACTTGCCAATCCGTCTTCAGCCTAGATTTTCTCCTCTCCTCTCTACTTTCTTAACAGCTCTTATGAGCTGACCTTTTAAACCATTTGAGGTCCTTGTCAAGAGTTCTATTACCTTAGCAAACAGGCCTTGAAAAATCATTCAGCCCCAAATATTCTATGCACATCAAAATTCCCATTGCCCCCCCGCCCCCACTACACCTTTATAGGTTAAGAAAACACAGGACCCCTGCATCAAAGACAACCATTTTCCCCAATTTTTCCCCATTCAATCCCTCCTTCCTCACATAAAGCTCCTTGTGGGTGGGGGAATGTGTCTACCAGTTGTATTGTATCACTGCACTGTCCTCTCCAAAATGCGATATATGGTGAAAAGCAGTATGGCCTAGGGGATAGAGCATGAGCCTGGGAGTCAGAAGGTCATGGGTTCTAATCCTGACTCTGCCACTTGTCTGCTGTTGCCGAATTGTACATTCCAAGTGCTTAGTACAGTGCTTTGCACATAGCAAGCGCTCAATAAATACTATTGAATGAATGAATGCTTTGTGACGCGTGTGCTGTCTGCTGCCACTTCACTTCTCTGGGCCTCAAATCACCTCCTCTGTAAAATGGGGATTGAGATCATGCACCCACGTGCGACAGGGACTGCGTCCAACCTTATTTGCCTATATCCATCCCAACGCTTAGTACAGTGCCTGGCGCATAGAATGTGCTTAACGTATACCATGATTATTATTATTACGGTGCTCTGCACACAGCAGATGCTCAATAAATACCATTGACTGATAGATTGATAAAGCACTTAAGATCCCTTTGAAATCCAGACAGAAAGAAGGAATTTGGAGGGAGGAATGCCATGGCCCATTTCTTTTTGACTCCAAAGCCTGATTTCCATTATGTTTAGCCTGACTTCATTTAGATTTTGGCTCTTGGATCAGTGCTTACTTTTCTGGCTGCCTTATCAACTACCAGGGTGTCTTAGTTTGATGGCAGGCTCACAATTTCCCAAACAGAGCTTTTCCCATTTTTAAATTCACCACTCCCCCTTCCCCAGGCCCCTCCTCACTAGGAATTAATTTGTGTTCTTTTTTTTCCCCTCAAGTGACAATAAGCCTGTTAGCCTTTAATTGCACAACGCCCACTCTAGAGAAATCACTACAGTTCCGTATCTTGCTTGACAGCCCAAAGCAAGGACTGGAGACTGGGCAGTTGTCAGAGCCTAACGGGAGGGGTTGAAGACATCAGGGTGACAGAAAGAAATGTTTGCTCTCAAAGCCGTAGAGCATAATTAGAGAAATACTTCCTCCTTTGTCGTTTGCACAGGAGTGCTGCTCTTCCACTGGGGAGGCCAGCTTTCCGATGAGAGGCGGATGCTCTGTCTTAGGTTTTGAGGGCCTTTATGGTATTTGTTAAGCGTTTACTACGTGCCAGGCGCTGTACTAACTGCTGGGATAGGTAAAAGCTAATTAGGTTGGACACAGTCCATGTCCCACATGGGGCTCGCAGTCTTAATCCCCATTTCACAGTTGAGGTAACTGAAGCCCAGAGAAGTGAAGTGACTTGCCCAAGGTCACACCACAGCCAAGTGGCAGAGCCGATGTTAGAACCCCGGACCACCTTCTTTTTCTTTTTTAAATGGTATTTGTTAAACACTTACGGTGCCAGGCACCGTACTGAGCGCTGGAGTAGATGGACGCTATTCAGTTTGTACAAAGTCCCTGTCCCACATGGGGCTCACAGTCTTAATCCCCATTTCACAGATGAGGTAGCTGAAGCCCGGAGAAGTGAAGTGACTTGCCAGCTCACACAGCGGACAGGCAGCGGAGTCAGGATTAAAACCAAGGCCTTCCGATTCCCTGGCCCGTGTCGTATCCACTAGACCACGCTCTCTCTCGATGTGACTCAAACCCATCGCGATAATTGCTGAGCACGGGGGCACTGACCCGACGCTACTAACCAGCGGCTTTGAACACAACCGTCCACCCGGACGGGGACTCTTTGCTGTTTCCAACTGCTCCGTATTTAACGCCTACCCCTGGAGTCCTCCTATATTCGACATAATCAATGTTTATAGCAGGGTAAATATCAGCAGTGTCAATGCACACTCTGGTCCCTTCCCAGCATTAATCCACGTTGTCAAAGGTAATTAGTCACCGCCAGCAGCCCTGACTGGGCTTCATTCACCAAACATCCATTTGGGAGGAGACAGATTCTTTTCTTCCAAACTTCCTTTAATTAAAGCCTTTGTTCCAATCCTTGCCAATCCCTATGTCCTCTCCACCACACATCCCTCCTAGCGGGATAATGCCGCCTGCTTTTATAATGTCAGATTTCCCCATGGTTTTAAGTGTGAATGATTCCAATGAGGCCCGAGTGAAAAGAAGCAAGCCTATTCTGCCACAGGAGGGATGTAGGTTAGATAAAAAGGAGGATTTCTTGTCTAGTTATGTGGCATTAAGGCTTACTATATGCCTAAAACAGAGGTAATCATATTCAGCGTCATCCTGACCTACGTTGTTGTCATTAATCTTATTATTAAGGTTATGATGTATTTAAACGCTTACTAGAACAGGGCCTGGCCCATAGTAAGCGCTTAACAAACACCATAATTATTATTATTTCTATGTGTCAAGCACTGTTCTAAGCACTGGCATAGACAGCAGTTAATCGGGTTGGACACAGTCCTTGTCCCTCATGGGGCTCTCAATCTAAGTAGGAGGGAGAAATAGACATTGAATCACCATTTTCCAGAAGAGGAAACTGAAGCACAGAGCAGTGAAATGACTTGCCCAAGGTGATACAGCAGTCAAGCGGCCGAACCAAGGCTAGAACCCAGACCCTCTGATTCCCAGGCCTGAGTTCCCTCCAGTAGGACGCACTGCTCTTCACATGGGGCTCTCTAAGACGTAAAGAGAAAAGATCTCTTATCCCCATTTTATAGGCGAGGAAGCTGAGGCCTGGAAAATCAAGTGACCTACCTAAGATCACCCACCAGGTCAGTGGCAGAGATGGGATTAGAACCCAGGACTCTTAACTCTCAGCGGTGTCCCTTGGCTACGAGGGTTTCTGAGGGAGGAAGTGGGGCTTTCTTTCCTGGTGTTCTTTAACTACAGGATAGATTTTCAACTGTCAGGCTGGTTTTAAGTCTGCTCCTGTCTGAAAGGTGCAGGGAAGAGAGAGGAGGACCCTTCTAGGGTAGACCACCTCTTGGAGAGCTTCCCACTCTCAATCTGGGGAATCTGGTGCGGTTACTTCCCACTGCTTCCATGACTTTGTCCCGAGTGTATTTCCATTTGAGTGCTGTGTGTCTACATGATGACTCCCCCCGCCCCCAACTAATACCTGTCCTTTTCAGCTCCTCTCCTGACCTGTCTGATTGCCCCGAACCATCAATTATTCATATTAATATCTGTCTCCCCCTCTAGACCGAAAACTCATTTTGGGCAGGGAACGTGTCTGCTAATTTTGTCGGACTGTACTCTCCCAAGCACTTAGTCCAGTGCTCTGTACATAGTAAGGGGTCAATAAATACCACCGGTTGACCGATTGACTCAATTGTATTTATTGAGTGCTCACTGTGTGCAGGGCACAGACCCATGGGGAAAGGGCCGGGTTAACACTCCTGGTGAACTCTGGGGCTCTTCAGTTTTGGAGTGACATGATTACATCTCTCCGCTTCTCCCCCTCCACCCCTCTCACCCTCTAAACTACAAGCTCATTGTGGGCAGGGAATGTGTCCATTCCGTTGTTATACTGCATGCTCCCAAGTGCTTACTCCAGTGCTCTGCACCCAGTAAGCACTCAATAAATACAATTGACTGGCTGACTGTAAGCCCGTTGCGAGCAGGGATTGTGCCTGTTCTATTATTGTGTTGTACTCTCCCAAGCTCTTAGGACAGGGTTCTGCACACAGTAGGTGCTCAATAAATAGTCCCGATTAGACTGTAAGCCCGTCAGAGGGCAGGGACTCTATCTGTTGCCGATTTGTACATTCCAAGCGCTTAGTACAGTGCTCTGCACATAGTAAGCACTCAATAAATACTATTGAATAAATACCACTGGTGGATCGATTGAGCCGCAGCCCTTGGTTAATCACTGGTTCCAGCTCCCAGCACCGTGACTTCTGCCCCCAAATCAGCAGACCAGATTTTTCCTCAGCCCAAGGTTGGGGGTGGGAGGAGCAGGATCAGAGGCAGAGGCAGAAAGCGAGAATGAGGGATCAGAGGGAGAAGGGAAAGAGAAAGAGGGACAGCCAGTGGAGCCCCCAAACTGATCCCTCCGGGCTACCGATGGGGATTTCTGATGAGGCTGGATTGTATTTCCTGGCCTCCGTCACCGGACCGGAAGGAAGGACCAGGTCAGCTGCAGCGGCCAGGGCCGTCGCTGTTGCCGCTGCTGTGAGGAGGAGGAGGCCAAACGGAGGCCGGATCGTTGCTTCTCCCCCTCCACATCCTCCCTTCTGCCCTGGCCCGCCCTTCAGTCAGTCAATCGTATTTATTGAGTGCTTACTGTGTGCAGAGCACTGTACTAAGCGCTTGGGAGAGGACAATAGAAAACAATATAACAGGGCATTCCAGGCCAGAAGCAGGACTTGGGCGAGAGGTCGGGGGCAAGATAGACGAGATGGAGGCTCAGTGAGAAAGTTGGCTTTAGAGGAGTGACGTGTGCTGGCTGGGTTGGAGTAGGAGAGTAGCAAGGTGAGGTAGGAGGGGCAAGGTGATTGAGGGCTTTGAGGCCAATGGTGAGGAGTTTTTGTTCGATGTGGAGGTTCATTCGATCATACTTATGGAGTGCTTACTGTGTTCAGAGCACTGTACTAAGCGTTTGGGAGAGTATAGTGTAACCATAAACACACACATTCCCTGCCCACGATGAGCTTACAGTGTAGAGGAGGTGGATGGGCAACCACTAGAGGTTCTTGAGGAGTGGGGAAACATGGCCAGAACGTTTTTGTAGACCACTGATCTCTCTCCCTAACATCCCTATGAAGAGCGGGGCTCTAATGGGGCCCACCTTCGACCTCTTGAGTGGTGGTGAGCTAGAACCCCTGATAATGTCACCTTTCCACGTGCTTCGGTGTGTCTGTTCACCGCACCCTAATCCTCCATCCTGTGCTTCCTACTTCCCGCTACCAGCCTGACTCTTTCTCAAGTCATTCATTCCATCAAATTTATTGAGCACTTACTGTGTGCAAAGCACTATACTAAACACTTGGGAAGTACAGTGCCCCCCATCAGGATTTCTCACCCTTTCCCTCTTGCCCACACCCCCGGGTCATATGATGGGATCACTAGCTGGGTTCTCACCTTTCTGTCTTTTCACTCTTGGGAAGACGTCAAGCACCCTTTCCCATTTCCAAGTGCTCAGTACAGTGCTCTGCGCATAGTAAGCGCTCAGTAAATACCCCTGATTGATTCCTTACCTGAATTCCAGTGGCATTAATGGCCGATCTCCCAGGAGCGTTTCATCCCCCGTCATAATAATAAATCCCTTTGAAATAGCACAGCTTCCACTGCTTACTACTGTGAGCCAGATGAATGCTTAGTTATTCTCTCCGTACATCATTGTCTCCCTGTATTGGATTTTGCATTAATTATTATTATTTTTTTGCATCGGCTCGCATTGACGTAGACACCTTTAGAATGTGAATGAAAAGCAGCATGGCCTAATCATTAGAGCACCTGCTGGGAAATAGAAAGGATCGGGTTTTAATGCTGGCTCCACCGCTTACTGCTTTGTGACCTTGGGCAAGTCACTTTATTTTCTCTATGCCTCAGTTACCTCATTGGTAAAATGGGGATTAAGATTGTGAGCTCCATGTGGGACAGGGACTGCCACAGAGCACTTGTGTATATATGTACATATTATTCTATTTATTTTATTAATGATGTGTATATATAATTCTATTTATTTTGATGCTATTGATGCCTGTCCACTTGTTTTATTTCGTTGTCTCTCTCCCTTCTAGACTGCGAGCCTGTTGTTGGGTAGAGATTGTCTCTGTTGCCAAATTGTACTTTGCAAGTGCTTAGTACAGTGCTCTGCACACAGGAAGCGCTCAGTAAATACGATTGAATGAATGAATGAACCCAATTTGCTTCTATCCAACCTAGTGTGGATAGTACAGTGCCTGGCACACAATAAGCATTTAACAAATACCACGGCTATTATTATTAGCTGGTATCTACCCCAGCGCTTAGTACAGTGCCTGGTACATAGTAAGTGCTTAAAAAATACCACAGTTATTCTTATTAATTGGTATCTGCCCAGTATTTAGTACAGTGTCTGGTACATAATAAGTGCTTAACAAATACTGCAGTTATTAGTTAATAATGTTGGTATTTGTTAAGCGCTTACTATGTGCAGAGCACTGTTCTAAGCGCTGGGGTAGACACAGGGGAATCAGGTTGTCCCACGTGGGGCTCACAGTCTTAATCCCCATTTTACAGATGAGGTCACTGAGGCACAGAGAAGTTAAGTGACTTGCCCACAGTCACACAGCTGACAAGTGGCAGAGCTGGGATTCGAACTCATGAGCCCTGACTCCAAAGCCCGTGCTCTTTCCACTGTGCCACGCTGCTTCTCCACCCAGTGTTTAGTACAGTGCCTGGCACATAGTAAGTGCTTAACAAATACCATTTTAAGAGCAAAAATTCCGGGAGAAAACTAGTTTTATAAATGAAATAAACTGCCCATGCGCGATGCCCACACAAGCTCGGGCATGTTGGCCTAGCTTCGAGAGTCTTCTGGAATAAAGAAACGACTCCCCCGATCCAATAGAAGTGTGGTACGTCCACTCACCCTGGCTGGCGTCTAAGCGGGAGAGTCATATGTCTTTCCTGTCATTAATGGTGGGTGATAATTAGCGCTGAAGATATTTTTCCCGGTAATGTTGATAGATGCTCTTCTAGGGAAGCGTGGTGTGAGGGAGGAACAGGGAGTGTCCTGGCAACCTGATGACTCTTGGCTCTCGGAGGCAGTCGGGTGGATGGAGTGATCTCCTGGCTGCTTCCCCCACCCCCAGGGAACCACGCTCCCCATTTGATGTGTGCCCTGCAAAGTAACCCGAGTCAGGAATGCTGAGTTCTGATGCCGAGAATTGTTTACTGTTCTACTGTACTCTCCCAAGTCTTTAGTACAGGGCTGTGCCCGCAGTAAGCGTTCAACAAATATGATTGACTGACTGAGTCTCCCGGCAGCTTGCCAAACAAGACGCTTGCCTCTCTGCATCTGGGGGGCATCCTTCCTCTCACTGAGCTTCCTGGTGAGATTTTCGGTATTCGCCCCACCCCACAGCACTTATGCCCATATCCATAATTGATTTTAATGTCTGTCTCCCCATTTATACTGTAAACGCCTCGTGGGCAGGGAACATTTCTACCAACTCTCTTGTAATATACTCTCCCAAGGACTCTGTGCACAGTAAATGCTTAGAAAAACAGTGTGGCCTAGTGGATAGAGCACTGGCCTGGGAGTCCAGAAGACCCTGCGTTCTAATCCCAGCTCTGCTGCTTGTCTGCTGAATGACCTTGGACAAGTTACTTAACTTCTCTGTGCCTCATTTACCTTATCTGTAAAATGGGGATTAAGATTGGGAGCCCCATGTGGGACATGGAATGTGTCCCACCTGATTAGCTTGTATTCACCTCAGCGATTAGTACATTACTGGGCACATCATAAGCACTTAACAAATGCCATTAAAAAGAATACCATGCATTCATTAGATACATCACCTGACAGGCAGAGGTGCCAACTTTTCATTTTGATTGTGGGAGTAAAAAATGGGTCATTTTCTAGATTTTGAGGGGGACAGAGGCTTGAGAACTGGGAGCGAGTGGGCTAAGAGACTCCATTTGGAGTCTCTTTAGCCCTTATGGGAAACTCTCAGGTCTTTAAAGAGACTTGGAATAAGTGCTTAAATTTTGCTGGATTTTGCTTTGGACTGACAAAGCCCTGTGGTGTTCTTATTTGCTCTGTTTTGAGCTCAAGACTGTAAACTCATCTTTAGACTGTAAGCTCGTTGTAGGCAGGGAGCACACCTACCAACTCTGTTGTACTGCACTCTCCCAAACACTTAGTACATGCTCTGCACAGAGTAAGCTCTCAATAAACACCACTGATTGATTGAGCACATTGAGTGTGCTATGCCTTAACCTTTCTTCTGTGTCTTCTATCAGTCAGCCAATCAATCGTATTTATTGAGCGCTGACTGTGTGTAGAGCACTGTACTAAGCACTTGGAAAGTACAATTCATCAATAAAAAGAGACAATCCCTGCTCACACCAGACTTACAGCCTAGAAATGCTCTGGGTGGGAACCATACAATCAGATCGGACAGAGTTCCTGTCCCATCTGGGACTCACCATGTAAGGGGGGGATAGAAAGCAGATAGTGAATCCCCACTTTTCAGATGTGGAAAATGAGGCACAGAGAAGTCAAGCGACTCACCCTAGGTCAAACAGCAAGCAAGTGGCAGGGCTGGGATAAGACCCCAGGTCCTCTGCCTCCCAGACCTGTGTTGTTTTCACTAGGCCTCGCTCCTTCTGATGTATTCTATTTGCATGCTATTTATTTAGCATTGATGGTGAAGAGCCTTTCAGTCCCTCGTTCCTTTCGTTCCCTTAGCCGGCAGACTCCTACACTCTAGCTTTCCTTGCCTTTCAAGTGCAGGAAGCTCATGTAGTCGTGAGCAAATGTTCGGAGCGTGTGAGGAGAAAGGACCACGTATACGCAACCCAGGCCGCAGAATCAATGAGCACTCTCAAGCACTTGGTACAGTGCTGCGCACTCAATAAATACCATCGATCGATTGATTGCCCTGGCCCGATGCCGACGCTCTTGGCTTTTGAAAGCAAAGCGAGAGTCAACGGGTGTTGTTCTCTGATTCCCCGTCCCGCAGTGGGTCGTGCTTTGCGCAGTTGGAATCCTGTTGGAGGATTTGAGCGTTTTCTGGCAGAATTCGGCACACCCTCCTGGCCGCAGAAGGCAGTCCTTCTCTCCCGTGACCCCTTTGGAAATAACTCTCCGTGTATCTCTCTAATCTCTCCCTTGTAGGTAATGGAAGAGCTTTCAAACCATGCCCAGGACACTGTGTACCGGGATCTGAGCCGTGGAGCTAAACAGGTAGGCAGAGCGAGAGCCGTTGGTTTGGTGGGGCAGTCGATCAATCACTGTGATTGATTCATTGGGGCTCGACGCCCGGCTGGGCTCAGCTCATCGCGCTCCTGGACTGGACCCTCCAAAAGAGGGTCATTCTGTCAGCTTCGGGCTCAGGTGGCGGCAGGAAAGGGCCGGGCTGCAGGAAAGGGCCGGGTTTGAGAGGAAGGAGTGTTTACGGGGCAAATGATAGTTCACTCTAGGAATGAAAGAGACACTGAAAGACCATCCAGTCTACCTCTCTACCTCTGTGCGGGATTGTCCAAAAATCATCCTAGCCAGAGAGAGCAGAGGGAGAAATTTATCGCTCTTATCTTCCAAGTCCTTTAAGGTAGAAGAATCCACAACCTCCCCTGTTACCATGTTTAAAACCTCTCCCTGACAACAGAATTTTTCTCCTATAATAAATCCTGCTGTGTAACTTAAAAAAAAATTGGTATTTATTAAGTGATAACTATCGATGCAGCATTGTTTTGAGCACCGGGGTAGGTACGGGTTTATCAGGTTGGACATAGTCCCTTGTCCCCTGTGTGGCTCACAGTCTAAGTTGGAGTAAGAAAGATTTTATCCCCATTTTCCAGATGATGTAACTGAGGCACAGAAGTAAAGTGATTTGCCCAAACACTTCAACTGGAAAATGGAGATTGATTGAAAGCCCCATGTGGGACATGGACTGTGTCCAACCTGATTACCTTGCATCTTCCTCAGCACTTAATACAGTGCCTGGCACAATGTACTTAACAAATGCCATTTTTCTTTTAAAAAGCCCTCCTGCTGATGTTGAAATCCATTTCCTTGGTTTCTATCCCATTTCACCCCCACCCCTCCCCTCACTCTCCCAGAACAGCGGGTCACAGCCGGAGGCTTCTGGGAGCAGAGTTCATGGGGTATTAGAGCCATTGCCCAGAACCCGCAGCTAGAGCTCTCCAGAGGCACAGCCAGAGACCCCCTGAGCAAGACACCACAGCCAGAGACAGACCTGAAAGACTGAGAACCAGAAAGACAACTAGAGACAGAAACAGAGATGGGATGGGGAGAAAGATTTGGGCCGGGGGAAGAAAGACAAAGCCAGGCAGAGAAGGTCACCCAGATTCAGAGACGCTTTATCATAGCTTTGTCACTAGGTCTACAGTGAGCTCTGGGTTATATAGACAATGACTCTACCCCGCCTTTCAAAGTCTCACTGAAGGCACGCCTCCTCCAAGAGGCCTTCCCTGACTAAGCCCTCCTTTCCTCTTCTCCCACTCCCTTCTGTGTCACCCTGACTTGCTCCCTTTATTCATTCTCCGCCCCCTGCTCTGTCGCACTTACGTAACAAATCTGTAATTTATTTACTTGTATTATGTCTTGTCTTCCCTTCTAGATTGAAAGCTTGTTATGGGCAGGAAATGTGTCTGTTTATTGTTGTATCCTCCACTCCTCAGAACTTAATACAGTGTTCTGCATACAGTAAGCTCTCATTAAATACAACCAACTGACTAGGTCTATGGTAAGCTTAGAGTGGAGGTGAGATACCCAGTCCTTCTGTGGAACGGAAGGTGGGAGCAAGGGTGAGATCTTGGGCATCTGTAATTATCCTTCAAATTCAAAGAAAACTCCACTAACAATAATGATAATAATAATGATGATGATGATGATGATAGTGGTATTTGTTAAATGCTTATGGTTTGTCAAGCACTGTTCTCAAGTGCTGGGGCAGATAAAAGCTAATCAGGTTGGACCCAGTCCCTGTCCCACATGGGGGCTCACAGCTTAATACCCATTTCTCAAATGAGGGAACTGAGGCCCAGAGAAATTAAGTGACTTGCCCAAGGTCCCACAGCAGACGAGTGGCAGAGCTGGGATTAGGACCCAGGTCCTTCTGACTCCCAGGCCTGTGCTGTGTCCCCTAGGCCATGCTGCTTCCATTAATGGTTAAGTTCATCTTGCGAGTGCGTGTGTGGCTGAAAAGGCCAGTGAGAGACCCATAGTATGGCTTAGTGGAAAGAGCACGGGCTTGGGAGTCAGAGGTCATGGGTTCTAATCCTGGCTCCGCTGCTTGACAGCTGTGTGACCTTGGGCAAGTCACTTAACTTCTCAGTTACCTCATCTGTAAAATGGGGATGAAGACTGTGAGCACTAAGTGGAACAACCTGATTACCTTGTATCTACCCCAGCGCTTAGAAGAGTGCTTGGCCGATAGTAAGCGCTTAACAAATAACAACATTGTTATTATTATCCACGTTGTGCACACAAAAAATCCGCTCCTTGTTGTGTTATGTCTGGTGCTGTTTCCTCTTTTATTAGATATTTTTCATGGTACTTGTTAAGCATTTACTGTGTGCCAGGCACTGTACTAAGTGCCAGTGTAGATATAATCGGGTTGGACACAGCTCTTGTCCCATATGGGGCTCATAATCAAAATGAATAACGCTGTACTAGATAGAGCATGGTCCTGGGAGTCAGAAAGTCATGGATTCTAGTCCTGGCTCCACCATTTGTCTGCTGTGTGACCTTGGGCAAGTCACTTCACTTCTCTAGGTCTCAGTTACCTCATCTGTAAAATGAGACCACAAGCGCCACATTTGACAGGGACTGTGTCCGACCTGATTTGCTTGTATCCACCCCAGGGTTTAGTACAGTTCCTGGCACATGGCAAGCACTTAACAAATACCACAATTATTGTTATAAGTTTTTGTTCAAAAAAAGCCTCTTCCTTTCTTGATAGCAGTTAGTCAAGCTGGACTGTCATCAGCAGTTTGGCTCCCAGTTTTCAATTGGGATGCAACCTTGTCTTAGACTTTGTTTTACCTTATCCTTAATATATTTCCTTACCCTTCTTTTTGGTTTCCCAAATTCAGCTCTCCTTAAAGCAGTTGGATGGGTATTTTGCCCATGCTCATTCTCCTCCTTGGGAGAGTTGTGTTCTGGTGAGCAGAGCTTGGATGCAGGGGAGACTGACTGTATTTCAGAACTTCATCATTCGTGATCTAGTCTTGCCATTTGATATTGAGAATGGCCCTAAGTGATGCTGATGGAATGGCTCAAGCTTAGCTGGGGTGCTAGAATAGTAAAAATAATAATAATGTTGGTATTTGTTAAGCTCTTACTATATGCAAAGCATTGTTCTAAGCACTGGGGGGGACACAAGGTGATCAGGTTGTCCCACGTGGGGCTCACAGTCTTCATCCCCATTTTCCAGATGAGGTAACTGAGGCCCAGAGAAGTGAAGTGACTTGCCCAAAGTCACACAGCTGACAAGTGGCGGAGCCGAAATTAGAACCCATGACCTCTGACTCCCAAGGCCGTGCTCCTTCCACTGAGCCAAGCTAAGGAGTCGAGCAGAGCTCGCTCTCCTCCAGAATGTGGATTAAGACTATGAGCCCTATGTGGGACAGGGGCTGTGTCCAGCCCAATTAACGTGCATCTACCGTAGTGCTTTGAACAGTGCCTGGCACTCAGTAAGTGCTTAACAAATACTACAATTATTATTATTATTATTATTGGGGAAGAGAGCTCCACTAGAGTCAAGCAACTGGAAACAGTGTGGCCTAATGGATAGAGCAAGGGCCTGGGACTTAGAGGACCTGGGTTCTAATCCCAGCTCCACCACTTGTTTGCTGTGTGACCTTGGGCAAGTCACTTCAGTTCTCTGCGTCTTAGCTCCCTCATCTGTACAGTGGGGATTAAGACTGTCAGCCCAATGTAGGACCGAGCCTGTGTCCTACCCCACCTCTTAGAACAGTGTTTGACACATAGCACTTAACAGATGCCATCATTATTATTGCTGCTGGTTATGGCCCCCTTCGGCTGTCTGGAGAGATGGGAGCCTGGGTCCTTCAGTGAGGCAGAGCTATTAGCTGGCTCTGGCCTGGCCCAGCAGAACTCAAACCCACTCTGGTGAAGGGAGCTGGCAAGTTAGTTGCCAAATTATAGTTTGGTAGACCCCAGCTTCTGCTTGGTCCCCGTGTGCTCTAGGGGTTGGGCAGGAGAGCAGTGGCTGCCCAACCCACCCAAGAAGCCATGGGGTGAATAATTGGCTCCCCCTGACCACAGCGGGTTGGAGAGAAAGAGAAGAGTGCCCCCATTCTCTGTCTCCCTAAAGTTAGCTCCTTTTCTGGACATCACCCCAAGTCCAGAACGATACATTAGTGTTGGTAGACACAATCTCTGCCCACTGGATTCTACTCCATCCTAATCCTTCTTGATCTGCGAACCACCCTCTTCTAGAAACGCTACCTAACCTTCATTTCTCTGACACGGTCCTCTTCTGGGGTCTCCTCCTACCTCTCTGGCTATCTCACTTCTGCTCTGCAGTCTTGTTTTTCCTCCTATCTCCAAGACATTTTTACTTGGATGTTCCACTCCAGCTAAAATGCAGCAGATCCAAAACTGACCTCCCGATTTTCCCTCCAGAATGCCCTCCTCCCTCCTCACTCACCCCATAGTGCTGACACCACCACCATCCTCATAAAATGTCAGGCTTGTATCAGGTAGAATATGCCATTTTTCCCACTTGGTCCAATGAGGCTATACCTCCGAGACGCCTCAACATTTGGTTTCAAGACTCTCCTCCAGCTGTCTCCCCCAACCCTGTCTGTCCTTTCTTCAATTTCATCCCACCTCGCAGTCTTCTAACTATGCATCTCTTCAGGCTCTTGTCCCATTGCTCACAGGCTTCCCTCCAGGAAATTCCCTCCCCACTCAAATCCACCAGACTGCAGCCATCTCTTCCTTTGAAACCCTCCAACAATTCTCCTGATAGGTTGCAGTTATGTACTTATCTGTAATTTTTTCATATTAATGTCTGTCTCTCCCTCTAGGCTATAAGCTCGTTGTGGGCAGGGAATGTATCTGTTTATTGTTATATTGTACTCTCCCAAGTGCTCAGTACAGTGCTTTGTGCACAGTAAGCACTCAATACATATGAATGAATGAATCTGGGCCAGCAGCTCACCCTGCCTCGCAAGAAGCCAATTGGAGAAGTGATGGGGGAAGAGCCAGTCTACTCCAGTCTCCAAGCAACCATACACCTGGTTGGTCCCTCCTAGTGACTGGAAGACCATCCCCAATTTGCAGTCCCTGGCCCAAGTCTCAGAATCCTGGCTTACCCTCGGGATTCTAGCAGGCTCAGCCCAGGGGTCTAGGGTAGATTAGTAGGTTTCTACTTCTGCAAAGAGCCTGGAGGATTCCCAAAAGTTTCTACATCAGCCAAGGATTAATTTGTTTATATTGATGTCTGTCTCCCCCTCTAGACTATAAGCTTATTATAGGTAGGGAATGTGTCTATTTTTATATTTTATTCTCCCAAGTGCTCAGTGTAGTACTCTGCACATAGTAAACACTCAATAAATACGATTGATTGACTGGGCTGGGGGGAGAGAGAGAGAGATTTTCATAGTAACCAGGGCATCTCCCTGTTACCCTTTGTATTTGTGTGTGCATATATATATATATTATCCAAGACTCTGGGGGAGGTATCTGGGGTTTCTGCCTTCTTTCCCCCATCCCTCCTTATAATCTGGAGGAAAGAGAGGAGTACAAACCCCTTCCCCATTCAAGGCTCTCCCAACGACCAAAAATCCTCCTAAACAGAGACCTGGGGAGACCTCAGTTTGATAGGAGTTTCTCCAGAAGCTCTCCAGCCCCCGTGTGGGTCCTCAGAGCTCCAGGAAAAGAGGGTGGACTTGAGGCCACCCCAACCCCCGACACTCCCCAAAATCAGAGTTCAGGAATTATGCTGACTATGAAAGTTCTCTGTGGGGAGGATGTCGACCATGGGTGACCCAACAGGAGAAGATGAATTTAAGTTAAAGCGGAAAGGATTTCAAGTGGATGATAAAGTTCTGGAACAAGCCCCTGAGGGAGGGGGTTGAGTCTCCATCCAAAGAGAGCTTTAAGGAAAGAGCAGTAGACCGGGCCTGACTGGTAGAGTACCTTTCTGGAGATGGGGGTCTGCACCAGGTCTGCTTAAGTTCATTTCAGCTCCCCTTTTCTCCAGTTCAGCGAGACTCTTTGGGGATTCATTCATTCATTCAATCTTTTTTATTGAGTGCTTACTGTGTGCAGAGCACTGTACTAAGCTCTTGGAATGTACAATTTGGCAACAGAGACAATCCCTGACCAACAACGGGCTCACAGTCTAAAAGACAGGCTCAGATGAGAGTCTGGGGCCTAAGTATACAAGTCTCCCCTCAAGCCGGTTTGGAGGTTGGTCTTCAAACCCTGTTACATAACCTCTTATCTTTGGCTTATTGCAGTGTGTGAAACTTGAGCCCTTCTGCTGCTTCACTCTTTTCCGTTTGGTCACGGTAATACCGAAAACACTGATTTACTAGGTGGTTGTTACTCTTTTCAGTCTCTGAGTGATTAAAGATATTAAGTAATAAAATGGCTTCCCCTCCTGTTTTATTTCAGAATATCGTAATCCACTGAGGATCCTGGTTTAGATTTAGGCCTCTTTGTGCTTGGGAAAAATCCAACTTTTGTTTACTTTCTAAACAGAATTCTCTGTGGGTTGTGAATTGGTAGGTGCCCTCAGCGATTCCATGCCTGACAAGCCATCATCTTCCTCTGTTCGGGAACTTTCCTGACTCAAGAAGGCATATCCTCCTATCCTAGTGTGAGCCTGAGATTCAGAGTAGATAAAAAGCGTGGCTCAGTGGAAAGAGCCTGGGCTTCGGAGTCAGAGGTCATGGGTTCGACTCCCGGCTCTGCCACTTGTCAGCTGTGTGACTTTGGGCAAGTCACTTAACTTCTCTGGGCCTCAGAAACCTCATCTGTAAAATGGGGATTAAAACTGTGAGCCCCACGTGGGGCAATCTGATCACCCTGTATCCCCCCAGCGCTTAGAACAGTGCTTTGCACATAGTAAGCGCTTAACAAATACCACCATTATTATTATTCGACTCCCGGCTCTGCCCCTTGTCAGCTGTGTGACTGTGGGCAAGTCACTTAACTTCTCTGTGCCTCAGTTCCCTCATCTGTAAAATGGGGATTAACTGTGAGCCTCACGTGGGACAACTTGATTACCCTGTATCTACCCCAGCGCTTAGAACAGTGCTCTGCACATAGTAAGAGCTTAACAAATACCAACATTATTAAAAATGATTTCCAAGCCGATAAATAAGGGAGAAAGTGCTTTGAGTTCTTCGGCAGAAAAAAGCCCCGTGATTCCAAAACACGGGGGGGGGGGTGTATTACCAGGTGAAATGGTGGAATTTCCAGGGAGGATTTACATTTATTAGAAAAGGAGTTTGTGGAAGCAGGAGGATGGACAAGATGATCTTTCAAGGTCGTGCCCTTGACTCTATTTATTGCCATCGTTCTCGTCTGTCCGTCTCCCCCGATTAGACTGTAAGCCCGTCCAAGGGCAGGGACTGTCTCTCTCTGTTGCCGACTTGTTCATTCCAAGCGCCTAGTCCAGTGCTGTGCACATAGTAAGCGCTCAATAAATACTATTGAATGAATGAATGAATGAACAATAACCTCCGATTGAGTCCCCAGCTTGGGGACGTGGTATTTCTTTACTTACAACAGCGCCCTCTGGTGTCCATTAGGATGCACGGCTGCAGCTTTGGAAGCAGACCAGGCCTCCCTGTGGTTTGGACTAAGAAATAATGTGATTTACCCGTCATAGAAGACTAATTCTTTGTCGTCCATTGCACTCGTTAAACTGCCCGACGTGCATTTTTGAATGGTGTTTGTTAAGCGCTTACTAGAGAGGCAGCGTGGCTCAGTGGAAGCAGCACGGGCTTGGGAGTCAGAGGTCACGGGTTCGAATCCCCGCCCTGCCACTTGCCAGCTGGGTGACTGTGGGCCGATTAGACTGTCTCCCCCGATTAGACTGCCTCCCCCGATTAGACTGTAAGCCCGTCAAACGGCAGGGACTGTCTCTATCTGTTGCCGACCTGTTCATCCCAAGCGCTTAGTACAGTGCTCTGCACATAGTAAGCGCTCAATAAATACTATTGAATGAACTTCACATCTCTGGGCCTCAGTTCCCTCATCTGTAAAATGGGGATTGAGACTGTGAGCCTCCTGTGGGACAACCTGAATACCCTGTATCTACCGCGGCGCATAGAACAGTGCTCTGCACATAGTAATAATGGTGATATTTGTTAAGCGCTTACTATATGCAAAGCACTGTTCTAAGCGCTGGGGGGGATACAAGTTGATCAGGATGGCCCACGTGGGGCTCACAGTTTTAATCCCCATTTTACAGATGAGGTAACTGAGGCACAGAGAAGTGAAGCGACTTGCCCAAAGTCACACAGTGGGCAAGCGAAGCCGGGATTAGTAAACACTTAACAAATACCAACATTATTATTATGTGTCAAGCACTGCCCTGAGCTCTGGGGCAGATACAAGTTTATCAGGTTGGACGTGTGAGATGAATTCATTCATTCAGTCTTATTTATTGAGCGCTTACTGGGTGCAGAGCACTGTACTAAGCGCTTGGGCGAGCACAGTATGACAATAAACAGACACATTCCTTGCCCACAACGAGTCAAGGGAGGGAGACAGATGTTAACATTAAAAAAAAAATTTACAGATATCTACGTAAGTGCTGTTTGGCTGTCTGAGGGAGGGAAGAGGATCCAGCGTGGCTCAGTGGAAAGAGCACGGGCTTGGGAGTCAGAGGTCATGAGTTCGAATGCCGGCTCTGCCACTTGTCAGCTGTGTGACTGTGGGCAAGTCACTTAACTTCTCTGTGCCTCAGTTACCTCATCTGTAAAGTGGCGATTAACTGTGAGCCTCACGTGGGACAACCTGATTACCCTGTATCTCCCCCAGCGCTTAGAACAGTGCTCGGCACATAGTAAGCGCTTAATAAATACCAACATTATTATTATTATTATTATTAAGAGGATCCCCATTTTACAGATGAAGTAACTGAGGCTCAGAGAGGTTAAGGGACTTACCCAAGGTCACATAGCAAACAATGGGCAGAGCTGGATTAAAACCCAGGTCCTCTGACTCCCGGGCCTGTGTTCTTTCCATTAGGCCATGCTGCTTCCCAAATTCATGAGCTACTGATCTTTCTCCCCCAAATCACTGTTAAGTTGGTTTTTGGTAGATATTGGGTGTCTGCTTTGGCTATTAGATTGGATCACAGTTTAGGTAAACACCACCAACCTCCATCCTTGCTTACAAACCCTGATACGATGGATCAGTGGTGTTGATTGTTTCAGATACAGTTGAGGGCTTGTCTCGGTGTACTCTAGTGCTTTGATTCAGAGGAACTAGGGCTGTATCTTTATTTCTGGATTTCCCCTCTCATCTTATTAATGAGTCCAGATTTAGAGGTGTCTGGTGTTTAGGTCTCAAACCTCTCTGTTCTCGGGGGAAGCAGGGGAGTGGAAGCAGGAAGGGTGTTAATTTAGAAAACTAGAAAACACAAAGCTAGAAAGGATCACCTTACCTCTTGGCAGGCATCTTCTGATCATTTTCGGGATATGTCCTTGTCCCCGAAACCCAAAACTTTGGTGTCATCCTGGACTCCTCCCTGTCATTCAGCTTTCACATTCATTGAACTGCTAAATCCTGCTTCTTCTTCCTCCCAAACATTTTCTGGATCTGCTCCTCTCTCTCTCCCTGGTTTAAGCACTAGTCATAGCTCAGATAGCTCAGATCCAGGCTACTCTATCTAACTCCTCACTGGCTATAGACCTTAAACTCATTGTGGACAGGGAATGCGTAGGAAAAATCCAACTTTGGTTTACTTTCTGACATACTTTCTACCAGCTCCCTCTACCATCTCTACCACCTGTGCTCTCATAAATGCTAAGTACAGTGCTCTGCACATGGTAAGTGCTCAATAAATACCATTGATGGATTGGCTCCGTGTCTCTCATCCCTTCTGTTCACATTCCATGCTGCTGCCCAGATCGACTTCCATATCCCAAAAAGGGACATGTTCCAGTCCCTGTCCCACATGGAGTTCACAATCTTAATCCCCATTTTACAGATGAGGTAACTGAGGCCCTGAGAATAATAATAATAATGTTGGTATTCGTTAAGCATTTACTGTGTGCCGAGCACTGTTCCAAGTACTGGGGTAGATACAGGAAAATCAGGTTGTCCCCCGTGAGGCTCACAGTCTTAATCTCCATTTTACAGATGAGGTAACTGAGGCCCTGAGAAGTTCAGTGACTTGACCAGGATCACACAGGAGGCAAGAGGTAGAGCTGGGATTCGAGGACCAGATCCTCTGACTCCTAAGTCCATGTTTGCACTCCGCCATGCTGCTTTCCTGTTAGAGTGTATGTTCTCCTTGGCCTGAGAACTATCTTTGATCTTTCCCGAACACCTGGCACAGTGTGTTGAACTCAGTGCTTAATAAATACCACTGCTACATTTTATCCAGTTATTAAAGCTCTTTAGCCTGGGAAGAAGATTTCATTAGTTAGCCCTTCCACTACCTAAATCCCTCGTACTGCATGTGAAACCCATCCTATTTTTCTGGGCCTTACCAGAGATGGCAAAGGGCTAGTCACTGTCTAGAAAGGAGGCCTATTGGTCCCTCCTCATTTGTGCTATCTCTAGTTTCAGCAAAAATGGCTTCCTTCTGAGAAGAAGATAAAGGCTGGAGCTGGATATGGATCTCCTCAGCCTGGGAAGCTAATTAGTCAATCACTGGTATTTATTGAGCGCTTACTGCCCACAGTGAGCTTACAATCCAGACGTATTATCAGTAGAAATCATCTAATTTTTGTTTCTGAGAGAGTCCAATATATGTGTCCCACTTCCTTTCCTGGATCGGTTAGAGCAAATCCAGAGCTTCAGTCCTGTTGACTATTAACTCCTTGTGGGTAGGGATCATGGCTACATGTATTGTACTTTCCCAAGTTCTTAGTACAGTGTTCTGCCCAGTGTAAGCACTCAATAAATACCATTGATTGATTGATTGGATGGTGATGGATGAGGAAGCAGAAGATAGGATGATTTCTTTATAAGCCTCCTTATTGGCCTCACTGCCTTCTTCAGTGTTTTCTACATACAGCCTCCTATATCATCCATCTAAAACACTGTTCAGAACTCCTTACCCCCCTCTTCCAAAATCTACACTGGCTCTCCCCATCGCTTCTTACAAAAAGCTGAAATGATTTATCATTGGCTTCAAAAGGCTCTTCATCAGCCAGTTCCTCCTTTACCCATCTGCTCACTTCTCAATCAATCAATCAATCCTATTTATTGAGCCCTTACTCTGTACAGAGCACTGTACTATGTGCTTGGGAGAGTACAGTACAATAGAACTGATAGTCACTTTCTCTGTCCACAGTGAGCTTACAGACTAGAAGGGGAGACAGACATTAATATAAATAAAACGAATTTAGGGATATGCACATAAGGGCTATGGGGCTGAAGAAGGGATGAGTAAAGGGAACAGATCCAAAGTGCAAGGACAATGCAGAAGGGAGTGGGAGAAGAGGAAATGAGGGCTTATTCAGGAGGTGTGCCTTCAGTAAGTCTTTCTCATTCATTCAGTCATTCAGTAGTATTTATTGAGTGCTTACTATGTGCAGAGCACTGTACTAAGCGCTTGGAATGTACAAATCGGTAACAGATAGAGACAGTCCCTGCCCTTTGATGGGCTTACAGTCTAATGGGGAGAGGGACAGACAAGAACAATAGCAATAAATAGAATCAAGATAGCATATAAATATAAATTATAAATAGAATCTCCCTTCCTCCACCCTCTTCCCCCTCAGGGCAACTGCCCAGCTTTCCTTAGCGCTCAGCTTTCCTCTTTCCAAAACACTTGCTCACCTCATTTCCACCAAATCGCATCCTCCCTCCTCTTCAAAATCGTTTGAAAAAGTCACCTCCTCCGGGAGGCCTGGTTAACTCTTCTTTCTAGTCATTGTCACTCCCTCCGTCTCTTTAGTACTGAGTTATTGGTTTATTATTGGTTGTAATTGGTTTATTATTCATCATTATTGGTTTATTGTAATAATGAGAAGCTTTGTAGCCTGGAAGTCAGAAGGACCTGGGCTCTACTCCCACCACTTGTCTGCTGAGTGGCCTTGGGCAAGTCACCTAAATACTCTGTGCCTCAGTTCCCTTATCTGGAAAATAGGGATTAAGACTGTAAGCCCTCTGTGGTTCAGGGACTGTGTCCAACTCAATTACCTTATATGTATCCCAGTGCTTATTACAGTGCTGGGCACATAGTAAACACTTAACAAATACCACAATTATTATTAGTTTTGCTTCCTGACCCTTCACTCCCAGAGTCCCACCCCCTGACCACCTAAGGAACCAGCCCAGTCTTCACCCCTGGCCCAGCACTGGCCTGGCCCTTTCCTGTCTGTGGCTGATGAAACGGCCAGTTTGCGAAGAGAACAGTGCTGATGGACAACCTCTCTCTCCGCAAGCCGTGATTAGTGGAGGCCAAAAGGGCTACAGTCTGCGGCTGCTACTCGGGGAATTTAAAAACAAAATGAAATTTCAAACCCAGGCCTCCTTGGCCCCGGTTGGAATTTTCTCTCCAGAGATGTTTTCATGATGTGGCTTGTGCTGGAGAAAAGGAGGCATCAAGCCACTATGCAGTTACTGGGGGAGGAAGAAGGATCAAGGAAAAAGTCTCGTTTAATCCATCAATGGATTGTATGGCCCCCCCGACTGTATGCAAAGCAGTGTACTAAGCATTTGGGAGAGTTCAATAGAGAGTGTTTGAAGAAATTGCAGCATAGTGGGGGAGACATGCTAAAATAAATTGAAAGCAGGGGAAGCAACAAGGCATTAAAATATGGGCATAAGTGCTTTGTTGGTGGGGTGATTTTCTAAGCTCTTAGGGGGTATGGTTCCAAATGCCTAGGCGATAGAGATGAAAGGGCGAATAGGGTGGGGAGATGAGCAATCCATCAGGAAGGCCTCTTGGAGGAGATATGATTTTAGTAGGGCTTTGAAGATGGTGGTGTGTGGGATGTGAAGGGGGTCGGGGCTCTAGGCAGGAGCCAAAGTTGGGAGAGAATCAGTTGTATTTATTGAGCACACTAAGCGCTTGGGAAAGTACACTATAATAGACCTGGGTGACACGTTCAAGAGAGCGATTTTTGCCCCTGCATGGGGTAGCATGCCCCATCTCCTCCGGTTCGTTCTCTGGTCAGTCACCAGGCTGTCCGGTAGACCCTGTTACGGAAGTCAAGCAAGGAAGAGAGCTAATTATGGCAAATGCTACCCAGTGGTCCTTCCTGCCAGTGTACCCTCAGCACTTATTCATTCATTCCTTCAATCGCATTTATTGAGCTCTTACTGTGTACAGAGCACTGTACTAATACACCTATAAGCAGACACATTCCCTGCACACAACGAGCTTGCAGTCTAGAAGGGGGAGACAGATAGTACAAATAAATAAAATGACAGATATGGACATAAGTACTGTGGGGTTGGGAGGGGGGAAGGACAAAGGGAGCAAGTCAGGGCGACACAGAAGGAAGTGGGAGAGGAAGAAAGGGTAGCCCTAGTCTGGGGAGGGCACTTGGAGGAGATGGGCCTTCAATAAGGCTTTGAAACTGGGTCGAGTCATTGTGTGTCATATTTGAGGAGGGAGGGCGCTCCAGGCCTGAGGCAGGATGTGGGCCAGGGGTGCTTGGGGAGACAGGCGAGAGAGAGGCAACCGTGAGAAACTTAGCACTTCACCATAATTTATATTAATGTCTATCTCCCCATCTAGACTGTAAGCTCATTATGGGCAGGGAATGTGTCTGTTATATTGCTGTACTCTTCCAGGCGCTTTGTACAGTGCTCTGCATGCTGTAAGCGCTCAATGAATACTATTGACTAATAGGCTGACTGACTCATCTGGTGCTCCACCTCCCAACACCCCCCCCCCCCCCCCCCCCCCCCCCCCGTCAACCGGGGGCAGTCACCGATCCTCTTCCTCCGCCTGGCCCTCTGCTGCTTCCGTCCCATCCCTTCCCTTCCATCTCCAAGGGTTTGGTGGCACTTTGCCCATATGGCATCTGCTGGCACCTCCAGGATATTGTTCAGTGCTCACGAGTTTTTGCACCAGGAATCCCTCCAGTACCGTGAGGCGCTGACACCCCCTCTCTAGTAGGAGAATCATTCATTCGTCCATTCATTCAATCGTATTTACTGAGCTCTTACTTCCGACAGACAGTGACTCTCCCCCACTTCAAATCCTTATTGAAGGCCCATCTCCTCCAAGAGGCCTTCCCAGCCTAAGCCCCAGTTTTCCTCATCTTCCACTCCCTTCTGCTTCTCCCTGACTTGCTCCCTTTGCTCTTCCCTCCTCCCAGCCCCCACAGCACTTAGGTCCATATCTGTCATTTGATTTATTTGTATTGTTGTCTGTCTCCCCCACTGTAGACTGTGAGCTCTTTGTGGGCAGGGAATGTCACTGTTTATCGTTGTACTGTACCTTCTCAAACACTTAGTACAGTGCTCTGCACACAGTAAGTGCCCAATAAATGCGATTGAATGAATGAATGTGTGCAGAGCACTGTACTGAGTGTTCGGAAAGGTACGATATATCGATCGACAGATACACTCCCTGCCCTCATCGAGCTTACAGTCTAGAGGGGGAGGCAGACATTAATATAAATTAATAGATTACAGATATGTACATAAGTGCTGTGGGGCTGGGAGGGCGTGGTGAATCGCAGCCCCCGGGGAGGGCAGGACGTGGTGTGCTGGTGGCTCCATCCCACGCCAGACCCGGAGACCTTTCAACACCCCAAGCAGCCGCGCTTGGAGTTCTGGCTCCAGATCCAGATTATACATCCTTTGAAGGCAGGGATCCCCTCTACTTACTCTTCTGTTGTACCCTCCCAAACGCTTAGTAGGTACAGTGCTCTGCCCACAGTAAATGCTCAATAAATACCGATGATGGATCCCTCGGGGGAGGTTCCATCCCTGGCTAGGGATGGGCATCAGATGTACCAGCAGAGGGCCCCACACACCCCCAGCATCTGGAACAGAAAAGAAGAACCCTTCCTCTCGTGATTTGCCTCTAACTTTGTGCCCAGGCAACCAGAGGTTTGGGCTGGACCTTCCCCGAAAGGATTCCCGACCTCGTCCGGTGGAGGTCTTAGAACAGGGCTACATCTGCTAAGCCGGACTGTTACAAAAAAGAAGCGAGGGTTGTTATAAAATGCCTCTTTGTAAGGCCGATAGAAGCGTATGTGTAAATGCACGCATAGAAATTCTTTCAGTCGTTTTGGTGGAGCACTTACTGTGTGCAGAGCACTGTATTAAGCGCTTGGGAGAGTAAAATATAACAATAAGCAGGCACGTTCCCTGCCCGCAGTGAGTTTACAGTCTAGAGGGGAGACAGGTATTAATATAAATCAATAAATTACAGTTGTGTACGTTAAGTGCTGTGGGGCGGGGAAGGGGATGAATGAACGGAGCAAGTCGGGGGATACAGGAGGGACTGGGAGAAGAGAAAAGGAGGGCTTAATCAGGGAAAGCCTCTTGGAGGATTTGTGCCTTCAAGAAGGCTTTGAAGAGGGGGAGAGTAATTGTGTCCGAACTGAGGAAGGAGGAGGTTCCGGGATGGAGGTCGGACCTGGGCGAGGGGTCGGCAGCGAGATAGATGAGATCGAGGTCCAGTGCAAAGACCAGTGGGCCTTGGGGGACCATTTGTCTGGTTTTATTCAGGACAGTCGGGTTTTCAGCTATTATGGTCCCTGTCCGGTACTTTGGGGCGGGGAGAAGCATCGGCAAATGGGTGTCCATTATTCTTGTCAGGTGCCTAGAACCAGTGCCGATTTATGGTGAGGCAGTAATAAAGTGAGTTATCTTTATTTTTCTCTCTGTGTTACATCAACTGCTTAGCAGAGGATGATCTGGGAAAGGTCATTACACTAGTAATTTAAACTTACCTACAAGACAATATCAATCAGTCAATCAGTGGTATTTATTGAGTGCTTATCGTGGGCAGAGTAGTGTGTTAAGTGCTTGGGAGAGAACAATAGGAGTGGTTAAAAACGTTCCCTGCCCACAAGGAGCTTACAGTCAAAAGACATTCATACACTGGGAACTGAAAATATCCCAGCTATACCAAAAACCTGCATAAAATGAAAGGAAGCCCACAGGACTCAAAGGGTATAGTAGTGTTCTATTTGTGAGACATGTTTTATTGTGTGTATCTATTTACAAACAAATTGTGTGTGTGTGTGTGTTCACACCTTTAAGGTGTGTGTGAACAGATACCTGGATATTCATATATATTTGAAAAGGCAGCCGCTATTAAAAATAACTGGTCGCTTGCCTCTGGAATAAACTACTCTGGATTCTGGGATCGCCTGTAGTTTCACTTAGATCGTCTGCTGCAAAATCCCAAGTGAGTGGCTGTGCCAGACTCATTCCAAGGGTTGTACAGTTTTTTCACGATACCGGGTGAAGCTTTTTCTGCCCTTTGCCCAAACAGGAAAACAATGAGCCTTGTTGCTCAGGAGAGATGCGTGTAGGATTTCAGTATTTTTCCTAAGAGATGTGCGGTTGAGTTCACAGAAAATGAAGATCGCCTCCCTCCCCCCCGCCTCCTCTCCTGCATGCACCAATTGACTTTCCTGTCTGCTGTGTTTCATTAAAGCCTCCAAACAGCTTTGCAGACACCTATTTCAAACGGGGAACCTTGTGCCAGGAATTGTAAATGAAGCCAGGCACATAAGCTTAATGTGCAGCAAACTGCAAAGTATATTTGTCCTGGAATGTGGAGTAATTAATGGTTTGGGGGATCAAGTGAATTACATGGAAGCTGTGGCCCAATTAGTTAAACTAATTGAGAAGTAAAGATGAATATCAGAAAGAGCTTCCTGGAATAGTCAACAGCCACCACAGGACACAACCATCCCCTTCTGTCCCTTTCACTGTTTGGAAAGGGAGTGGTTGTCTTCCATAATCCCTCGCTTGCTTTCTCGATGTAATTGGAGATTTAATTTATAATCTCCGGTGTGTCATTTCCCCAAAGGCCAGCCTCAACACATTGGGGGTGAGGTGGCGGGGGGGTGTGGAACGATTTGGAAAAGAAATCTAAGAAAAGATCATGAAGATTTTTTTTTTAAAGAACAGAAATCAATTCTGATTTTAAATGGATCACGCCCGCACTTCTGAAGGATTTGACTTTCATCGGGACTGACACAGTGGAAGGGGAGAAAAGAACTGTCTTCTGGGATCTTGGCTCAAATGTAAAATATGAAGTTGTCTATTAAGATGCCCCAGATTGCCTTCTTTTATGGTATTTGTTAAGCGCTTAGTATGTGCCAGACACTGTACTAAGTGCTGGGGTAGATACATGATAATAGAGTTGGACGCAGCCCATGTCCCACATGAGCTCGCAGTCTAAATCCCCACTGTACAGATGAGGTAACCGAGGCACAGCAAAGTGACTTGCCCAAAGCCACACAGCAGACAGGTGGCAGAGCCAAGATTAGAAACCGTGTCCTCCTGACTCCCGTTGTGTATTGCGTTCAAAAGGCCCAGTCTCCAAGTGAATGAGGTATAAGAAAATCAGTTCAATCTAACCGGCATCATATCCAAAGAGGATCCTATCCAATCCCAGTAGTCAGAGCTAACACCACAAAAGTCATTCCAGACTGATAAAACCGATTCATTTAATCCCATTCCAGATAGGAGATGAGTGCTCTCAACGCTCACACCCCCGCACACACACCCAGCTACCCCCTCCACACACACATACGTACGTAATGCACACGCGTTTGTGCACCATCCTGAGAGAAGCCCTCAGATACAGAGAACTTGGGGTGGAGGAGAGAGACGAGACACTGCCACTGCCCTGGTTGGAAGGATCGGCTTCCAAGGAACCAGATCGGACCGCTCTGCTCCTATCGAAGTCCCGAGGGTAAGGCGGTCTTCCCGCTGCCCCTCGGAGTCCTCGAAAACATCCGTTGTGCCGAGTGGGGAGATGGTGGCGGCGTGGCGTTGAATTATGCCTTCCTTAGGATTCGGCGCGAGGGCAAAGCTCGATAGAGGCGTCAATTTAGTTATTAACAAAGGCCGCTATTCAAAGGAGGCTGGCACCGTTCCAAGTGGCAGGAGCTTACGAGGGGCGAGAGAGGGGCATTAAATATTCATCGAAATCTTGGCATTTCATTTGTGCCGCCGGTTCTCCGTTCTCGCCCCTCCCTCCCCAACCCCCACTTTCCCGTTCGGTTCTAACGGTGACCGGCCGGCTTCGGAAATTAATTCTTTCATTAACCTGTTATAATTTGGGGGGGGGGGGACACTAAGTTTTGAGTGCTCTGGCTGAATGGTGTTTAATGGCACTTCATCAGGTTTGGCTCGTCACATGATCGGTGACCTTGATCATGTGATGGCTCCGACTGATGCTCAAGGCAACATGTGACTCAATGCTACGTGGGCTCAAAAAAAAAAAAAATTTAAATACAAAAATATAAGCAGGTCCGTCTCCTCCTTTTACCTGCCCTTTCTACTTCAATCCCTATCTTTAGACGGGTGAGAGACTGGATGTAGCCCGTACGCTGCTTCAAATAGCCTGCCAGAGCCGGCTAGCAGTAGGTGTCTCCCCCACCCCCCCGAAGTGCTCAGAGAAACCCTGCCCTATAATTGTGCATCACGACTCCCAATTTGGTAAGTTTACGGATACTTTGAGCAATTAATTTGCGCAGCTTTCCCGGCGTAACTCATTAGCATGCATGGTACGACGCTGGATGTAAATAGGCGTGCAGTCTCAGAGAGTCAGCGGAAAGGTGCCCTCTCAGTAGAGTTGCTGTTTAGCCCTAGCGAGAGCACAGGCATGCTTCACTGCAGATGCTCGCCGTTCCTTTCCGTTTTCCCGGAAGGGTCTCCTCTCTCTTCTCTTTCTCTATCCTCCCTTCTCTCTTCCTCCCTCTTCTCTCTCTCTCTCACCTCTTCCACTCTCAACCATTTCCTCTCACTCCTTTTATTTATTTTTTTCCCCATTTTAGAATCCGCCTCTCTGGAGTTTCAGGGACTCCCGTTCTAATGGCTAAATGAATGAAAATGTTTTGACAGCCTGTTATGGAATGTTTTCAGTCGAGCCCTGTTAGTGAGACAGACTGTCAGACTTCGGGATTGTGTGTGTGTGTGCGTGTGTGTCTAGGGTTTCTTTTTCCTCATGATGCCACCAAAGTTATTTTATACGCGGGCTTTCTTGGGCATCTGTCAGGACAACACCTTGGTGGGCTGCTGTGTGCTCCCCTGGTGTCTTCAAGGACTCCCTCCACCCTGCCCATGTAAACCAGGAAGGGGTGAGGGAGTGAGGGTGCTGCCTTCAGACAAAGATGGTCTGCTTTTTGTATGTTGTGGAGGTGGTGGTGGGGGAATTGTACCACTCCAGCAGCACACAACGCCAAGGGCAAGACGGATTTGGGGGTGGGGTAGGGGAAGAGGAGGTAAAGGGCATCTCGTGGGATCCGGGAGAGCTACTTTTGCGGTGGGGTGGGGCTACTCATTTTGTGAAACTGGTCCCAAATAATAAGAGGCCACACGCTTGGCAGAGACTGGGAGGTGGGGGGAGGTGGGGGGGGGGGGTTCAATCTCCTAATTAATTATGCAAGTGTCATTAGCGACGTGGGGCCGAGTTCATGGTTAAAAGCCGCCCGGGAAGACCTTCCCAGGTTTCTCCGGCTCTAGGCGATCCCCATCGCCTCTTCATTAGGATGCGAGAGGGCTGCCATCTCCGTGGAGACCATGGGAAAGGAGGGCCAGGCTGAATTAGTGTCTGGTACAACTGGCAGCCATGCTGAGACTAGGGCAGCTGCGTGCAGGCTCTGACGGGCCCTGATGAATTACGGCCCCTGTTCTCCGAGCAGCCTTTGTTCCCTGGTTATTGTCAGCAGAGAAACCAGAGAGCCAAGTAAAATTTACCGGCCGCAATTTGTGAGATCTGAAGGCAACCGGAGCTGAAGACTCACTCCGACATCAGAAGGGAGTTGGAGGATCTGTTCAGTAGTTTTAGGAAAAAAAAAATTTTTCCCCCGCTCCTCACGCTAATTATCCAGAGCAGGCATTTAAGCTGACAGAATATGAATCACCATCACTGGAACCAGAGGGTTCCCAAATGCCATACCTCAAACCTTCCTGGCCAATAATGATGTCTTTTGTGTCCCTAATGCTTCGGGGGGTGGGGGAGGTGGGACGCAGGACAGAACCCCAAGGATATTTCGGAAGCATCCTTAGAGGTTGTTGGGTTTTTTTCCTCACAAAAAGGAGGGCTCGTTTCTTCATGCCACCGCTGAATATGTCTGCCAATCAGGCTGCCTTTCATGAGAGCCCTTTCAGAGGCTTTTGATTATATTCTGGGTTTCCTGCCCTGGAATGTGAATTGGGTGCTTAGGTAAATAAGATTCCGTGTTTATATTCAGGATTTTCCATTTGGTGGATGAATAATGCAGTCTATTTAATTGGCGTGAAAATCCTTGTTCACAATCACCAACCATCAGCAATGCAATTCCCAAAATAATCCCAGAGATGGAGAGGAGCTGCCCTAGCCACCCTGACAGAAAACAACGTATTTTTAACATTCAGATGAATTTGAGGAATTTCCTTATTGTCCCATGAATAAAGGGGAAAGTCTCCACTTTGGCCATAGAATTTCTCCCCCAAATCTATGTTCTCTTTATTCGCTGAACTCTCCCGAAGTCACGGGGTTCAGGCTGTCAGTCTGTGTATTTTTTTGAGACATTTTCAGAGTCATTCTAGCGCAGGAAAGTGTGCTGTTATTCCTGTATTTCGGTATTCCCTCGTATTTACTGGCCCCGGTCATTTCTTCTTAAGGTGCAGGTATACCAAGCGCTTAAAACGGTGCCGTGCACGCCATAGTGCTCAATAAATGCCATTGATCGACCGATCGAAGAATCAACAATGAATGCACGTACTGCCAGTTACAACAGTCGGACACTCGTGATGAAAAGAACCTTTTGAATTACGTGCCCTGCCAACCCACTGGGACTTTTAAGAAGGGCTCAGTTGATTTCTTCTTTTTATTTTCTTCTTGGGGCCATTGTTTTCAGATTGAGTCTTCTTCCAGGGACACTTCAGGAGGTGAAGCAGAACAGAAATGAATGTGTCCCTCTCATCCTGTGACCGCCAGTTGGTAGGATCATTCACTGATTTGATGAGCGAGGGAGGTGTTTTAATCTGTGCCGGTTTTTCTGGTGTTTACTGACTGGAGAGAGGGGAGAGCTGAATAGAGGTGGCATTCCACCTTTGCTACAGTTAAGGCCAGGAATGTCTACGGTATTACATTTGAGCACATTGACATCAATTTTTCTAAACTATGGCAACAATAGAATGCCTTGTTTTCTCCAGGGAGAAGTAGATACCAGAGTCCTTTTGTTCGGCTTGTACATCTCGGGGTTAACTGAGTAGCGTGCTTGACCTAGAAAGAAGAATTGACTATAAACCCCTATCTTCCAAGAGTGGGAATTCTAGTTAAGGGCTTCTTTAATTCACCCTTTCAGATGTATGTCAGATTGAGGAGATGCTAGAAGGTGATGGGTTAAGTCATTTTGTGCTATTTGCAAGGTCTTGGTAACTCAGTGATCAGCTGTCACTCAAGATGCTTCTCAGCCTTTTTCTGGGGAGGTTATTAGGAGATAAAAAATGCAAAGACCAAAAAGATTGAATACTCTAAATATTTCATCTTATGCATTCCAAGCGGAACAGCGAGGTATTTGTGATGAACGAACCGGTATATTAGGGAGGTAGATTGAATCTAATCCCAGGAGGGTCTGGCAGAGAGTCAGTGTCTTTTTGCCCCAGCTGAACTCTAATGCACTCGTTTTGTGACTGTGGGCAAATACCTCACCTTACTCACTTCCATCTGGGAAACAAGGGTGTCATGGGATGGCTGGTATCTTTTGAGTTGGTTGCTATTCCTTCAGGCATTTTAAAGCCCAATGAAGGACTTCTTGCCATTGAGGAAACAGACTTCCCAAATGAGCTATGGAAGATTCAGAGAAGGGTGGCCATTCATCTCGTTTTATATCGGACAGTCTGATTTTCCGCTGGCCTGTCCCTTGTCCAGTACAGGGGGGAGAGGGGTTAGCAAAGGAGTGTCTGGTCACTTAGAGAGGCCGAAGGGTCCACCCTAGCAGACGAAGGCAATGGTAAACCACTTCCGGATCTTTATCGAGAAAACTCTATGAATTCACATACTAGAATAACTTTATGACAGAAGATGGGGTGTTCTGAAGAGGGTGCGTCCGAGGAGTCTCTAGGGGTCAGAAACAACTCTACGGCATTTGAAGAAGAAGAGGGGGTCACCCTAATTCAGAATGGCTGGGGATCGCATCCTTCTCTGTTACACCTTGGAGAGCTTCCTTTCAGAGAGCAGAGGGTTGTGCAGGTTGTCATAATGTCACCTTTGGATCGAGTTTCAAAAAGAAGCCATGCTCAGATCATGATCATCTAAATTCTGCCTTCCTTCCAGTGGGCGGTCTTAGCCATTGAACCTGCAAAGAGTTGCTTGCTCACCAGTCTAGAGCCAGGGATAATGTAGATAGAGAAGTGGTGTGGCCTAGTGGATAGAGCACACGCCTGGGAGTCAGAAGGACCTGGGTTCTAATCCCAGCTCTGCCACTTGTCTGCTGTGGGACCTTGGGCAAGTCACTTCACTTCTCTGTACTTCAGTTACCTTACCCAAAGAATGGGGATAATAATAATGGTAACGATGATGGTACTTGTTAAGTACTTACTATGTGCCAAGCACTGTTCTAACCACTGGGGTAGATACAAGATAAGCAGGTTGTCCCTCATGGGGCTCTCAGTCTTAATCCCCATTTTACAGATGAGGTGACTGAGGCACGGAGAAGAAAGTGGCTTGCACAGGGTCACACAGCAGACAAGTGGCAGAGGTGGGATTAGAACCCATGTCCTCTGATTCCCAATCCGTGCTCTTTCTACTAAGCCACATTGCTTCTAAGGGGATTAAGACTGTGAGCCTCATGTGGAACATGGACTGTGTCCAACCTGATTACCTTGTATCTTTCTACCCCAGCACTTAGAATAATGTTTGGCACCTAGTAAGCTCTCAACAAATAACATTTAAAAAAGGGAAATAAATCCTGGTGTTACTTATCTAAGTACCTGGGGTCTTCCTAAGGAAAGACCAGGGTAGAAATACACAATTTTGAAAATAGTAAGGGCATGCTCTGGATTAAGGCCCCTCCACCCTATATGTAGCCTGGGAACACACCCCGCGAGATACGTCCCGCCCGATTTGCTGATTTGCCCTTGCAGATATCAGCACCTCCCCCGACATTACCTCCCATCACTGTAGGAAAGTCGATTCCCTCTCCTCTCCTTCCTATGGTTGCCCCGCTGCCTTTCTGCTCTTGCTTATTTCCGGTGGTTTCCTTGTCCCTCTCCCACACTCCAAACCCCTTCTCAATCAATGATATTTATTGAGCGCTTGCAGAGTGCAGAGCATAATAATAATAATAATGTTGGTATTTGTTAAGCGCTTACTATATGCCGAGCACTGTTGTACTAAGTGTTTGGGAAAGTACAGTACAACAGAGTTGGGAGATGCGATGCCGACCCACGAGGAACTTACCGTCTACGAGGAGAGATAGACATTAAAATCAACTGCACATCCCCCCTTTCCAGTTGCAGCCCCCTACCTCCCCATTCCACTGTGAGAAGGCGGACAGTGATAGGCTGGGAGTAGGAGAGCAGTCAGAGCTGTGGTCCCCAAATCTTTTCCATCCCCAGCTTATAATCAACAGCTAGATCTGGGGTGGGGCTGTGGGACTCAAAGGATAGGGAAGAGAAAGGCAAGGGACAACGTGACATTTTGGTCAAAATGGCACCACACGGCTTAGGGGATAGAGCTCGGCCCTGGGAGTCAGAAGGAACTGGGTTCTAATGCCGACTCCACCACTTGTCTCCTGTGTGACCCTGGGCAAGCCACTTCACTTCTCTGGGCCTCGGTTACCTCATCTATAAAATGGAGATTAAGACTGTGAGCCCCATGTGGGACAGGAACTCTATCCAACCCGATTTGCTTGTATCCACTCCAGTGTGTTTAGTAGAGAGCCTGGCACATAGAAGCGCTTAACAAATACCACAATTATTATTATTATTATTATTGCTATTATGTGGAGGAGATGTCTATGGTTTTGTTTTTCCCTTAAGCCCCGTCCTCATGGATACTGCCCAGGCTTTTCAAAGGTAACCTTTGATCTCTCTTTCTGGTAGAAGGTCCACTTTATCTGACACTTTATGCTCAGGAATCCCTCTTATCTTATTTCTTCCTCCCTCTGTTTGCTGTCCTTTGTAGTTGCTGCTTTCCTCTCCACTAAAGATAACCTCCTGCTTCCAGTAGCTGCTCTTGTTGTGCTAGCCGGTCACTCTGTCCCTAGGGCTCACAATCCATTAACTCCTCAGATCCCAGGCTCTGCATCCGCAATTGCCTCCAGTGCCAATTACTGGACATGATCATCTCTGCCCTCTTGAGCCTTTCTTTCTAGCATGGAAGACGGACCCAAAAATCATTTTCAAATAGCGGGCAAAGAGTAAAAAAGGGATGTGTACATGAGTTAGCGATTAAGTAATAAAGGATGAAAGATGTGAACTCAAGATCTTTGGAAGGTTGTGAATGCACAAGCATTCAGGTGGCACAGAAGGGTCAAAGCGACAGTTGGGAATATAACCTGGGAAAAGTAGAAATGAATCAGGGAAGGGATGTGATTTTAGTAGGTCTTTAAAGATGGAGAGAATAATGGCCTGCTGATGTGAAGTGGATGAGAGGTTTCGGATCGGAGGGAGGGCGTGATCAAGAGACTGGCGACAAGAGGGCTCACGGTCTTAATCCCCATTTTACCGATGAGGCAACTGAGACACCGAGAAGTGAGTGACTTGCCCAAGGTCACACAGCAGACAAGTGGCGGAGGCCGCATTAGAATCCAGGTCCTTCTGACTCCCGGGCGCATGCTCTATCCACTAGGCCATGCCTCTTCTCCACAGTTAGTTTGCTTGGAAGGAGCAAAAAGTGTGAACTGGGAGATAATAAGAGAAGAGAGTGGATAAATAGAAAGGAGGGAGTCGATGGACTGTAGTTTCTTCTTGATGCCAAGAGGCGTGGAGGACCATTAGAAGCTTTTGAGGAGTGGAAAGATGTGTGCAGAGTGATGTTTTAGAAAAGTGAACCAGGTAGCAGTGTGAAAGGTGGTTTGAGCAGAGGAGAAACTGGTGGCAGGAAGATAATCAAGGAAGCTGATATAGTTGGTTCATTCTATTGTATTTATTAAGCGCTTACTGTGTGCAGAGCACTCTACTAAGTGCTTGGGAAAGTACAATAAGCTCATAGTCTAAAGCGGGGGAGACAGACATTAATGCAAAGAAATAAAATTACACATATATACAGAAGTGGAGGGGTGGAGAAGAGTGAAGGGAGCCAGTAAGGGCGACCTTGAAGGGAGTGGGAAATGAGGAAAGGGGGGCTTAGTCTGGGAAAGGCCTCTTGGAGGAGATGGGCCTTCAATAAGACTTTGAAGCAGGGGAGAGTAAATGTCTGGCAGATTTGAGGAGGGAGGGCAATCCAGGCCAGAGGCAGGATGTGGGCCGGGAGCGATGGGTGAGATCAAGCTGGTATCTGATGGGTGCCTGCTAGTGTGGTGGCTGTTCAAATGATAACAATAATAATAATCGTTTTGGCATTTGTTAAGTGCTCACTATGTATCAATCACTATTCTAAGTGCTGGGGTAGATATAAGATAATAAGGTCAGCTCAAAGTGTAAGAGGCAGAACAGGTTTTGAATCCCCCTTTTACAGTTGAGGAAACTGAGGCAGAGAACAGTGAAGTGATTTGCCCAAGGTCACACAGCAGTTATGTGGCAGAGGCAGGATTGGAACCCAGGTCCTCTGACTCCCAGGCCCATGCTCTTGAGAGAGTGGTCAGGATAGATTTTTTGGAAATGAGGAAGACCTGACTGGATTTGGCAACAGATTGAATACGGGGTTTGAAAGAGAGGGAGGGATTGAGGATAATGCAGAGGTTGCAATGAAGTTCAGAAGTGGGAAGGTTGATGGCGGTGTCAATTTCCGTACAACTCACTGTGGGCCGGCGATGATTCCATTTATTGTTGTATTGTACTCTCCCAATCGCTTAGTACAGTACTTTGTACACAGTAAGCACTCTATAAATACGATTGAATGAATGGAGGAGTGAATTTAATGAAAGGACAATTGGGTGGAAGAGAGGATTTAGGGGGGAAATGAGGAGTTAATTTTGAATGTGTTGAGCCTGAGATGACAGAGGAACATCTATATAGAGATGTCTTGGAGGCCAAAGGAGATGTGGGATTGCAGGGAAGGACAGAGATTGAGACAGTCAGTCAGTCAATCAATCATATTTATTGAGCACTAACTGTGTGCAAAGCACTGTAATAAGTGCTTGGGAGAGTACAGTGTAACAGAGTTGATAGACACATTCCCTCTCCCGAACAAGCAGTGTGGTCTAGTGGACAGAGCATGGGCCTGGGAGTTAGAAGGCCCTGGGTTCTAATCCCAGCTCTGTCACATGTCTGCTGGGTGACCCAGGGCAAGTCACTTCATTTCTCTGTGCTTCAGTTACCTCTCCTGTAAAATGGGGATTATGACTGTGAGCCCCAGGTGGGACAGGGACTGTGTCCAACCTGATTGGCTTGTCTCTACCGCAGTGCTTAATCCAGTGCCCGGCGTGTGGTAAGCACTTAACAAGCGCCATTAAAAAAACAGGGCAGGCAGCCAAGAGGTCAAGGAGGAAGGATTAGGATTGGGGTAGAGTCCATTGGATTTGACAAATGGGAAGTCATTGGTGACCTGCAGACAGCAATTTCAGTGAAGTCAAGAGGGTGGAAGCCAGACTGTAGTGGGTCAAGAAGACATTTGACTTTAACATTTGGACGCCTTATTGCCATCTTTTCCCATGTTTGTCTCCGTAACTGGGGTGCCTTGCTTTGCAGTACACGGCTCAACATCCAATAAACCGACCTGTTCAAATTAACGACCCACACTGAGCTACTAGAACCGTTTCTTATTTGTACTGATTAAATCATTCTCCCACCTAGTGATAGAAGAAGAGAAAATAAATCCGAGTGCTCTTTGTTCTCAGGTTACCTACATATGTTACCTGGTCTTTGTTCCTCTGACCCCTTAGATCAGTAAAGGTCACTTAACCTCTCTGTGCCTCAGTTACCTCACCCGTAAAATGAGGTTAAGAGAGTGAGTTCCCTGTGGGACAGGGACTGTGTCAAACCTGATTAACTTGTATCTCCTCTAGTATTTAAAACAGTGCTTGGCACAGTAAATGCTTAATAATAATAATAACAATAATTGTGGTATTTGTTAAGCGCTTGGTGTGTGCCAGGCACTGTACTAAGCCCTGGGGTGGTTAAAAGCAAATAGGGTTGGACCCAGTCTCTGTACCACATGGAGCTCCCAGTCTCCATCCCCATTTTCCATTGAGAAGCAGTGTGGCTTGGTGGAAAGAGCAAGGGCTTGGAAGTCACAAGTCATGGATTCTAATCCCAGCTCTGCCACTTGTAAGCTGTATGACTTTGGGCAAGTCACTTAACTTCTCTCTGCCTCAGTTACCTCATCTGACAATGGGAATTGAGACTGTGAGCCCTAAATGGGACAACCTGATTACCTTATATCTACCCCAGCACTGAGAACAGTGCATGGCACATAGTAAGCACTTAACAAATACCATCATTATTATTATTATTATTCCAGATGAGTTAACTGAGGCCCAGAGAAGTGAAGTGACTTGCCCAAGTTCACCCAGCAGAGAAGTGGCCAAGCTGGGATTAGAATCCATGGCCTTCTGAGTCCCAGACACATGCTGTAGCCACTCTGCCAATAGTGCATAGAAATTTTTTTATTTTAATTTTTTTATTATTCTCTCCTCCCAAGTTTCCAGAAAAGGGAACTGCAGGGGAGAGAAGCCAAGAGGACTAGGGGTTGCAGGATGCACTGGGAGAGGAAGTCTATTCCCCCTGGCTCACCCTCTCCTCGGTGAACAGTGCTCATTGAAAGCCCTTCTGGTGCAGCCCAGTGCTCGGTCCTCTTCCTGGTGTCCAGAAGGCCTCAGGAATCAATCAAACAATCGATCGTATTTAGAGAAGCAGCATGGCTTAGTGGATAAACCACTAACCTGGGAGTCAGAAGGACCTGGGTTCTAATCCCGACTCTACTTGTCTGCTGTGTGACCTTGAGTAAGCCATTTAGCTTCTCTGTGCCTCAGTTACCTCATTTGTAAAATGGAAATTAAGACTGTGACACCTGTGTGGGACAACTGTGGCCAATCCCATTTGCTTGTACCTACCCCAGTGCTTAGTACAGTGCCTTGGCACATAGTAAGCACTTAACGAGTAACACCGTTATTATTATCATTATTTTTTGAGTGCTCACTGTGTGCAGGGCACTGTACTAAGCACTCAGGAGATCACAACTGAACACTATAACAGGTAGAAGATTTACCCCCTCCCTAGCCAGGCCCATCCCAAACTCCAACATGGACTTGGAGTCCAGGGTCAATCAGTCAGTGGTATTTATTGAGAGCGTACCATGTGCAGAGCACCGTACTAAGCACTTGGGAGAGTACAATGGAACGATAGACACATTCCCTGCCTAGAACGAGCTTATAGTCTAGAGGGGGAGACAGACATTGGCTCCGCCACAAGTCTGCTGTGTGACCCTGGGCAACTCATTGTACTTCTCTTTGCCTCAATTACCTCATCTGTAAAATGGGGATTGAGACTGAGAGCCCCATGTGGGACAGGGACCCCATTTGCTTGTATCCACCCCAGCGCTTAGTAGGATGCCTGGCAAATACCACAATTATTATTGTTTTTATTGAATGAGTTATAGATACGTACATAACCTCTCTGAAGGAGGTGCGTGTACCCAAGAGGCCTCCTCTTCTCTCTCCTCCTTCCTTGCCCTTGCCTGTGTGCTGCAGGGAATCATCTAGTAGAAAGAGGCAGCTTCAAGCCCCCCCCCAAGCCTACTCCTGCTCTTAACTCCGCAAAGCTCCCGATGGCAAGCATAGAAACTGCCAGACAGAGCAACCTATTTAAAATACCAGCCGCAGCCTCAGTTCAGTCCACTCCGTCTCTTTTCATCGCAACACCCCTTGAAGATAAGCAGTGAGTTAATAATAGCGCAGCCTTAATCTGTCCCCCCCGAGGCCCAGCCAAGGACTGACTGAGGAGCCAGGGAAATAACGTAAGGCGGCAGAGCTGAATCCCGGACAGGTGGCGGAGCTGAATTACGGACAACCTTGAGTTTTCCCCTTAATTCCCTTTGCACCCCCTGTAGACCGGAAGCTCGCTGTGGGCGGGGAACGTGTCTGCCAACTCTGTTTTACTGTACTCCCCCAAGCGCTTATTAAGATGCTGTACACGCAGTAAGTGCTCAATAAATACCACTGCTCGATTGATTCTCCTCACCAGCCCTGCCCCGCTCCTTGCTAGCCCAGCTTTGTCCCCCTGCTGTACCTTTGTGCCCTCCCCTGCCATGCCCCGCTCAGATCCTTACCATCCCAGCTTCCTGCCCGTTTTGCCCTCATCTACCCGGCTCCTTGCTCTCCCAGCTTTCTCCCCTGCCACGTGAGCTCACTGTGGGTAGGGATTTATGGTTCTTTTCCAAGCGCTCAGTCCTCAGTGCTGTGCACACAGTAAGTGCTTAATAAATATGATTGAATGAATGAATGCCCTGCCCAGCTCCTTACTAGCCCAGCTTCCTTCCCTGTCCTGCTCGTCTGCTCCCGCTGAGGATGACATGTACCGGAGCATCTTTGAGCCCCCTTTATGCCTTTGCTTCAATATTCAGGACATCTCCCCCTCTAGACTGTAAGATGCTTATGGCAAGTAACACGTTTTATGGCAAGTAACGTAGAGACCTCTGTTATACTATATTTTTCCAACTGCTCGGTACAGTGCTCCGTCTATAGTAAGCACTCAATAAATATGATTGACTGATTCCCTGGACATGTGACTGGGCACCTCCTAGGGGAAGAGGGTTTGTAGTCAGGGGTGAGGCCTAAAAGGGGCCAAAGCCAAAGGATATTTAATATTATAATTATTGTAGTATTTGTTAAGCCTTCACTGTGTGCAGAGCACTGTACCAAGCACTGGGGTAGATTCACGGTAATCAGGTTGGTCACAGTGCCTGTCCACATCCATTCGAAAGTATTTATTGAGTGCTTACTATGTGCAGAGTACTGTACTAAGCGCTTGGAATGTATGGGGCTCAGAGGTACTACTACTACTACTAATGATGGTAATTGTTAAGCGCTTACTCTATGCCAAACACTGTTCTAAGCACTGGAGTAGATACAAGGTAATCAGGTTGTCCCATGTGGGGCTCACAGTCCTAATCCCCATTTTCCAGATGAGGTAACTGAGGCCCAGAGAAGCTAAGCGACTTGCCCAAAGTCACACAGCTGACAAATGGCAGAGCCGGGATTAGCAAGTCACTTAACTTCTCTGTGCCTCTGTTACCTCATCTGTAAAATGGGGATTAAGACTGTGAGCCTCAGGTGGGACAACCTGATTACACTGTATCTATCTCAGTGCTTAGAACAGTGCTCTGCACATAGTAAGCGCTTAACAAATACCAACATTAGGAAGAAAAAGACACTGTCCGTGCCCTCAAGGAGTTTATGTTCCAAGAGGTAGATTAAGACAATCACGGGTTCACAAGTATAAACTAAGACCTAATAAACCAAATCCTGCCAATTAATCAGGAGTATGTACTGAGCACTTATTTTGTGCAGAGTACTATACTGAGGCTTAGGAAGAGTACAATAGAGTAACTAAGCACCATCCCTGCAATCACAAAACAGAAATGGATGAAGATTTTCAGAGGCGAACCAAACTACCAGGGAGTCATTGGGGTGATTGGAGACTTTAAAGGGGGCTTCACTGATGTTAGTTCTTTTGGCTTCTAAGAGGCAGGAATTATATTTGTTCTTACTCATTTTGTACAGCTCCTAGATAGGGTTGTCCTTCACATTTGAAGAAGACATCACTAATGGAGACACTCCTCGCCATTGCGGTCCATTACCTTCCCCCCTCCTACCTCACCTTGCTCTCTCCTTCTACAACCCAGCCCACACACTTGGCTCCTATAGTGCTCACCTTCTCACTGTCTCTCTTTCCCTCCTCTTCCACTCCCTTCTGCGTCTCCCTGACCTGCTCCCTTTTGCTCTTCTCCCACCTCCCAGCCCCATGGCAATTATGTATTTATCTGTAATTTTATTTATTTGTATTGATGTCTGTCTCTCCACTCTGGACCGTGAGCTCGTTGTGGGCAGTGAATATTGCTGTTTATTGTTGTTTTGTACTTTCCCAAGCGCTTAGTTACAGTGCTCTGCACACAGTAAGTGCTTAATAAATCAGAATGAATCAATGAATGAATGCCAACAAAAAGGTCAGTGAAGCATCTTCAGTCCTGACCAACACTGGACACACAAAAAATCTGTCCTTTATTGCTTGGTCAGGTTTAATCTCTGCAGGGCCTAGTGCTGTTTTCTCTCCTTCCTCCTAATTTCTTGTTCTTTACGAAGCTTTTACTCAAAAAGAGCCACTCCACGCTTGTGGAGAGGGAACGTTCTACCAACTCCATCACAGTGTACTCCTAGATCGCGAGCTCACCGTGGGCAGGGAACGTGTCTCTATCAGCTCTGTTATACCATACCAAGTGCTTAGTACTGCACACAGTAAACGCTCAATAAATGCCATTGATTGACAACTCTCCCTAGGGCTTAGTCCAGTACTCTGACACAGCTCTCAATAAATATCAGTGATTGACTAACAACAGTTTTTTTAGGGGGGGAGGGAGGGTGTTATGCTATTTGTTAAACACTTACTATGTCCCAGACACTGTATTAAGTGCTGGGGTAGATATAAGCTGATCAGGTTGGACATAGTCCATGTCCCACATGGGGCTCACTGCCTTAATCCCCATTTTACAGATGAGGTAACCGAGGCCCAGAGCAGGGACGTGACTTGCCCGAGGTCACACAAGCATACAAGTGACGGAGCAGGGAGTAGAACCCAGGTCCTTCTGACTCCCAGGCCCGTGTTCCATTCACTAGGCCACACTGTGCCATGTCAATCAATCTTCAGCAATGGAGTTCCAGTTTTCAGAACAGATACAGTGTTGTCTGAGGTTTTGCTTTAAATGTTTCCTCTGCAGTTTCAGCTTTCCACCCGGCACTTGTCCGGGCGTCCTGCCCCAGCCTAATCTCTCCTCGGAGCCACCCAGAGGTGAGCGGGGCTTCGATGCTAAGAGACTAACCATGTTTCAGAACCTCAGTCCACCGTCTTGTCTTGCCGCTTGACGCTGAGATGTTCATGCTGCACCTCTGGCAAAAAGGTGTAGATTCAATGCTTTTAATAATGAGACTGGTGATTTTCTGCAGTGATTTCTTGTTCTTCAGCTACCCATCAGTGGCCCCAGGTGAGCAGTGATGTAACTGCATTTCTGGTTCTAGTCTCTCCCTAAAGCAGAAACCTGCATGATTGTAGAACTGGAGCTAATTTTTTTTTCCCCTCATATTCATTCTTTTAGTACAGCGCTCTACGCACATTAAGCACTAAGTAAATAAATACGACTGAATGAAAGAGGCCACCGCCCATCCCCAAGGGAGATCGGGAATACAGCGCCTAGTACAGTGCCCAGCACATAGTAAGTCCTTAACAAATACCACATTATTATTACTCTGGCCAAGTCCCCGCCTTGTCTCGGAGTCACGTCCATTTTCCCGGACAGTTGTCCTGGCTGAGGAAAGAGAAGCCAACGTTTCCTGAACCGGGGCCTCAGGGGGCTGACCACCCCCAGATGCCCGGGTTTTCGGCTGGAGGTGGGAATTGGAGACCACCTGAGCGTACAGCGGCACCCCACTTTGGCGATTAGAGTAAGGTATTAAAGAATTAAATTTGACAGGCTCTGTTAACAAATAGTCAGCAATTAAGAAGGCAACCAGCAAATGGGGTGTTTGCTCACACTGGCTTCCTCCAGAATGTGAGTGGGATTATTAGTTTGCGGTTTGTGAGAATCTCTTACTGCTCAGGAGTGTTTACCCTGCCTACCTGCCACTCCAGAGGAGTGGAAAAGGGCACCGAAAGGGGTGAGTGCCCTGCAGGGCACAGACATTAATCCTGGCTCTGCTACTTGTCTGCTGTGTGACCTTGGGCAAGTCACTTGTGTGGCCTAATGGATAGGGCATGGGCCTGGGAATAAGAATAATAATAATGGTATTTGTTAAGCTCTCACTATGCGCCAAGCACTTTTCTCAGAAGGACCTGTGTTCTAATCCTGCCTCCACCATTTACCTGCTGTATGACATTGGGCAAGTTACTTCACTTCTCTGGGCCTCACTTACCTCATCTGTAAAACTGGGATTGAGACTGTGAGCCCTCTGTGGGACAGGGACTGTGTCCAACCCAATTACCTTGAATCTACCCCAGTGCTTAGAACAGTGCCTGGCACATAGTTTAGTGCTTAACTAATACCACAGTTATTATTATTATTACTTCTCTGTGCCTCAGTTACCTCATCTGTAAAATGGGGATTAAGACGGTAAATCCCATGTGGGACATGGACTGTGTTCAACCTGATGAGTTTGTATTTACCCCAGCACTTAGAACAGTGCCTTCTACATAGTAAGCACTTAACAAATACCATTTAAAAAAGGTGTTCGGAAATAAAGAAGCGGATGGACGCCACCCTGGGGGGAGCCCAGGTCCCACATCCGCTGGCCACCATCTTTTCCGACCTCAGAATGGTGGGTGTAAGTTCTCTGCCAAGCGGATGTGCGGCAGATTTGGCCCCACCCCTAATTGGATTCGGGGTCGTGAAACAACCTTATGAATAAGCAAGCTGTTAAATGGAGAGGGCATGGACCCATCCAATCATTGTTCACTTTATCGCTGGCAGATCCTCCGTGGGGCTTGTGCTTGCTCTAATATTTTCTGGTATTCACTCAGAAATGAATATTGGTGCAAACAATATTCACACACTCGATAGAGGCCAGGCAGGAGATAGGAAGGACACAGGTGGCAGGGGGTGGGGGGGATATGTGTCTCTGTGTGTGTGTTTGTGTGTGTGGTGGGGGTGTTTTAGGGTATTTCTTAAGCGCTTACTATGTGTCAGGAATAGTACTAGGGTAAATACAAGCTAATCAGGTTGGTTACAGTTCACATCCCACATGGGGCTCACAGTCTTAATCCCCATTTTACAGATAAGTTTATAAGTACAGTGTGCCCTTGCCAAGGTGCAATAGGATAATGAACAGTTTTGCGGGCTGATGCATTCGGTAAAACTTCTTCAGCATATATGAGCTCATCCTCAGGGCTCCTCTCATTTGGGACTGTGGGAAGCGTGGCTCAATGGAAAGAGCCCGAGCTTGGGAGTCAGAGGTCACGGGTTCTAATCCAGACTCTGCCACTTGTCAGCTGTGTGACTTTGGTCAAGTCACTTAACTTCTCTGGGCCTCAGTTCCCCGCACGCTCCGCTCCTCTGCCGCCCACCTCCTCGCCGTCCCTCGGTCTCGCCTATCCCGCCGTCGACCCCTGGGTCACGTCCTCCCGCGGTCCTGGAACGCCCTCCCTCCTCACCTCCGCCAAACTGATTCTCTTTCCCTCTTCAAAACCTTACTTAAAAATCACCTCCTCCAAGAGGCGTTCCCAGACTGAGCTCCTCTTCCCCCTCTACTCCCTCTGCCATCCCCCCTTTACCTCTCCGCAGCTAAAGCCTCATTTTCCCCTTTTCCCTCTGCTCCTCCACCTCTCCCTTCCCATCCCCACAGCACTGTACCCGTCCGCTCAACTGTATATATTTTCGTTACCCTATTTATTTTGTTAATGAATTGTACATCGCCTTGATTCTATTTAGTTGCCATTGTTTTTACGAGATGTTCTTCCCCTTGACGCTGTTTAGTGCCATTGTTCTTGTCTGTCCGTCTCCCCCGATTAGACTGTAAGCCCGTCAAACGGCAGGGACTGTCTCTATCTGTTGCCGACTTGTTCATCCCAAGCGCTTAGTACAGTGCTCTGCACATAGTAAGCGCTCAATAAATACTATTGAATGGAATGAATGAATAAAATGAGGTGGAAGACTGTGAGCCCCACGTGGGACAACCTGATTACCTTGTATCTATCCCAGTGCTTAGAACAGTGCTTGGCACATAATAAGAGCTTAACCAGCATTATTATTATTATTATCTGGGAATACAGGCAGGAAGGTCTCAACTGATTGTTTATTCTCTCTAGTTTGCAGCCTATAAGTTGTTCACAAACCCCCTTACTACAGGGGATACTATAGAATACAAGGGGGTGAGGATGGGTGTCTAAAAGACAGAGCCCCAGGGAATCAGAGGACCTGGGTTCTAATCACAGGTCTGCCTGCTGGATGACCTTGAGCAAGTCACTTATCTGGGCCTCGGTTTCCTCATTTGCACAATGAATAATAATAACTGTGGTATTTATTAAGCGTTTACTGTGCCAGATATTGTTGTAAATGCTGAGGTAGATACAAGCTAATCAGGTTGGAAGCCTGGATTGGATTAATCCAGTCTTAATGCCCATTTTCCAGACGAGGAAGCTGAGACACAGCGAAGTTAAGTGACTTGCCCAGGGTCACACAGCAGACAAAAAGCAGAGCAAGGATTACAACGGAGATCATTCTGACTCCCAGACCTGTGGTCCGGCCACTAGACAGAGCTGCTTCTCACAATGGAGATTCAAAAACTATTCTCCCTTCTACATTGAACATGAGGCTTCACATGGAGCAGGAATTGTGTCCAATCTAATCCATGGCTTAAAGGCTAATGCATGGGCCTGGGAGTCAGAAGGTCATGGGTTCTAATTCCGTCTCTGTATCGTGTCTTCTGTGTGGCCTTGGGCAAATCACTTTGCTTCTCTGGGCCTCAGTTACCTCATCTGTAAAATGTGGATTAGGAGTGTGAGCCCTATGTGGGACAGGGTCTATGTCCAGCCTGATTCACTTGAATCTACCCAGCACTTAGAGCAGTGCTTGACACATGGTAAGCGCTTAACAAGTACCATAATTATTATTATTTATCCCAAAGCTTAGTAGAGTACCTGGCACATAGTAAATGCTTAACGAATGTCACAATTATTATTTTTATTACTAGAGACAGGCTCAGAAAAGAGATTGAGAGAAAAAAGAGACAAACCATCTTCAAAGGCCAGGCAATGACCTGCCAAAAGGGATTTCTAAAAGTGAAGAGCATAAATGGGGTAGATTAAGTTACTAATTTCTGCTCATTGTATGTTCTCCATCTTTTCCCCATCTTGACAGACAGAAATAAATGCCCCTTTTCTCCTGAGCCCTATCCGCCTCTTCTCTCCGTGTTGTAACCGCAGGGTGTCCGTGGCTGTAACAGTCCATTTATTTTCAAGATTTGATGCTTTATCATTTTCAAAGGAGAGGCTCCAATATAGTTCATCACGCATTCCCCTGGTAAGCACTGCCACTTAAAAAGCAGATAGAGATTCTGATGGCAATAGCGAAATTTGATTTTTCGACAGTTTAAAGTGTCTCCCTAAATTAAAGACCTGCACTTGGCTCCTTTGTTTTCCCCTTGCTGAGAAGGGAAAGGGAAAAGAGATGGGGGGAGGGAGAGTGAGAGGGGGAAAAAAAGGCAAATAAATAAAAGATGCATAAAGAGAGCTTGGAGGCAGGACAGAAATGCATCTGAGGTAAGAGGTTTTTCATTATTTATCAGAGTGAGAGAAATACCCTTTTTTTTTTTTTTTCAAACTGAGTCCGCTACAGAATCAAGTGCCATCAGGTTCCCCCTGCACAACAGAGATGCCAGCAAAAAGTGTCAGAATCACACAGCCCCAGAAAGGATGAGTTCTGCTTTATTAGCCAGCCCATGCTTAGGTCTAGAGTAATTGACTCTGGACCTCCTGGTAGGGGAGAGCTATTTCCAAGGCCTTCTAGAGGTTAGGGGAACTGGGAAGAGACAAATCTTCAGGGTTATTTTCTGTTGCTACATTCTCTCTAAGCTCGTGGAAGATTCCTGAGGATTCATGAAGCAAGCCCTCAATAAACACGATTGATTGAATGATTGAATGGTTGGTGCATATTTAGCCCTGATAAGGACAAAAAGATGTGAATGACAAACCAGAGCTAGAATCACTTCCCTCCTTATACCTTGGCCTCTTTGAAAATAGCGAAGGATGCACAGAAAGTGCAGTTTGGAGCAAAAATTTGTCATTCTCTCTGCAAGTTCTTGAGATGTGGAGACTCATTCTGTGAGCGTGGCACTTGCCTGGAGAATTTGCCACTGGGACCTTTTGTCCGTCGGACTGCAAGTTGGACAGGTGCCAGAGGCAAGCCAGACGAGCTTGGCTCTCTCTTCCTGGACCTCCCTTCTTTCCTTTCTTCCTTCCTCTTCCCCCTCTCCCCTACTTCCTGCACCCCCTCCATTTCCCTCTTTTTTTCCCTCCCTTTCCCCACTCCCCCCAGATCCATTTTTGTGCTGGCCTATGGTGTTCTGGAAACTGATTAATCCAACTGAGTCATAATTTTAGTCCACAGAACCAAAAGGTTTGTGCCTACAGATGGCTTTGTGCTGATATTGGGCCTGTTGGAGATAGAATCATCTTTTGGGTGGCTAGGTAGAGTCAAGTCTCCAGAGCCTAGCAAGCCCTGAGGTCAGGTTTCCTGAACTGCCCGGATGGGCAGAGGACTAGCTGTGCCACTGCTCAGACAGCCCGGCTGGTAGCCACTGGCTGATTCAGTCAAGATGAATAAGAAAGTTGTTTGGAAATCAAGTCCTTTCTGGAAGCTGTAAAATGGGACTCTCCTTTGTCTGAGGTGCTTTGCACTTTCTTCTTTCTTGATAACAAAGTCCAAATCAGTCAGTCAGTGGTCAGCCAGTCATATTTATTGAGCGTTTACCATGTGCACAGCACTGTAGTAAGAGCTTGGAAGAGAACAATATAATATTAGACACATTCCCTGCCCTCAACAAGCTTACAGTCTAGAGGGGAGCTTAAAGTTTAGAGACTGACATTAATATAAAGAACTTTTTGGAGTTTGCCATTGTTGTTTGATTTTTTGGGTTTTTGTTTTTTTAAGTGACATTTGTGAAGCACTTACTATGTGACAGGGTAAATTCAAGCTATTCAGGTTAGACACAGTTCCATACAGAACTCACCATCTTAATCTCCCTTTTACAGATGAGGTAACTGAAGCATAGAGAAGTAGTGATTTGCCCAAGGTCACGCAGCAGACATTTGTCAGAGCTGGGATTAGAACCCAGGTCCTTCTGACTCCCAGGCCCATGTTCTATCCTCTAGATCACACTGCTTCAGTAACAGTTTAAAGATAAGAAGTTCCTTGAGGGCAGGTAACTTCCCACATGTCTTTAGACTCTAAACTTCTTGAGGGAAGGTATCGTCTATCAACTGTTTGGGTTTTGTTTGTCTTTTTTTAATGGTATTTGTTAAGTCCTTCGTACGTTCCAGTCACTGAACTAAGTGCTGGGGTAGATACAAGTAAATCAACTTGGACAAAATTCCTGTCCCACGTGGGGCTCACAGTCTGAATCCCCATTTTACAGATGAGGAAACTGAGACACAGAGAAGTGAAATGATTTGCCCGAGGCCACATATCGGACAAATTGTGGAGCTGGGATTAGAACCAAGGTCCTTCTGACTCCCAGGCTCAAACTCTATCCACTAGGACATGCTGCTTCTCACTGTTGTAATTTACTTTCCCAAGCATTTACCACACAGTAAGTGCTCAATAAATACCATTGATTGATTAATTGATTGCTTCAGCGTATTCTTCCAAGCACTAAGTACAGTGCTTTATACTCAGTAGGTCCTCAGTAAATACAGATATACCCCACCATTCAGTGGGGCTATGTCCCAGGAAAATGTGTTTGTATCATGAACTGTGGGGTATGTTTTTCCAAAGACCTGCATTTATTTATAAAAGAAGTTCAAATCATCAAATCAAATTATTAAATAAATGAGGAGTTGAAATGTGATTGAGTCTTTGCAGCAGGCTGCAATACGTAGACGATTGTTTTCCCGATTGAGAAAATGGTTTTTCAATTTAGTGAAGAATGTATTCAATTTAGATTGAACGGCAGTTTTCTTTTCTTTTCAAAGTACTTTTCAGCAGGCTAACCCCTTCTGAACACCTCCGTGTACCTCTGAGCTTTATCAGGGTCTTCTTCAATTATGTTTATAAGTTCATCCACTTTCTGGAAAATCTGATGCCAGGCTTCAAATTCCCAGATTTTCTCTGATGGTGAAGAAACCATGACTTCTTCCTCATCAGGTTCAGCATCTCATAATGGTCAAAGCTTGATGGGGTCCGCCTCCTCCCCCTCCCATCCTTTAATTTTTGGAGTTCCTCAAGGGTCAGTTCTTGGCCCTTTTCTGTTCTCCATTTACACTCACTCCCTTGGTGAACTCATTCGCTCTCACGGCTTTGACTACCATCTCTACGCAGATGACATGCAGATCTACATCTCCGCCCCTGTCCTCTCCCCCTCCCTTCAGGCTCGCATCTCCTTCTTGCCTTCGGGATTTCTCCACCTGGATGTCGGCCCGCCACCTAAAACTCAACGTGAGCAAGACTGAGCTCCTCATCTTCCCTCCCAAACCCGGTCCTCTCCCAGACTTCCCTATCACCGTGGATGGCACGACCATCCTTCCCGTCTCTCGGGCCCGCGATCTCGGTGTCATCCTTGACTCGTCTCTCTCGTTCACCCCACGCATCCTATCCGTTATCGAGACCTGCCGGTTTCACCTTTACAATATCGCCAAGATCCGCCCTTTCCTCTCCACCCAAACGGCTACCTTACTGCTACGGGCTCTCGTCATATCCCGGCTAGACTACTGTGTCGGCCTTCTCTCTGATCTCCCTTCCTCCTCTCTCGCCCCGCTCCAGTCTATTCTTCACTCCGCTGCCCGGCTCATCTTCCTGCAGAAACGATCTGGGCCTGTCACTCCCCTTCTTAAACACCTCCAGTGGTTGCCTATCAACCTCCGCTCCAAACAAAAACTCCTCACTCTAGGCTTCAAGGCTCCACGTCACCTTGCCCCTTCCTACCTCTCCTCCCTTTTCTCTTTCTACCGTCCACCCCGCACGCTCCGCTCACAGTCTTAATCCCCATTTTACAGATGAGGGAACTGAGGCACAGAGAAGTTAAGTGACTTGCCCACAGTCACACAGCTGACAAGTGGCAGAGCTGGGATTCGAACTCATGAGCCCTAACTCCAAAGCCCGTGCTCTTTCCACTGCGCCACGCTGCTTCTCTGTTAATGAAATGTACATCGCCTCGATTCTATTTAGTTGCCATTGTTTTTACGAGATGTTCTTCCCCTTGACTCTATTTATTGCCATTGTTCTTGTCTGTCCGTCTCCCCCGATTAGACTGTAAGCCCATCAATCTGCAGGGACTGTCTCTATCTGTTGCCGACTTGTTCATTCCAAGCACTTAGTACAGTGCTCTGCACATAGTAAGCGCTCAATAAATACTATTGAATGAATGAATGAAAGGGTCCCCATTGGACAGTAACTCCCTTGAATGAGATGCAGTTAACTCATTGACATCTGTATCAACCATTTCCAATTCGTTGCCTCCACAGTTCAACAACTATTCTTAGAGGTCTCTGCTTAGAGGGTTCTTCAATGTCTTGAAATTCTGGCCCAAACTGTGGGCGGAACTGCCTCCAACCTCCATTTACTGTGGATTTCTTTTTCTCAGGCCAGTCCCTTGTAGGGAAGGGGAGGGATTTACTCATATTGCTCACCCAGAAGCAATAGACTAGACTATAAGCCCGATTAGCCTGTAAACCCGACATTGGGCAGGGATTGTCTCTGTCTGTTGCCGAATTGTATATTCCAAGCGCTTAGTACAGTGCTCTGCATGTAGCAAGTGCTCAATAAATACTATTGAATGAATGAATGAACCCAGAATGTCAGGGCTGATAGATTACATCTTGGGTTGCTGTAATAATAATTTTGGTATTGGTTAAGCGCTTACAGTATGCCAAACGCTTTGGTAAATACAAGATAATCAGGTCACGGGGCTGAAAGTCCAAGTGCAAAGGAGAACAGGAATTGAATCCCCATTTTGCAGATGAGGGAACTGAGGCATAGAGACCCAAGGTCACACAATGGGTAAGCGGCAAAACGTGGATTAGAACTGAGGCTTGGGTCCCAGGCCTGTGCCCTTTGCATTAGGCCCTGCTGTTTCATATGCCCTGTAATCCAGTGTATGCCTGTATCATTGTTGACCCTCCACTCTGCAATTGTTCCCCCAACAAAATAGCCAGTAGTGCCCTGCCTGTCCCAGAGCGCAGTCCAAATCCTTGAGGCCACAGGTAGCAAATGGAGGAGCCAGGATTAGAACCCAGGTCCCCTGACTACCAGGCCCACTCTTTCCACGGGACCACACTGCATCTCAGTATGGGTATTTCCTTCTGTTCTTCCAGTTGCTGCTATCTGTAAATATCTTTTTGTCTATCTCCCCCTTTATATTGTATGCCGTTTGAGAGCCGCAGGCGACTGTGTCTTCCTGCTGAAGTAGCGTAGCCTGGTGGAAAGAGAATGAGCCTGGGAGTCAGGGGACTTGGGTTCTAATCCTGGCTCGGTCACTTGCCTGCTATATGACTTTGGGCAAGTCGCTTCACTTCTGGGCCTTAATTTTCTCATCTGTAAAATGGAGATTCATTGTTTATTTTCACTCCTACTTAGACTGCAAGCACCATGTGGGACAGGGACTGTGTCTGACATGATTATCTTGTTTCCACCCCAGGCTTAATATAACACTTGACACATAATAAGCATTTAACAAACATCACAATACTAATTATCATTATTTACACTATTAAGCCACAGTACAACGCTTCACCTTAAGTAGGTGCTCAATAAATTCCACTGATGATTGATTGAAGAGTTGAGAATTAGGGGCAGTTCGGAAATTTCCCTTGGGCAGACCTTAGTGTAGGGTGGGAGAAGAGAACAGAGAGTTCAGAGGAAGGCAACTGATAGAGAGTCTTGAAGAGATGGTCAGGACCAGTAGAGAGCAAATGAAAATTTTTAACGAGCTCCAAGATCATTCAGTTCTATGTCAATCGGATGGAAGAGGGGAGAGACTCAGAGAGATCAGTAAGAAGGCTGTTACCAAGGCAGCGTGGCTCCGTGGAAAGAGCATGGCTGTGGGAATCAGAGTGCTTGGGTTTTAATCCCGGCTCCGTCACTCATCTGCTGTGTGGTCTTAGGCCAGTCACTTAACTTCTCTGTACCTCAGCTACCAAATCTGTAAAACGGGTGTCAAATCCTCCTTCCTCCGATTTAGGCTGTGAGCCCCATGAGGGTCCGGGACTGGTTCCAAATTGATTATCTTGTATCTACCCTAGCGCTTAGAGCAGTGCTTGACACGTAATAAGTGCTTAACAGATACCATTAAAAAAAAGCTAGCCTGGAGGAGATGAAAGTTCGCACCAAGGTGGTTTTTGTCAGGGGGAAGAAGGGGCATGTCTGTGAAATATTGTAGATAAATATTATAGAAATAAATTAATTTGATTGATAAAGGAAGAACTGGCAGGGTTTAGACAAAATATCAGAGTGAGGAATCAGTGTTCCAGCAGCATGGCTCAGTGGAAAGAGCACGGGCTTTGGAGTCAGCGGTCATGGGTTCGAATCCCGACTCGGCCACTTGTCAGCTGTGTGACTTTGGGCAAGTCACTTAACTTCTCGGTGCCTCAGTTACCTCATGTGTAAAATGGGGATTAAGACTGTGAGCCCCACGTGGGACAACCTGATTCCCCTGTGACTACCCCAGCGCTTAGAACAGTGCCCGGCACATAGTAAGCGCTTAACAAATACCAACATTATTACTATTATAGGGGTCTTATTTCCTTTTGCAGTTAGGGAAACTGTTCCCCAAAGAGAGGGGACACTTTTTTTGTGTGTGCAGTATTTGTTAAGTGCTTACTATGAACCAAGCACTGTATTAAACACTTGAGTAGATACAAGATAATCAGGTTGGACACAGTCCCTCTCCCAGCTGGGGGATGAGGTACAGATGAGGTAACTGAGGGCCCATAGAAGTGAAGTGCCCAAATTCACACTGGAGGTACATGGCAGAGCTGGGATTAGAACCCTATTCCTTCTGTTTCCCAGGCCTGCGCTCTATCCACTGGGCCACACTGCTTCTTGCTCAGAGTTAAACAGGGACCGAGTCAGGTTTCCTGACTCTCAGAGTAATATTTTCTCCCTGGCAGCTTCCCTTTATCTTTCTCATTTTAATAGGGAAACTAAACAAAAGAATCTCTCCCCTTTAAGATGGAAATGCTCCAGGTTCCTAGAGAAGAAATGCCCATGGAGTTGACTTTAAAATTGGATTTTGGGGAAGTCAGGTCAAGTGTGGCAAAGATTAAATTATGGAAATTTCCTCTCTGCTACCACGAGGACAGGAACCACATATGCCTTTCCAATGGGGGATTTAAAAAAAAAAAATCTGTCTTATTAGGTATTCAAGTGCCTACAGCTGTTCCGCGGGAATGTAATAGAATTACTGTAATAAATAGAAATGAAGTAGGAGCCGCTTCCTGCAGCTGGTTGCATTGTTTGATGCGTTGGCAGCTCGGTAAATGTCCGCACTAACATGTTTAATGCAGAACTGAAGAATACAATTATGTAGGGCATTTAAATTTTATTAACTTAGCTCCTGATGCAGTACTCGGTGGAAAAATGGCTCTTTCCTAACAGAGCTAAGGGACCCAGGGGTCCGCAGATCTTTTCTTCATCTTACCTTTTTCTTCATCAAGCGAGGAATGCCAAGTCTGGGATGGATTCAGGTGGATGATGGATTGGAGTCCCAGAGGTAGTTTTCCAGTTCTACCCTTCTAAGACTGCATCTCCTCCGGGAAGCCTTCCCTGATTAAGCCCTCATTTCCCCTCTCCACCCTCCCCTCTGCATCATGTTTGCACGTGGCTGTTTGCACGTTAAGAGCTTTGATACTCACCCCGAACCCACACCACTTAGGTACATATCCCTATACTCTACTCTTTCTCCTAGGTGCAATTCATTTTATTGTCTGTAAGAATAATAATAATGATGGTATGTAAGTGCTTACTGTGTGCCAGGGACTGGGCTTCGGAGTCAGAGGTCATGAGTTCGACTCCCGGCTCTGCCACTTGTCAGCTGAGTGACTGTGGGCAAGTCACTTAACTTCTCTGTGCCTCAGTTACCTCATCTGTAAAATGGGGATTAACTGTGAGCCTCACGTGGAACAACCTGATTACCCTGTATCTACCCCAGCGCTTAGAACAGTGCTCTGCACATAGTAAGCGTTTAACAAATACCAACATTATTTATTACTAAGCGCGGGGGTAGATACCAGCAAATCAATTTGGACACGGTCCCTGGCCTGTGTGGGGCTGACAGTCTCAATCCCCATTTTACAGATGAGGTAACTGAGGCACAGAGAAGTGAAGTGACTTGCCCAAGTCACACAGCAGCCAAGTGGTGGAGCTCATGACCTTCTGACTCCTAGGCCTGTGTCCTATCAACTATCTTCCCCTGTAGATTGCGGGTGGGGACCTCCTCTTCCAAATCTATTGCATTGTACTTTCCTTCCCAAGTGCTTAGTAAAATGTACACATTAAACACTCAGTAAATAACATTGATTGATTACCCTTTGCTTCACCTGAGAGGTAGGTGGAATGTGGGGTCAAGACCTCAGTTTTCATACCCCTTAATGGAGAGGAATTCTTATATCAGCCCAATCCCTGCTCTGCCCCTTGTCTGCTGTGTGACCTTGAGAAAGTTACTTAACATCTCTGTGCCTGTTACCTCATCAAGAAAATGGGATTAACCCAGTCCTGTTCCATGTGGGGCCCATAGTCTCAATCCCCATTTTACAGATGAGATAACTGAGGTACAGAGAGGTGAAATGACTTGCCCAAGGTCATACAGCAGACAAGGGGCAGAGCTGGGATTAGAACCCAGGTCCTTCTGACTTCCAGGCCCGTGCTATATCCACTAGGCCATGCTGCCTGGCTTGATTAGCTTATATCTACCCCCAAAGCCTAGTAGTGCCTGGCACATAGTAAGAGCTTAACAAATGCCATTAAAAAAAAGTGTGGCGTGGAGATGTTTAAAAGTTCATTATTCAGATGTTTGTCGGAATTTTTTTGGCAGGGAGCGGAACAACAATATGTACACATCTGTAGCCTATGCAGTGTTTTGCATATAGTAAGCGCTCAGTAAGTACAATTGAATGAATGAATCACCTGTCTGTGATCGCATGAGACCGGCACAAGCTTTTATCAATAATAATAATAATAATAACTGTGGTATTTGTTAAGTACTTACTACGTGCCAGGCACTGTACTAAGCGCTGGGGGCGAATACAAGCAAATCGGGTTGGACAGCATTGCTGCACAGTGTGTCTCAGTTGGGGAAGCTTCCGGAGCAAGCCCGTTTAATTTCCTCTGAATGGTGCCCAGCAAGACCCTCGGGCCCCAAGGGATGCTTAATGGTAGACTCTTCATGAGGCAGACGTCCATTGGAAAAGCAAGCCATTCCAGAAATCACATTTTTTTAATGTCAGCCTCAAGCAAAAGTAGCAGGAACCTGCAGCTAGTATCTTTTGTCACGATTTGGCAAAGAAGAGGTAAAAAAATAATTTGATTAAGGTAATTCAGGTAGGGATTTAGGACCCTGAGCCTGGTCCTGGAGCTTCTCGCATGGGTGAGGAGTCTTCCCGGTCGACGGTCGAGTCTGGGAGGGCTAGCGGGCCTCTGCTGGGGTGACCCTCTCACCCAAACACTAAACTGTCTGGATTCTGCTGGGATCGGTATCCGGCCACGACTTGTTTGCCCATCTGATACCAACCTGTGGAATTCAGCGAGGCTCTTACCATCATCACCGCAAATAAGGACCGGCTTCAGACTTTTGGTTATCCTGAGGCGGGAAAAGGTTGGCACCCCCCTCCTATGATGTCATTTTATTACACTGCAAGCATAGGCCATAAAATGGTGTCGCATGCAACGTTTTACAGCTGTCTGCTCAAGACGGTTCTGTCGCTGCTGTCCCTCCCCTGGACTAATTGCCCTGGGCAGCTCTGCTCCGGAAACCCCAGCTTCTGCCCAATAATAACAACGATGACATTTATCAAGGACCTACTCTAGGCTGAGCACTGTGCTAAATGCTAGGGTACAGTATAGTCGCATCAAACAAATTCCCTGCCCCACACCTGGTTCACAGTCCAAAGGAGAAGAGCCGGTATTTAACTGCCATTTTACAGAAGAGGAAACTGAGGACCAGGGAAGTTGTGTCTTGCCCAATGTCACACAGCAGAAAAGTGGCAGAGCTGGGATGAGAGCCCAGATCTCCTGACTCTTAATCCCCTGATCTCTGAGAAGCAGCATGACCTGGTGGAAAGGACGTGGGCCTGGGAGTCAGAGGACCTGGGTTCTAATCCCAGCTCCGCCACTTGTTGGCTGTGTGACCTTGGGCAAGTCACTTCACTTCTCTGGGCCTCAGTTTCCTCATCTGTAAAATGGGGATAAAGACTGTGAGCCCCATGTGGGACAGGGACTGTGTCCAACCCAATTATCTTGTAACTACCCCAGGACTTAGTACAGTGCCTGGCACATCGTAAGCACTTAACAAATACCATTATTATTATTATTGTTATTATGTAGCACATGGACTGTGTCCAACCTGATTAGCTTGTATCTACCCCAGCACTTACTATAGTTCCTGGCACATAGTAAACGCTCAACAAATAACAATAACAACAACAATAAAACCCCGGGGGGGGGGAGCATTAACTACCTCTCTCATAAGATACGGGAAATGGTTTCTTCCACCTTATGTAATGAGACTGTGGCACTTCAGAATTTAAAACAAAACGGATTTGTAGAGTGGAGGAAGGTGGAGAATTGAGGGCCTGGGCAGATCTCTACACTGTGAGCCCATTGTTGGGTAGGGATTAATAATAACAATAATAATTTTGGTATTTGTTAAGCGCTTACTTTGTGCCAAGCACTGTTCCAAGTGCTGGGGTAGATACAAGGTAATCAGGTTGTCCCACGTAGGGTTCAAAGTCTTCATCCCCATTTTACAGATGAGGTAACTGAGGCAACAGGGAAGTTAAGTGACTTGCCCAAGGTCACACAGCTGACAAGCAGCGGAGCCGGGATTAGAACCCCCGACCTATGACTCCCAAGCCCGTGCTCTTTCCACTAAGAAAGAGCTGTATCCAACCCCCTCCTGGCTGCCAGTCAATTAGGGGTACTTATTGAGCTCTTACAATGTGCAGAGCACTGTACTAAGCACTTGGAAGACAACAAGCTCTGAAACATTGCTTCACTCCCTTTTGGGCCTCTTGGCTCTGAGGCCTCCTCCAGTGTTTGCCACTACTCCCCACATGGCTCAGGGATTATTATAACAACAGTAATAATCTTTTACATGATAATCGGGTCCCAGACCAAGTAAGAGGGAAAACAGGTGTCGATTTCCCATTTTGCAGATGAGGAAACTGAGGCCCAGAGAAGCGACTTGCCCATGGTCACGCAGCTGACAAGTGGCGGAGCCGGGATTAGAACCCAGGCCCTCTGACTCCCCGGCCTGTTCTCTTTCCACTAGGCTGCGCCGCCCATACGTGGAGCTGGAAGCAGGTTGTTTGGACAGGGGTAGAAGCCTCGAGCCGCCCACCCCCGGGAGCAGCGATCCTGCGGCTCAGCGGCGTACCCGAGGGGTTAACCTCAGAACTTGGGCTGTCAGGTTGCCAGAGTCCAGAGACAAGCCAAGGACATGGTGTGCCACTCTGGTTTCCCCAGGGGGGATTGGCCAAAGGCCCAGAACTCCCAGGGTACGAGGAACGAACAGGCCTGCAGTATCCCCCAGCTAATCTCCGGCCGGGGTTTGCGACGAAGCTGCAGGAGGGGGTTGGCAGCTCTTTCTTATCACGCTTCCTCAAATGCCCCCCAAGTCCCCCATTCCTCTGCATCTCTTTTCCCTTCCTTCCAGGGGCTGGGGGCCTCTCCTCTCCCTGTCACCAGGGCCCTTGGGCTTGCGGGGGGGAAGGCGGGTACAGGGCCGCCAGGATCGCAGAGGAACTCTGGCATCGCTTTGGGCATTTAAAAAGCCGAGCAGGTCTCTGCTTGGGCAAATGTCTCAGGTTTTATCCCAGCCACCGGCCCCGAATGTGTCCGTAATGAAAATTAAATTCAATCAACCAAGGCCCCCGTTTTGGTAAATTGGCCTAATTGGCAGCTAGAATAAATGACACCTAATTACCGCTCGGGGAAGTTCATACAGAAATCCTTAGCCGTGCGATGATCGCGCAGAAACACCATCAGCGTCGGGAAACGAACAAGATGCCGGCTGTAGGAAACTGTAATTACCGCGGACTGACATACTGTGAGCTATTTATGATAATGAAGCGGTGCATCAAATCAAATTAACCTTAGTTATTTAACACAGAACGCACCGAGGGCCAGTCTCCACAGACGCGCCGTCCCAACCTAGAGCCAGCCCCTCTAGGCAGCTGGCTCCTCGAGCGGCGGGGTCTGAGACAGGGTTAGAGGACGGGGCTGTGGCTGATGCAATGGGTAGGACCCTCTCAGGCAGGGCGTGTGAGGGGAGAAGCTCGAGGGTCTCACCCCCCCAGAGCGCCTCGTTGCAACTGATTAACCCTTCCACTCCCTCCCTCACTCCCTCGCTCCCGGAAAAAAACAAAAAACCACCAGGCGGGAGACTGATAGTCGTCTCCTCGCCGACACCACCAGGTAGCACAGCATCCGTCTGGGTTCCTCTCCCACCGTCCCCCCACCCCATCACCCCTCTCCCACATCCTCCCTTCCCCCTTCCCTCCTCAATCCATCCCTCCCTCCCCCTCAAGGTATCCAGGTTCCCATTCTCCTTCCCCAGTTATGCCTGCCTCTCTGGGCTGCCGTTTCTCTCCTGCCTCTGGACCAGAGCCAGGGAAAGGTCAGTATCCCATCCCAGGAGGAGTTAACCAAAGCGAAGGGGTTGTTTTTCTCTAGTCTCAGAGTCATCCACTTGAGTCAATGCCAACGGGCCCGTGTCGCCTGGTGTCTGAACAGGCCGCTCTGCCGCATCTCCTCGAAATGTGAAGGATGCAAGCACGACTTGCCCTTTTTAAGAGGGTGATTTGGGGGGCACTGGTTTTCGGCGCCTTTCTTCTCCTCCAGAAGGCATCTCTCTTCCCCGGAGGGACGGTTTTCCTTCAAATCCCTTCGTCCTGACAGGTAAGGAGCCTGGGGAAAGCTCTCCTGGAGGCTGGGGAGGGGCAGAGGGAACATAGCAGAAAAACAAGGACCCCAGGGTGGACTGCGGTGTTATTCCAGCATGTGGGAAAATAGGCTGCCGATCCAGAGAAGGGATTGATTTTAGCTTCAGCTCCTGGAGTCTCCTTATTACCGGCTTGTCAGAGAAGCTGGGTGGGCAAAGCTGTCAAGGCAATCTGATTCTAAGAGCGAGTTGCGGGGGAGAGAGGAGGAGTCATTATCTCTTCTGCTACTGTGATAGATTTTGGGGGGAGCATTGGGTTCCTGGGCTTTTTCAAATTGCTTTTCAAAAAGACAAGCCGCATCTCTTTGTGCAGTTGTGCCTGACCAATAGTTCCCTGGCCAGAGCGGGCAAAATAGCTTTTGAAAGAATGGAGACTTGATCTGGATGAGCTAAAGCAATCCTCTTGAAAGTTAAAACTGGTCCAGAAACAGTAAAGAGAAGCTTCGAATATACAGGGTTGGTCAGTGGGGTCGGCCAGAATTGCCCTTTGAAAATAAAACAGCAGCTCAAGAACTAGGACCAAAAATGCACCTCTATTAATGTACAGGGGAATAAAAAGGAGGAAAGAATGAAAAGAAGACAGGCAGATCACATTTGGATGGATCAGGCTGCCCGACGTCCACAATCCCCTGTCAGCATTTTCTCAAACAACTATGTAAAAATGATCATCTGATGGAAAAATTATAAGCTGCTATTCAGTTGAAAGTTCCCTCCTTCTGTGACTCAATGTAGCTGACAAATTACTTGAATACATGCAGCCAGAAGTGTCAAGTTTTTGGACTCTGCTTCATTTCTTTTCTTGGATACTTTCCTTTGTATTGGCTAGGTCCCCCACCCCCACCCCAAAAATAGCAAAAATCAAAGAGTTCATCACTTAAATAGTTGAAACAGTTGGGTTGATCTTCAGGTTTACAACCCCAAAATAGTGTTAATTTTGAGTTCTGTACTTACAGTCATCCTGGAACCCTGAAGGAGTTTCAGTAATAAGTAAAAAAAGCATTTAATGAGGGTGTGCTACTTTGATCACCCAGATCCGTGAGCCCTTTGTGATAAATGGAGGAAATTTTATTGTTATAAACCAGGTTGGTGCTGGGTCAGGTGTGGTTAGCAGACAGGAAGTTAAAATCTGACTTGTTTTTTTCAAATGCAAAGTTGTCATGGATGGAAGAAAAGCATCTGATTTTTCAGAGTCTCGTTCTCTGTTTTTTAAATTTTGGCGGGGGCGGGGGGGGTTGTATTTTGTTTTTACTCTGTAGATTTTGGGTTTCCTGCTATATCAGGTATAGGCAGAAATAGGGAAGTTAAGTTGACAGGGAAAGTGGCGGGGGTGGGGAGGAGTCAGAAGGGCAGTGGAAATGGACCACGGACATTTGGGCTAAGGCCAGTGGAGGATGAAGGCATAAATGCATCTGGGATGGGAGAAGAGATAGAAGGAGGCACAAATCATCTGTCTGGTGAGCGTCCCCCAGGTGATAGGTCTGAGTTGCATGAATATAAAAAGAACTGATTAAACTGTAATGGGTGAATAGAAGGCTTCAACAGTTGCAGCTGAGCTGACTCGTGATTCCTATAACTGGACGTCCTTTTTCTCTCCTTATCCCGAGGCATCCCAGCTCTGCCCTTTGGCCTCCAAGAAGAGTCAGTCGATCAATCAGGCAATCATATTTATTGAGCGCTTACTATGTGGAGAGCAGTGTACTAAGCGCTTGGGAGAGTACAATAGAACAGAGTTGGTAGACATGTTCCCTGCCTACAACAGCTTGCAGTCTAGATCCGTGTGGCTCCATCCTGGTTCTTGGCTGAGGTAACACATTGGAAAAAGTGGATTGGTGGCATGAGAAACAGCGGGGTCTAGTGGATAGAGCACAGGCCAGGGAGTTAGAAGGACCTGGGTTCTATTCCCAGCTCTGCCACTTGTCTGCTGGATGACCTTGGGTAAGTCACTTCACTTCTCTGGGCCTCAGTTCCCTCATCTGTAAAATGGGGATTAAGATTGGGAGCCTCAGGTAGGACAGAGACTGTATCCAACCCATGATTTCTTTGTTCCACCTCAGCATTTACTACAGTGTCTGGCACAAGGTAAGCACTTAACACACAATTGTCACAATTATTATAGGACTGGCACTGGATGTTATGAAAGATTAAAAGGACTGTGTGCAGCTCATTTGGGCTTCTCATCAGGAGAAGAATGCCGACTGACCCTTGCTACTCCATCACTGGTGTTCAGGAAGTAAGGGAGAGAAGATTTCCCCAATCCCCTTTAAATGGCCTCCAAATGAGGAGCTCTAGCACAGATGACTAATGCCAGACGTGATTAAACTAATTTAGGCCACGGAGCTTTGATAGACGTTTCCCCAACCCAAACCCTGCCTTGAATCAGTCTCCGATTATCAACGTAGGAATGAGGGCCTGGGGTTTGTTGGAGTGGGGAGATTGCAGCCTTGAGAGAGAGAGAGAGCGAGTGTCTGGAAATGAAGAGGCAGGGATTGTTTTCATTGTTTGTGAAGAAGAGTTGGCAGTGAATAAACATTCATTGCTCCCTTTTCTCTCCTTTCCTCCCTCCTCCCCCCGCCCAGGTCCAGAAGGACAACAACCCTGGCCCTGGACCAAAAGGACTTGGCCCTTTCCCCCATCCCAGATCGGAGTATCAGGCTGGGGCTGGGTCCTGTTCAATAAAGGATGCAAACACTAAACTCCTCAGTCAATCCATCAATCAATCAATCAGTCACATTTCTTGAGGGCTTACTGTGTGCAGAGCATGTATTAAGTGCCTGGGCATCAGTAGACGTGTTCCCTTCCCACAAGGGAGCTTACGGTTTTGTCCTCCAATAGGGTCAAGGGAGATCAAGAAGAAGAAAAGCTGCATATCTCAGGCAGCGTTCCTGGCTGTGGGCTGAAACTGCTCTATTATTATTATCTAGTGCCGTCGAGTCGTTTCTGACTCAGAGCGACTCTATGGATATATTTTCTCCAGAACGTCCTCCTTCTGCCAAAATCCGTAGCTTTGCTAACGGTTCTTCTGTTATCGTTGTTAAGGATAACGATAACGAAACTGCTCTGCTAAGTATGAAAACACCGAAAACAAACGACGTGACAAAAATCCAGGGGCAGAACCTTTCTAATCCATCAATCAGTCAATCAATCAATGGTATTTATTGAGTGCTTGTTGTGTGCCAAGCACTGTATTAAGTATTTGGGAGAGTACAATACAACAGAGTTGGTACACACGTTCTGTGCCTACAACAAATTCACAGTCTGGGGAGACACATTAATATAAATAAATAATTTATAATTCATAGATATGTGCATAAGTGCTGTGGGGTTAGGGGTGGGTTGAATACCAGGTGCCCAAAGGACACTTCTCACTACCACATGCTTATTATTGCTATTATTATTAATAATAATATCAATGGCATTGGTTAGATACTACACATCAAGTACTGTACTAAACATGTCAAGCACTGTACTAAACACTGGGATAAAAATGAGATAATCAGGTCAGAGACAGTCCCTGTCCCACATGGGGCTCCCAGACTAAAAATCCCTGCTGTCTGCCAGTCCATCCAACTGCATTCCCTAGTAAGAATAGTGCTAATTGTTAAGCACTTGCTATGTACCAAGTGCTGTCTGTGCTAAGCCCTGGGGTAGACACAATCAGGTCAGACACAGTCTGTGTCCATCATGAGGCTGACAGCCTAAGTGGGAGGGGATTTCAGCCCCATTTTACAGCTGAAGAAACTGAGGCACAGAGAAGGCAAGTGAATTACCCAAGGTCGCATCACAGGCAAGTGACAGAGCCAAGACAGGAAGCAAGGTCTCCTAAAACCCAAGCCTTTGCACTTTCCACTAGGCAAACCTGCTCCTTTCATTCCCTCAAAGCCAAGAAATGTATTCTGTGCTCCTCACCTTTTTAATCCCTTATCTTATGCTCCCTGTTTCCCCACTCTTAAACTGGATTTGGGGAGTGGGGAATTTGGTTGGGAGAGTGAGAAGGGAAGCAAGAGGATTTGCAAGTCTTGAAAAAAAGATTTATGAGGGACAGGAATTGGAATTATTTTGCTTGGAGAAAAGATGGCTGAGGAGAGGCTTAGTTCAGTAATGTTTTCCAAATCCATGGAGGTCTGTTGAGAGAAAATGATCCCCAGCACCTCTGCGGAGAGGACAAGAAAAACATTAAACTGCAGCATGAGGGATTAAGTGTGTGTGATATGAAAAGTTTTCTTGTGAAAATGAGAACTGTTCAATGCTGGAATGTATTTCTGAAAGAAGTTTGGAATCTCTTTCATAAATAAGAAAGAATCTCACCTGTTGGGGTTGGTGGTGGTTAGAGTTGTTTTGAGTTTTCAGGCCTTTTTGAGGAAAATAACCAGTGAGGTGACCCTGGGCCCCAAACCGGTGCCACCGGAAACACCAGGAACACCGGGATGGGAATGGTGAGAACTGATAGTCCCAGAATAGGCATGTAAACACTAACCTCTGGGGTGAGCAAACATATAAAGAACAGGGAGCCCTTACATTACAGAGATTCGGCAGTGATCTAAAGAAAGCGGATAATATTATGGTATTTATTAAGGACTTACTATGTGCCAAGTACTGTTCTAAACGCTGGAGTAGTTACAAGTTAATCAGGTTGGCACAGTCCCTGTCCCATGTGGGGCTCATACTCTTAAACCCCATTTTACAGATGAGGTAACTGAAGCCCAGAGAAGTGAAGTGACTTGTTCAAGGTCACACAGCAGACATGTGGTGGAGCTGAGATTAGAACCCAGGTCCTTCTGACTCCCAGGTTTGTGCACTGTCCATTAAGCCATGCTGCTTCAAGCACACAGGTGATCCTCAGCTTCCCTTAGTACAGCAAACACTCCTGTGATAGACTTGAGAACTCTCAAATTCAATTAATGGAACTAACAGTAATAATTATGGCACTTAATTGCTTCCTGTGTCCTAAACCCTGGGGTAGATGCAAGATTATGAGTTCAGACACAGTCCCTGTAGCTAATGGGGCTTACAGTCTACCTTACTCCCTCCCCTTTTACAGATGAGAAAACTGAGGTCCAGAGATGTTATGACTTGGCCAAGGTCATACTGTAGGCCAGTGACTGAGTTGAGATCCAAACCCAGGTCTTCTGACTCACGCTCCTATATTCTTTCCACTAGGCCATACCGTCTCTCTTCAACTGGTCAGAAAGCACTGACTTAAGGCAGACTTGCCCCAAGGCCCCTTGAATATTTGATTTGGTAAACTCCTTATTAAAAGGGAAAGGCTACCACTATTGAAGCATGTTTTTTTTATTTACTATTTGCCCTCCATCAACTCACTGTGGGAAGTGTCATCAACAGATAACACTTTTTAGTTTTGTCTCATTGATAATTCCTGGTCAAGATCTAGCCATTCTTGGTTGTCAACAGCCAAACAAAGACTTTTTTAATCAATCATTGGTACTTACTGCCGGCAGAGCGCTTTACTAAGCTCTTGGGGTGTAAACTCACTGTCTCTAGACTGCAAGCTCTTTGTGGGCAGGGAACATAACTACCACTCTGTGGGATTGTACTCTCCCAAATGCTTAGTACAATGCTCTGCACACCCATTAATTGCTCAATAAATCCCACTGATTGATTGGGAGAATGCAATAGAATAGGTAAACACGACCCCTGCCTTCAGGGTACTTGCAATTTAGTGGTATGGATTCTGATGTCACTGAGGTCTGGTTTATTCCAGAATAAACAAAAAACCATTCCTCCAAACCATCTGGAAGGAAGTTAAACTCCAATAACGTACATTTCACCCATTTTATCTGTCCCTTGGCTGTATAGACAAAGCTAAGCTATTGCTTTATTGTGACATGATTCACACTTGCTGATGAATAATTCACATCGTTTAGGTAGGCCACTGATCCAAATGAGATCAGTTCCACTGGTTCATACATAGCAGGTCCTGCAATTGTAAGCACTTCTGCTAGACTGTAAGCTCCTTGAGAGCAGGGATCGTGTCTACCATGTGCCTAGTGGAAAGAGCACAGACTGGGTGCGAGAGGACCTGGGTTTTAGTGCCAACTCTGCTAGCTGTCTGCTGTGTGACCTTGGGGAAGTCATTTCACGTCTGTGTCTCAGTTCCTTCATCTGCAGAAATGGGGTTACAATGCCTGTTCTTCTCCCTCTTCGACTCTGAGCCCCTTCTGGCTGGGAGACTTTGTCCTACCTGGTTAACCTGTATCTACCCCAGCAGTTAGAACAGTGCCGGACACATAGTAAGAGCTTAACAAATATAATAACAGCAATAATAATAATAATGATAATATCACCAGCCCTATTGTATTGTAATCTCCCAAGTACTTAGTACAGTGTCATGCACACAGGGGTTGCTCAGTAAATACTACCGATGGATTGATAGAGAGGCCGTGTATCTCTGCCACCAGGAGTTTCCTTGCTGCAGTACAGCTTCCCTCACTCCCAAATTGAAACTTTCAACAGTGGAGCAATGATGTCACCCTCGTCGCCTCCAATTTCTCCATCCCTGGCATTTCTAAGTAAGGATCCAACTTCATTGTCCACTTTTGGGATGGCATAAATAGGACTAATAAATCCCAGAAAGCTGTCATATCTCTGCCTCTTCCATCAGAGTGGAAGCTTCTTGTAAGTAGGAAAGGCGTCTTGTGCTCCTGTTGTCCTTTCCCAAATGCTTAGTACAGTGTGTTTCACTCGGGTACTCATTCAATGCCATTATCACTACTGGTACTTATGAACCTGGTCCCGTCTCTGCCTGGCTAATGGCTCTGGCAATTGGATGTGTATAAATCCATCCTGAAAAGGGAGAATCCAGGTGAGAGAACATTTTCTGGTTCAGCTAGGTGAAAGGAAGCCAGGTCAGGGCTGCTGCTTCTGCCTCTTCCCCTGCTGACGTAGTCATGCTCTCTGCAGTGGGCCAAAACTTAGGGCTCAAGACTCAGGATTTCCTGAATGAGTTTCCACGAGATCTGAAAAATCGCTTTTGCCTCTGCTTCTCCAAGTAGAAAAAATAACTTAGAAAGACTCAGCTGGTTGGCTCTGGCCCGAGCCGTTAGGAGATGAGTGTGCGTGAATTAGTTAAGCTTTACTATGCTCCAGGCACTGTACTAAGCACTGGGGTGGGTACAAGCTGATCAGGTTGTACACAGTCCATGTCCCACGTGGGGCTCACAGTCTTAATCCCCATTGTACAGATGAGGTAAATGAGGCCCAGAGAAGTGAAGTGACTTGCTTAAGATCACAGAGCTGAGAAATGGTGGAGCCAGTATTAGAACCCGGGGCTCTCTGACTTCCAGGTCCATGCCTTACATTAGGCTGCACTGCCTCTCGAAAGCTTGGAAGTTTTAGAAGAGTCCTTGATGGGAAGAAACTTGGTTTCTCTGGAGAATTGTAAAGTGAGATATTTAGGGTCACAGTCTCATCTGTTGTGGGATCTTCCCCCAGGAAAACCCTTGGGGTTCAACTCCTGGCATTTAGAGTGCTGATCCTCAGTTTTCATGGGAGCGGGGATGCCATCCTCAATTCTCTGAGGAGCCCATGATCAGCGAAGGTAATGATGATGGTATTTATTAATACCCTCAAAAGCAGCATGGCGTAACGGATAGAGCATGGGCCTGGGAGTCAGAAGGTCATGGGTTCTAATCCTGGCTCCTCTGCTTAATAATGTTAGTATTTGTTAAGCGCTTACTATGTGCCGAGCACTGTTCTAAGCGCTGGGGTAGAGACAGGGGAATCAGGTTGTCCCACCTGGGGCTCACAGTCTTAATCCCCATTTTACAGATGAGGGAACTGAGGCACCAAGAAGTTAAGTGACTTGCCCAAAGTCACACAGCTGACAAGTGGCTGACCCAGTATTCGAACTCCAAAGACTGTGCTCTTTCCACTGAGCCACGCTGCTTCTCTTGTCCGCTAGATGACCTTGGACAAGTCACTTCACTTCTCTGTGCTTCAGTTACCTCATCTGTAAAAGGGGAATTGAGACTGTGAGACCCACGTGGAACAGGGACTGTGGGCAACCTGATTTGCTTATGTCTACCCCAGTGTTTAGTACAGTGCCTGGCACATAATAAGCATTTAACAGGTACTATTGTTATTATTAATAAATAATAATAAGCACTAGGTAGCAATCACTAAGCTCAGATCTGTAATGATACAAGATTATGTGAACCCCATTTACGGGATTTATAGAATATTCAGTCAATCAACTGTATTTTTTTTAGTGCTTACTGAGTGCAGAGCACTGTACTAAGCGCTTGGGAGAGTTCAATACAACAGAGTTGGTAGATCCATTCCCTGCCCGTAACGAACTTACAGTCATAGAGGATGAGCACATTCAATTATAAGGCTCTTCAAGTGTAGGAATTGAGTCTTTCATCTACATATTCCCCAAATGCCCAGCAGAGTATCCTGCACACAGTAAATGCTCAACCTCTTCTGTAGCTACCGATACTGATATTGAGCTAAAAGATAGGCAGGATAATTCAGTCAATTGATAATGTGTTTTGAGTGCATACTCTGTGTAATAATAATAATGATGGGTTTTTTTTAAGCTCTCGCTATGTGCCAAGCCCTGTTCTAAGAGCTGGGGTAGAAACAAGGTATTCAGGTTAGTAATAGAGTTTATAGTATATTCATTCACTCGTATTTATTTATTATTCATTCAGTCGTATTTATTAAGTGCTTACTGCATGCAGAGCACTGTACTAAATGCTTGGAAAAGTACAATGCAACAATAAGCAGTGACATTCCCTGTCCCACATGGGGCTCACAGTCTTAATCTCCGTTTTACAAAGGAGGTAACTGAGCCACAGAGAAGTGAAGTGACTTGCCCAAAGCCACCCAGCACACAAGTGGCGGAGCCAGGATTAAAACCCACTTCCTCTGACTCCCAGGTCCATGCTCCTGCCATAGTGCCATGCTGCTTCTAAGTGCTTGGAAGAGAACAACACAACAAGATAACAGATGCATTTCCTGCCCACAACAAGCTTAATAATAATAATGTTGGTATTTGTTAAGTGCTTACTATGTGCAGAGCACTGTTCTAAGCGCTGGCGTAGATACAGGGTAATCAGGTTGTCCCACGTGAGGCTCACAGTTAATCCCCATTTTACAGATGAGGTAACTGAGGCCCAGAGAAGTGAAGTGACTTGCCCACAGTCACACAACTGACAGGTGGCAGAGCTGGGAGTCAAACTCATGACCTCTGACTCCGAAGCCCAGGCTCTTTCCACTCAGCCACGCTGCTTCCAGACTCTATGATTGAACCCTGAATTTGGAATGGGTCATTCGTAAATTCCCCTCCCCCTTTAAGTGGCTTTCATATCTCAGTGGATGGGTCCTTGGTGCTGGGTTTTTGGAAGGGAAGTTGGATGGTCTTCCAGAGTGGTTGTAGACCAAAAGTTTGGCCTCACCTCCACATCTGGGCCTCTGCTGTCCCCTGGACAGGTCAGGATGGGGTTTGGTCAACCCCATCAGGGCTAAGGTGCGGGCGTCCAGTTTCTCTTAAGTTCCAGGTGATTGTGGACCACTTGGCCTCTAGAGCCCCTTCTCCCTCCCTCCAGCAGCCCCACAGAACTTATATATATCTGTAATTTTATTTATTTGTATTGATGTCTGTCTCCCCACCTCTAGACTGTGAGTTCATTGTGGGCAGGGACTGTTGCTGCTTATTGTTGTATTGTACTTTCCCAAACACTTAGTACAGTGCTCTGCACGCAGTAAGCTCTTACAATTAAGCAAATGAATAATAAGTAAATATGATTGACTGAATAGACCATAAACTCGTTATGGACAGGGAATGTGTCTGCTAATTCCACTGTAGCGTACTCTCCCCAAGCTTAGTACAGTACTCCCTACACAGTAAGCGCTCAACGAATACCACTGATTTACTGACTGATTGCCTGGAGAGGGCATTTGAACTCCTTTCTCTGAGGAACTCGCCGGGTTTGGCAGATATTAATTCTCTGAACTCTCTGGTGAGACTGAATTTATGCTTATCAGAGCCTTCTTTCTCATTAATATTTCACGAGCACCGTTAAAATCTCGGGGAGAGTTGAAGAAGCTGGAGGGAGGAAGAATGAAAAATGAAAGAACGGAGAGCAGCTAAGGGGCCTGGTAGCAAGGGCTCAAATATTTGAAAGGGGAAAAGGACCAAAGGGAAGGGAAACTTGAGCTGGATATGTGAATAGCAGACCTTCCCATCAGGAAGTTTGGATTTGGAAGGTCTCCAGCTGGAGAGTAGAAACACAATCACACCAGTCATTTGCAAAGGCGGGAATAGAGCCCTGGGTTAAGGGCTGGCGGGAGAATCTGTCCTTGGTGGTCGAAGTACCAATGCATTGGATGGGCAGTTGGCAATTAGTAAAGAGAATTGTTTTGTTTCTTTTTGTTTTTGTGGGGGGGAGAGAGTTGTTTGCTAATTGCATTGTTCTGAAACTTCTTCATTATTTAGTATGATGTGGCCTCAAATGTGACCTTGGTCTGTCGGCCCCTAGGGTTGGTCTGTTTCCTAGAGAGACAGAGGACTCTGGAACAGAAAATGCCCTGACGATAATTAGCTTGAACTTCGTATTCTATCAATTAGTCAATAATATTTATTTTATTTTTTATGGCATTTGTTAAGTGCTTACTTTATGTCAGATGTTATTCTAAGCCTTGGATTAGGTACGAGTTAATTAGGTCGGACACAGTCCCTGTCCCAGTATGGGGCTCACAGCCTAAGTAGAAGGAGTTGAGTACTTTATAAATTGAGTGCTTACTGTGTGCAGAGCACAGTACTAAGCACTCGGGAGAGTAGAATGGAATCCCAATGCAATGTAATGCAATAGAGTTGGTAGACACGTTCCCTGCCCGCAACGAGCTTCCAGTCTGCCGGTACTGAACCCTCCTTTTGCCATTTTCCCCTTGGATCTGCACTGTGACCCCTGGTATTGTAGAACACGGGTCCCTTCGTGAGCTTAAATACCCAGCTCGCCTCTGTAATGACTGGTATTTTTGGTTCAGCACTAACTCTGGGCCAAGCATTGTGCTCAATGCTGGGGTAGGTACAATCCAGTGAGATCAGGCACAGTCCCTGCCCCACTGTCCAAGGGAGAGGGAGATCAGGTCGTTAATCCTCCATTTGACAGAAGAGGAAACTGAGGCCCAGAGAAGCCAAGTGACTTGCTCAATGTCACGCAGCAGGCCAGTGGCAGAGCCGGGATTAGGACCCAGAATTCCTGACTCCCAGTCCCGTACGCTTTCCACTAATAATGGTGGTATTTGTTAAGCGCTTACTATGTGCAAAGCACTGTTCTAAGTGCTGGGTGATACACCTGATACAAGGTGATCAGGTTGTCCCAAGTGGGGCTCACAATTTTAATCCCCATTTTACAGATGAGGGAACTGAGGCCCAGAGAAGTGAAGTGACTTGCCCAACGTCACACAGCTGGCAAGCAGCAGAGCCTGGATTAGAACCCAAGCCCGGGCTCTTGGCACTGAGCCACACTGCTTCGCTAGGCCACGCTGCAGTCTGAGTTGGTGCAGCAGATGTGAGTAAATACGGTAGACTTCAGCAGCTCCTTTAGTCACTTCACTAAACACTTCTCAAGTGCCCACAGGCTGCATTGCACCATACAAGATGTCGACCCTGACATTCAGACATCCGTCTTCCGTGATTTACTGGCAGCAGCCTTTGCAGTGGAATATGTACATTTTGTTTGGCGCTCTCTCTCTCTCTCCCCCCATGCCTTCTAATTCCCTTGCAGAGCGCTGAGCAAACTTGAAATCTCCAATGGAACTCTTCGTTGCAGTCCAGAAATGTGTCTAAAGGCAGTGAGCTCAGGGTGTTTGGAATGCAGCTCTCAAGAGCTTATCCAACCAGACTAACTCTGGAATCCTTTCAAAAGCCTTGAGGGCTTTCTTCTATATAATGACATTACAATATGCCTTCATTCACCAAACCATAATTCATTCTCATTCATAATTAACAGTAATGTAGTTCCTTCCAGGCCTATTAAAATACTGAAACAATCGTGGAGAGGGACAGAAAAAGAGAAAAAAAATGTTCCGAAAGCATAAAGAAATCAGAATTTCTATTAACCATTCTGTACGATATTGAAAGTGACTAATGTAACTCTACCGCTGTCCGTCTTGCTTTTCTTTAATTATCAGTTTGGTATTGTTCTTGTCTCCAGAGACTTGATCTGGCGGGAATGGGCTTGATGGATTATGTATGAAATCCAGGTCAACATGTCCAAGTATATTCCTACCTCATAATTTGCTGCGCCACGGAGGCTAATATAGATGCCTTGTGTTATTAATTAGACCAATATATTTTCATGAGTAATGTGATTCATTAGAGGGCATGTATTACCACTCCAGTTCTCTTCTGTTGGTTTGTTTGCTCAGAGATGTAATGCAGTGGGAAAGGAAAGCAAAACATGCACAGGGCATCATCACATTTCTTGCCCTGCTCAGATCCTCACAGAACATATTCTCTGGGCCTAGGCTTTTTATGAAGGTAAATATGAGGCAGATAATCAATCATATTTAATGAGCGCTTACTCTGTGCAGAGCACCGTGTTAAGCGCTTGGGAGAGTACACTATAACCATATAATGGACACGTTCCCTGCCCACAGTGAGCTTTCAGTCTAGAGGAAGTAATCTTCATGGCATTTATTGAGCTTTGCTTTCGGCCGGGTACTTCTCCAAGCTCTAGGCTGAACAGAAAAGAATACAAAATCAATAGGTACCCCCGGGCAGGTTCACCAAAAAACTGCCCTTCCTGAGTTCATTCAAGAGGAACTCTTGCCGAAAAACTTCTTTTTGTGGACACAGTTCCTACCCACGGCTGCTGACCGCACTTTAGAATGATGAAACACTGAACTTTTAAAATCCCATTTACTCTGTGCTCTCCAAACACTTGATTTCTGTACTGATTCTCGAGACTGTAAGCTCTTTGTGGGCAAGGATCTGTCTAGCAGCTCTGTTGTAGCTCTGGTGTATCCCAAATGCTTAATACAGTCTTCTGCACACAGAAAACCCTCAATAAATACCACCGATTGACTGATTATTCTGTGGGATATAGAGATCCGAAGCTAAAAGTTTTCTTGTCTCAGGTGTGTGGACTCTTTTCATTTCAGGGCGACATTGCTTGATTATTTCTGAATAAATGTTACTTTCCCTCTGGCTTGTTTGTAAACCTGCCCTTTTTGACTTGTGTGTCTCCTAATGACTGGCCAATAAAGACAAGTTGATGCTTTTTCAAGGGATTAGTACATCAAAATCGAACCTCGGTGAATATGTGTGGTGTCAGGGGCTTTAGAGATAGGCAAGGAACTCTCCCTTTTAGGGACACAGAGGGGGTATTAACTATGGGTAGTGGAATGAAGGGAAGAAAAGAAAACCTTGGACAAAATATCAGGAAAATACCTTAGGTCTGGAAATAATCTCTCAGAAGAAATTCTAGAAATCGTGTGTTTTGAAGCTCTTACAGTGCTCTACGCCGAAGGCACTGAATAAATTCCACTTTTTGATGATAATAACGTAGGCAGTAAACTTAACAAAAGAATTCAAAAAGAGTGTGAGATGTCCTAAGATTTGTGCTCCGGAATCATCTTAGAAACCAAAAGGCAGGAAATTGGATTCAGGAAAAAAACAGAAAGTCTTTCTAGAAACCAATATTTCTTAAGAATTGGCTGACAGGAGGAGTAAAACTTAAAAAAAAAATTCTTAGGAGCTACCCTAGCTTTCTGTTTTGAGGTCAGAGAATTGAAAAGAGAATTTTGCTCTTTAGGAATGCCTGTGATTTCTTTGGGATTATAGCTTGGTGCTTTGGTTATCCAGCTACCATATCAAGAACTGTTGCATTTTTTTTCATAAAGGTTAAAGAAGAGTTGTCCTCCTTTAAGTGCCAAGAAGAGGTCTTCTACCTTCTGGTGCCAGAAGACATTGAACAGTAAGAAATCTTTCCATAATCTGGGTGTCTTTCTGTCCCTGCGCTATGAGTCAGAATGGGGCATGCTGGCTTAGTTTACCCTCAAAGGAGTTTCTTGAACATGGAGGAAAATATCACTTTTTCCACACGCCTAAATTATTTCATCTGTTTCCAAAGCTCAACACAAGATGTTCAAAATAGTCATAGTAACCATAACTCGGCTAGATGTAGCAAAAAGCCATAAAAGCTTTGAAAATACTCTTTATGAGGAGCATTTGCTACATTCCCAGATCCACTGGCAGAGAAGCAGAACAGCCTAGAATTCAAGGTAAGGCTGCCAGTAATGTCATTTTCACCCAGAAAAATTGGTATAAAATGACCCGACTACTGTCTATGTGGGCTGCACCCAGCTCTGGCTGGCTGTGACCTTTGGGCATTTGATGTGCACCCCAACCTCAGCCCCGCGGTACTTACGTACATATCTATAAATTATCTATTATAAATTATTTATTTTAATATCGGTCTCCCCCTCTAGACTGTAAGCTCACTGTGGGCAGAGAATGTGACTACCAACTCTCTTGTCTTGTACTCTTCCAAACATTCAGTACGGTGCTCTGCACACAGTTACCGGTCAGTAAATACCATCGATGTTGATGATGATGAAGAAGCTACTCAGTGATTTAGTGATTTCACTTCCTTGCCGCTTGAGGTTTTCCAAGGACGATAATATTGTACCTTGAATTTATGTAAAGCTTTTCCAAAATAAACTCACATGAGTTTAATCATTTTATTCCTGAGGATCAGGCATTATTCTTCCCATTTTACAGAAGGGAGAACTGAGGGCCAGAAGCATCAAGTGATTGCCTAAAGTCACACAGGACACCAGCGTATGGCGAGGCTGGGACCAAAAACCTTGATTCTTGTCCTGACTGAGTCTGGTCCCAGGTTCTAATCCTGGTTCTGCCACTTTCATTCATTCAATAGTATTTATTGAGCGCTTACTATGTGCAGAGCACTGTACTAAGCTCTTGGAATGAACAGGTCGGCAACAGATAGAGACAGTCCCTGCCGTTTGACGGGCTTACGGTCTAATCGGGGGAGACAGACAGACAAGAACAATGGCAATAAATAGAGTCACTTGCCTGCTGTGTGACCTTGGGCAAGTCACTTCACTTTGCTGGGCCTCAGTTTCCTCAACTGTAAAATGGGGATTCAATACCTGTTCTCAATAATAATGATAATAATAATAATGATGATAGTAATGGTATTTTCTAAGTGCTATGTGCAAAGCACTATACTAAGCGCTTGGGTAGATGTAAGAATACCAGGTACCACATGGGGCTCACAGTCTAAATAGGAGTGAAGACAGGCACTGAATCCCTTCTACTTAGACTGTGAGCCCACTGTGGGACAAAGGACTCTTTCCAATCTGATTAACTTGTTTGGACCCCCGTGCTTATAACAGTTCTTGACACATAGTAAGTACTTAGCAAATATTATTATTATTATTACTATTAAGGCCTTTATTGTCCCTTTGCTCCTATCCTATCTCCTTCTCCCCAAGGCCAGCCATCCCTCTAGGTTCCCGTTCTGTCCATCTGGAATGTGCAGGCATGTTCAAGTATTCACTCATATGTATAATAGTTACGGTATTTGTTAAGCGCTTACTATGGATACAAGCAAATCGGGTTGGACACAGTCCCTGTCCCACATGGGGCTCACAATCTCAATCTCCATTTAACAGATGAGGGAACCGAGGCCTAGGGAAGTGAAGTGACTTGCCCAAGGCCACACAGCAGGCAAGTGGCAGAGCCAAGATTAGAACTCGTGACCTTCTGACTCCCAGGCTGTGCTATATCCATTACGCCGTGGGGTACAGAAGCTCTCTCGGGAAAGACTGGGGAAAATGTGAGCAGAGGAGAAATCTCAAAGGGCAACCTGGCCCTGCTTACCTTCTCCTTCACCACCTCTCAAGGGCCTGAGAAATGTCTGTCTGTCTGTCTGTCTGTCTCTCTCTCTCTTTCACCCCTTTATGGGCAGAAAGCCCTGGTGTATCCTAACCCAGCCCTGTAGGCCCAGGGTTAGGAGAACCTTTCAGGCCCCGGCAGCTGTTTATTTGTTCACTCTTGACGGTGGGAGGGGGAAGTGGAGCCGAAGAGTAGAAGAGAGACTGGTTGGTTTCCAGCTCCGTGGCATGAAACGAAGCCAAACGAAGCCCCAGCTGCAAAGGCCTTCTGGAAACTCTGGTCACAGTCAAAATGAAATCAGAAAATGAACTATTACTTAAAGCAACTGGGAGGCACTCAAGATTGAAATGCTTTAGGCTCCCGGAACTTCATTTGGCGGGTTGTGGGGGTGGGGAGGGTGACGGCTACCTAGGGAAACCTTAGATGCGTAGTGCACCATGACCGCTTGCAATTTCACACCATTTACACTCGCTCTCGGGGAGAGGGGGAAGATGAAAAATGTCTTTATTATAGGAAGTCACAGGTCTCTGATTGGAGGCTAAATGTGTTTTAATGGGTGGTGTGACTAGTAGGGATATTGAGGTAATGTGGGGGTGGGGAGAAAGAAGGCACCCAAGCCGGGTAGGTAATTGAGCTGGGTTGATGTGATGTGGCTCACAACAAAGGAATTTTATTTCAAATTTCAGGTTGTGTTTTCACTCATCGCCCCGCCCTCTTTCTCCTTGCCCAACCCCCCTTTCCTCCTACTTCCAATGATTAGGCTGCAGGAGATGATTTCAGGCCCACATGATGTACGTCTCAGTACCTCCTGCCTTAGTTCTCAGTCATCTCCTGATGGTTTATTTGCTTCTACTCTTCCTTTGGCACAGACCCAACGTCCTCCTCGCTCCCCTCCCTTCCCCGCAGCCTCTTGGGTCCTTTGTTCTTCCTTCCTTTTGGGGGCTTGTCTTCCTCCTTTTCAGTTTCACAGGAATCCTGTTGCCCTGGCATGGCGTGTCTACCCTGGGCACTATCACTCGGAGCCTATGGAGATGCTCCCTGGTCAGCCGGCAAGGAAATTTGTTTTATGCCCATCATTCCCAACCCTGACAGAGGCTTTGGCTACCCAGAATTCATCATAGCAACCTGGCCATAGGGAGGAAATGGGAGGAAGCCTTGTGGCCTAGTGGAAAGAGCCCGGGGCTGGGAGTCAGAGGACCTGGGTTCTAATCCCAGGTCCACACCTTGCCTGCTGTGTGACCGTGGGCAAGTCACTTCACTTCTCTGGCCCTCGGTTTTCTCATCTGTAAAATAAAGATACCTGTTCTCCCTCCCTTAGACCTGGAGCCCCATGTGGGACAGAGTCTGTGTGTGACCTGATTAGTCTTACTACCCCAGCATTTAGAACAGTGCTTGGCAAATAGTATATGCTTAACAAGTACTACAATTATTATTATTGCCAGCTTCTCTGGAAAAAAAAACTTAGATCAAACTTACCATGTGCAGAGCACTTTACTAGACCTTGGGAAAGTATAGGTGATTCCTATTAACCCTTAGGTGATCACAAGAAGCTAATGATCGATCATTTCTTAGAATTATAGGCTAAGAAGTTTGGGAAGTCTTGAGAAATCATCTCATCCGTAGCCCTGATTCCAAGCAGAAGTATCCCTAAACCGGCTCAGGCAGAAGGCTGTCAATCTGAGGCTGAAAGCCTGACACATCTTTTAATCACTTCAGTTCTTCCTTCTCTCTGACCTAACCTTCCTATTGTGGTGCTTTAAGGAAATAGGAAACAGTCTCTGCCACACACAAGAGACACCTAAGAGAAGAACAGGTATTTTATCTCCATTTTACAGATGAGCAAACTGAGGTTCAGTGACTTGCCTCCCCATATACTTGAAGAATCTCCCTTAGCCTTCTATTTTTTTAATGGTGGTCGTTAAGCTCTTCCTATGTGCCAGGCATGGTGCTAAGTGCTTTGGTAGATACAAGCTAATCAGTTTGGACAGAGTCCCTGCTTCCCTGACCCACAGAGGGTTCATGCTCTTAATCCCCATGATACAGATGAGGTAACTGAGGCACAGAGAAGTGAAGTAAATTGCCCAAGATCACACAACAGATAAGTGGTGGATCCAGGAACAGAACCCAGGTTCTCTGGCTCCCAGGTCCGTGCTCTTTCCACTAGGCCACACTGCTTTTCAGCAGCCCCCAGAATCCTTCCCCGCTTTGTGCCCTTTAATGATGCTCTCACCTGGGCTCCGCTTTGCTCCACCAGCCCAGCTGGTGGAATGTATTGACCCAGGAGGTCTGACTCTGAGGCCGTTGCTTAATCCTGTCTCCTTTCAGCAGGCAATGGCCAAGTCACCAAGCCCCAAGCCCCAAGCCCGGCCATTCTGCTCTTCCCCCTTTGGGTGGGTGGCCCTCTGCCTTCTCATTATCCTTCTATTCCTGCAGAGCACTGCCATCTCGGGGTAGAGGGAAGCCATCCGCTTCAGACACAGGCATCTCAGATCTGAGCCCTGTGGTGGCTTCTTGGACCCAGTCAAGGCTTGGTACATTGTCAATTAGCAGCCAATAACTAAACACCCTACAGTGCAAAAACTGTACCTAGGAAGCTTGCTTCTGTAGCTTGTCTCCCATCGGTCAGAGAGACAACCATCACCACCTCCCCATGAAATATTCTGTGGGTCTTGGACAAACCCCAACAACTCAAGCCAAACAAAGATTCTAGGCCCATTTCTTTCCAATGGGGACATTATGTTCTGCTTCTAGATCGAGCCCATCATGCACCCCAGGATACAGTTTTATCCATCAATAGCATTTATTATTGTTATTATTATTATTATGTGCTGTTGAGTCATTTACAATTCAGAGCGACTCCGTGAATATGCTTACTCTGGGCCTAGGACTGAATTAAGCGCTTGGGAGAATAGAGTAGTTAGTAGACACCATCCCTGCCTAAAGGATTTTACAATCTATCAGTAGAGACAGACACTAAAATATACTCCAGTTAGAAGGAAGCGATTTTATCAGTGCCACATCTTCTAGACTGTAAGCTCGTTGTGGACAGAGAATGTGTCTGTTTATTGTTTGTATTATACTCTCCCAAGTGGTTAGTACAGTGCTCTGCACACAGTAATTGCTCAATAAATACTACGGACTAAATCTACTAGATCTACTCACCGGCCTGATAAGAGACCTGTTTCCCCCGTCTTTTTCAGACCATTTCAGAGAAACTTTGGATTTCTCAACCCTTGAAATATGCGGCGTCGGAGTCGCTAGGGGCTAAGGCTCCTTATTAGCCCCACAACAAATAGTGGTTACTAAGCTTCCTGCAAATCACTTTCCACCAGGAGGCCCGATCCCTGACCTAGAATGACCATCGGCTGAGGATGCGATTGCTGTTTGCCAGGACCAAATGAGCTCATCTGCATATGTTATTCCCCACCTAAGCTAATGAGCTCACCAGTGTTAGTTTAAGGCTGCTTTGGAGTTCAAATAAAACTAGGTGATTTTGTTATTTCTGTTCTTTTTGAGGGGTGGTCTGTGTGTGTGTGTGTATGTGTGTGTTTGTGTGTGTGTGTGTGTTTCCTCATTTGCTGTGAGTTCCAAAAGGCTCTTGTTAATGTCCTGGACTCTAGTAGCACAGCTCATATTGCTGTTAATGGAGGAAATGAAAAATCCTAGAAGTAGTGGTACTTACTGAGCCCCTACTGAGAAGGAACATGCCTAGTGGAAAGAGCACAGGCCTGGGAGTCAGAGGACCTGGGTTCTAATGGCCGCTCCAGCACTTACCTGTTGTGTGACCTTGGACAAGTCAAATAATTTCTCTGCACCTCAGTTTTCTCAACTGTAAAATGGGGGTTGGAAACCTGTTCTCCCCCCTGCTTAGACTCTGAGCCCCCTGAGCCCCATATGGGGCAGGGACTGTGTCGGACCTGATTAACATGTATCTACCCCAGTGCTTAGAACAGTGCTTGACACATAGAAAGCGCTCAACAAAATAACATAAAATGAAATTGAAAGAGTGAAGAGGGCCGGTACATAAGATGGAAAGAGTCAGTGGAGATCTTCAAAACCTATCTTGAGGAGTTTTTGCTTGATGCAGAAGGAAAGAAGCTTGATGCAGAATGACACAGTCCCCTCTGGACTGAAAGCTCTTTGTGGGCAGGGAATGTATCTCTCAACTTTGTCGTATTATACTCTCCCAAGCACTTAGTACAGCACTGTGCACATAGTAAGTGCTCAATAAATGTGATTGATTGAAATAGAAGGCCACTGAAAACTTTTGAAGAGAGGGGAGTTGAGTGATGCTTTAAGAAAAGGATCCATGCAGCAAGGGATGGTAGAGGTTAAAAGAGGGAGAGGCTGGAGGCAGGGAGACCAGTAAGGAAGTTGAGATGGTCGTTTTCATTCAGTAGTATTTATTGAGTGCTTACTGTGTGCAGAACACTGTACTAAGTGCTTGGAAAGTACAGTTCAGCAACAGACAATCCCTGCTGACAACAGGTTCACAGTCTAGAAGGGGGGGAGACAGACATCAAAAAAAGTAAACAGGCATCAATAGCGTCAATATAAATAGTTATGGATACACATCAGAACAAGTAAACAGGCTGTCTTGCCTGTCTTGCAATGAAATGACAAAAGCTTAAGCCAAAGTGATACCAGTCTGGGTAGAGAAGAATGGGTAGTTCTGGAAAATCTGGAGGAAAAACTGGCAGGATTTCGTGGTAGCTTGCAATGTGAAAGTTAAAAGATAGTGAGGCGTCAAAGGCGACATCAGAATTGCAGGCCTCTGCAACAGGAAGAATGGGAGAGTTGGGAGGAGAAGCTAAATTCGAGGGGCAAGTGAGCTGTTCACCTTGGGGCTAGATTGTAAACTCCTTCAGGGCAGGGATCGAGGTTTCTAAATTCCAGTACACTTTGTCAATCAATCGATCAGTGCTGTTTATTGAGTGCCTTCTGAACGCAAGGCACTATATTGCTGTCCTTGGGAGAGTACAACAGATTTGGTTGACATGTTCCCTGCCCACCACAAGCTAACGGTCTAGAGGGGGAGACCGGCATTAATATAAATAAATAAATTACAGCTATGTTTGTAAGTGCTGTGGGGCTGAGGGTGGGGTAAATATCAAGTGCGTAGATGACGCAGAAAGAAGAGGGAGTCCAGGAAAAGAGGGCTTAATCAAGGAAGGCCTCTTGGCGGAGATGCGACCTTAATAAAGGCTTTAAAGGTGGGGAGAGTGGTGGTCTGTCATATACAGAGGGGAAGGGACCTCAATAAAGGCTTTAAAGGTAGTGGAGTGGTAAGGTAAGGTAAGAGGGGGCGAGCTGATTGAGTGCCCTAAAGTCAATGGTTAGGAGTTTCTATTGATGTGGAGGTGGGTGGGCAACCCCTGGACGTTCTGGAGGTTGTAGGGAAATGTGGACTGAACTTTTTTTGGAAAGATGATCCGGGCAGGAGAGTAAAGTATGGACTGAGATGGAGAGACAGGAAACTGGGACATGGAGAAGAGGCAGATGCAGTAGTCCATAAGAGATAGGATAAGTGCTTGGATCAGCATAATAGCAGTTTGGATGGAGAGGAAAGGGTGGATTTTAGTAATGTTGTGAAGGTAGAGCCCCCAGGATTGTATGACAGATGAAATATGCCGGCCGTATGAGAGAGATGAGTCGAGGATAATGCCAAGGTGATGGGTTTGTGATATAGGGAGGTTAGTGGCACAGTGCACTCCACACTCCACAGTGCTCAAAAAACTTTATTGATGTGCCAGTGAGATAGCCAGGTGGAGATGTCCTGGAGGTAAGTGAAAATGTGGGATTGTGTGTTCGATGAGAGGTTGGGGCTGGAGAGATGGATTTGGAAGTCACAATCTAATCCTCAGAAAGGACTCAATAACTATCAGTAGACCGTAGGAGATGTAATAACAACATGGAAAGATAAGTGGAGGAAGAAGCAGTGTGGTCTAGTGGAAAGAGCTCGGGTCTGGGAGTCAGAGGACCTGGACTCTAATCCCATTTCCGCCACTATTTTTTTATGGTATTTGGTAAACGCTTACTATACTTACTGTACTGAACGAGAGGTAGATACCAGTTAATCAGGTTGGATACAGTCCCTGTCCCACATAGGGCTCACAGTCTTAATCCCCACTTTACAGATGAGGGAACTGAGGCACAGAGAAGTGAAGTGACTTGCCCAAAGTCATACAGCAGACAAGTGGTAGAATCAGGATTAGAATCCAGGTCCTTCTGACTCCCAGTTCCATGCTCTATCCACTATGCAAAGCTGCCTTTTTAAAGAGCTCAGGCCTAGAGTCAGAAGATTTGGGTTCTAATCTTGGCTCTGCCACTCGCCTGCTGTATGACCTTGGGCAAGTCGCTTTACTTCTCTGTGCCTCAGTTCCCTCATCTGCAAAAAAGGGATTCAGTACCTGTTCTCCCTCCTACTTGCTCTGTCAGCCCCTTGTGGCCCCTGAATCTACCCCAGCGCTTAGTACAGTGCTTAGCATATTGTAAGAGCATAACAAGTGCCACAGTTATTGTCATTATGAGGCACCACCAAGTTAAGTAATTTGTCCAAGGTTACACAACAGGTGGCTGGCAGAGCTGGGGTTAGAACCCAGGTCCTCTGACTCTCGGGCTCATCCTCTTTCCACTAGGATTCTCATTCCCAGTTTCCAGTGGCCAAAACAGCCCTGAGGCGATATTGCACAAGGTGTCAGGAGAGGGAAAATCCATGAAACTGAACTCTAGTAACCACCGGGCTACAGGAAGGGCAGAGCAAAAGTCAAGGCAGGGCAAGCACTCTGTCATTCCATGCCCAACGAGACCATTCCTCCCCCCAGCAAAGGCTGATGAGCAGCTATCTTCTGTGGAACTCCTCTGCCTTCTGACCCAGGGTATAATTAAACTGAGTGGTTTTTCAATCTGCTTTCTATTTTACATGTGTCACTCTCTGGATGTGGAGGTTGAATATGGTTGTGGTAGGTGGCACGCATTAGTTAATTTAATTTTATTTTACACATTGAGAGCGAGGGAGGCTGCATGAACTCGGTATGTAAATGCATGTAAAATAAGATGTAAATTAGTGGTTTGATCCAAGAGCCCCGGTACTTTAAAAACAGGATTGCACCAATAATTATTTCAGTTTCTTCCACCCCCATGATGATCCAATAACCGGGCTGCAGATCTGAAAGACAGAAAGGAAAGATTCCATCGACCCTCAGAGCTAAGAGAATTTTGTGCCTCACAGAAATGGCCGGCTCCTTGGAGACTTCTGCTAGCTAGTGGTTTCAGCCAAGTTATGCAGCGTTAGGGGATTTCATCCAAGAAACCGAACATTTTGTTTAGAACAAAGACAGAGCAAATGCCAGGCCAAGCGTAGAACCCGGTTTGGCTCTGTGAATCGTTTAGGGAAAAAGTCTCAGAAGGATTTGACCAGTTTGAGAGCGAACTGGATGCATTCAAGGAAGAGATTGTGCAGGAGTCAAATGGAGGACAAACAGTTCGATGTATTAGTATTCCCTGCTCCTGGTTGAAGAGTGAGTGGTTTCCATGGGAAAAGCAGAGGCAGCTGTACAGATTCATGAATAACCCAGACACAAATCAAGATGGTGGCCAGCGGTGTGCGAGCTGCCTGCTCGTGTGTTGATTCTTGTGGGAGAAGGGGATGCAGAATGAAAGTGGTGCCTGACGGAGGTTTGGATGACTTGGGAGTAGATGGCCAGTTGTCTGGTTTGCAATTGGCCCGTCGCCCATCTGGAATGGCTAGGGCCCCAGATGCCTTTCTGTCTGGTCATCTCTAATTTCAGCACACAACCTCCCTCCCCCGCCACTCCTGCTGCCAAATCCCATGGTTCAGAAACAGTGGAAGGAGAACGGAACCAGAAAGCAACGTGGCCTAGTTAGCGGGAAGAACACGCCCCAGAAGTCAGAAGACCCAGGTTCTAATCCCGGTTCTGCCACTTGCCTGCTGAATGACTTTGGGCAAGTCACATGACTACTCCAGACCTCAGTTTCCTTATGTGGAAAATGGAGATTCAGTATCTGTTCTCCTTCCTAACTAGACTGGGAGCCCCATGTGGGACAGGGACTTTGTCTGACTCGACTGTCTTTTAGTGCTTAGAACAGTGCTTGACACATAGTAAGCGCTTACCAAATACCATTATTATTATTATTCTCTACCCTAATGTTTAGTATGGTGCTTGGCACATAGTAAGCATTTCACAAATACCACAGTTTATTACTATTATGTAGCAGGTGCGGAGCAAGTGGGGAGTTTGGGGAGCCCCCTGAAAGAATGCTCCAGGTCAGGGAGAAATCAGGGTACTTCCATCAAATAGCATGCATGAGGAATGCCCTCCCTCCTCAAATCCGGCAATTACTCTCCCCTCCTCACAGCCTTATTGAAACTACATCTCCAAGAAGCTTTTCCTGACTAAGCCTTCTTTTCCTCTTCTCCCACTCCCTTCTGCATCACCCTCACTTCCTCCCTTTATTCATCCCCCATCCCAGATGCACAGTACTTGTGTACATATCTGTAATTTATTTATTTATATTTATATTCATGTCTGTTTCCCCCTCTAGACTGTAAGCTCACTATGGACAGGGAATGTGTCTGTTTATTGTTATATTGTACTCCCCCAAGTGCTTAGCACAGTGCTCTGCACACAGTAAGCTCTCAGTAAATATGATTGAATAAATGAACATCACCATGTCGTGTGGCATAGACAGTGTAACATAGGAGACATCCCCTGCTCCCCATGTCTGGTTTTTCAGTGCCGTTTCGTGGCCACCCTCCTTGAGACGAAAGGTAGCTACATCAAAATCCAAAGCCCCAATCACAGAGAGATTGACCAAAAAAAAAAAGTAAGTTTTTACTTAAAGCGGAAGATATGTAAGAGGTAGCCACAGTGGAGAACTCTCTGGTGATCAGGGTGGTGAGACACTCAAAGAGACTTCCAAGGAGGCTTATCAATCCATAGATTGTATTTATTGAGCACTTAATATGTGCAGAGCACTGTACTAAGCGCTTATCATTTTTTCACTTACCTGGTGAGGTGGGTGGGGTGAGCCCCCGAGGGTCTTTCGCTTCTGGTGCCAAGAGCCCTCAGGCTTCTCTCCCCACCTCTACCCCCATGTGCACCTACTGTACTTTGATCTCATCTGTCTCACCGCCAACCTCTTGCCCACATCCTGCCTCTGTCCTGGAACGCCCTCCCTCTTCATATCCGACAGACAATGACGCTCCACACCTTCACAGCCTTATTGAAGCCACATCTCCCCCAAGAGGCCTTCTCCAACTAAGTCCTCATTTCCTCTTTTCTCACTCCTTTCCATGTCACCCTGATTTGCTTCCTTTAGTCACCCCTCCTTTTATATGCGAAACTGTAATTTATTTATATTAATGTCTTTTCCCTCCTCTAGACCATGAGCTCACTGTGGGCAGGGAATGTGTCTACCAACTCTGTTATATTATACTCTCCCAAGCACTTAGTACAGTGCTCTGCACACAGTAAGCACTCAATAAATACAACTGATTGGTTGATTGAGAGAGTATAATGTAACAGAGTTGGTAAACGTTCCCTGCCCACAGTGAGCTTACAGCCTTGAGGACAAGCTTAGAATCTAGAGGCCTAGAGAATCTCATTCTCTGGTGATCTTGATGATCTAGGTGCCCTCATAATAATAAAAATAATAATTATAAAAATGATAATTGTGGAATTTTTCAACAGCCTCCTATGTGTCAAGCGCTGTTCTAAGCAATGGGGTTGATACAAGTTAATCAGGTGAAGCACAGTCCCCGCCCCACATGGGATTCACAGACTAAGTTGGAGGGAGAACAGGGTGGAATCCCCATTTTACAGATGAGAAAACTGAGGCCCAGTGAAGTGATTTACCCAAGGTCTCACAGCAGGCAAATGCCAGAGCCAGGATTAGAACCCAGATCCTCTGACTCCCAGGCCCGTGTTCTTTCCTCTAGGCCACGCTGCTCCTCTTCCAGCTCTAAGGTTCTCTTCTGAATCACTGTGTGGAGACCCATGGGTCTGCCTGAGGCTTACCAGTGCTCCTTCTCAAAATGGCTTTTAAGGGATAAACTTTTCTAACCTTGACCATGTTCCTGTTTTGTTTGCGTTGATAAGAGTCTGTGGCTACAGGTTCAATAAATAGTGGTGCTATGCAAAGGGTGTTGGCTAATAGCTTCCTTCTTGCTGGACCCATCTTTTTAAGCTTGAAAGGAGAGTAAATTAGCATCATTCTTTAAAGCATTTTGTAAATTTCGCTTCAAGTCCCATGTATTTGTAATGAATATCTCTGAGCAATCTACGGCCCTTATATTTCTCTGGATCTCTTTCTCCATCTGGAAAATAAATACATTCACTTTTTTATGGTATTTGGTAAGCACTTACTATGCTCCAAGCACTATATAGGCGCTGGGGTAGATACAAGCTAATCAGATTAGACACAGTCCATGTCCCACATGGGGCTCACAGTCTTAATCCCCATTTTATAGAAGAGGTAGCTGAGGCACAGTGAAGTGAAGTGATTGGCCCAAGGTCCCACTGCAGACAAGCAGTAGAGCCAGGACTAGAATCCAGGTCCTTTTCATTCAATAGTATTTATTGAGTGCTTACTATGTGCAGAGCACTGTACTAAGCGCTTGGAATGTACAAGTCGGCAACAGATACATTCCCTGCCGTTTGACGGGCTTACAGTCTAATCGGGGGAGACAGGCAGACAAGAACAATGGCAACAAATAGAGTCAAGGGGAAGAACATTTCGTAAAAACAATGGCAACTAAATAGAATCAGGGTGATGTACATCTCATTAAACAAAATAAACAAAATAAATAGGGTGATAAAGATATATACAGTCCAGTGGATGAGTACAGTGCTGGGGGGTGGGACGGGAGAGGGGGAGGAGGAGAGGGAAAGGGGGGAGAAGAGGGTTTAGCTGCGGAGAGGTGAAGTGGGGGGGTAGAGGGAGCAGAGGGAAAAAAAGGGGGAGCTCAGTCTGGGAAGGCCTCTTGGAGGAGGTGAGTTTTAAGTAGGGATTTGAAGAGGGGAAGAGAATTAGATTGTCTGAGGTGAGGAGGGAGGACATTCGAGGACCGGAGGACATGGCCCAGAGGTCCTTCTGACTCCTAGGCCTATCACTGGGCCACACTACTTCTCATTTGTTTCTTTTCACTTTACATCAGCTTCATAAACCCAGAAATAGTAAATGGGCAAACAAGGATCTGAGGTGGCAGTTTTCTCTCTTAGTACCGATGGGCTGCCAAGTACCTCTTTGAGCCAGGTAAACTGGGGGTGGGGCTGGAAGCCTTTGCAACCAGTGAATCAGCAGCAATTTGTTTTCAATATCATCGCTACAGTGAAGGGAAACTTCAGAGCTGGTAGCCATCCTAGGGAGAAAAGCATGGCTCAATGGAAAGAGAGCAGGCTTGAGAGTCAGAGAACCTGTGTTCTAATCCTGGCTCCTTAGCTTTTTTGTTTTTGTTTTTAAATGGCAGTAATTAAGCATTTATTATATTCCTGAACTAAGCATTGGGTAGGTTCAAGCTAATCAGGTTGGAAACAGTCCATGTGAGGGCCAAGTGAGGTTCACAGCCTTAATCCCTATTTTACAGATGAAGTAACTGAGGCACAGAGAAGTTAAGTGACTTGACTGAGTCCCACAGCAGACAAGCAGAGGAGCCGGGATTAGAACACAGGTCCTCTGATTCCCAGGCCTGTGCCCTTTCCATTAAACCACGCTGCTTCACTAGGTCACTTTTCCTGATGTGTGACTTTGGGCAAATCGCTTAACTTCTGACCTCAGTTTCCTAAAATGGGGATTAAATACCCATTCTTACTCCCCCTTAGATGAGCCCCACATGTGAACAGGGACTGTGTCTGACCTGATGATCTTGGATCTGCCCCACCCTTTTTTTTATGGTTATTCATTCAATAGTATTTCAATAGTATTTATTGAGCGCTTACTATGTGCAGAGCACTGTACTAAGCGCTTGGTTATTTGTTAAGTGCTTATGTCAGGCACCGTACCAAGAGGTGGGTAGATACAAGTTAATCAGGTTGGACTCAGTCCCTGTCCCACAAGAAGCTCAGAGTCTTAACGCCCACTTTACAGGCGAGGTAACTGAGACATGGGGCAGTTAAGTGATTTTCCCATTAGAGGAGGCAGGACTAGAACCCAGGTCTTTCTGACTCCCAAGTCTTTGCTTGCTTGGTTCACAGTAAGTGCTTAACAAATACCACAGTTTACTATTCTTTCACCCAGCTCCTCTCTCCCTCTTCCTACTCCCCTAATTTGGTGGTTTTCCCCCTGCCCCTTGGAGATATTGGGTATTTGTCCTTTCCCGCATTCTTCCATAATCCCTTTGCCGCTAGTGAAAATTTCCATAGGTACTTTATATCATGTTCCATTTTAAAGATTTCACCTCTTATCGAGTTAAACATTGGCAGGTCATTAGAATGGAATTAGGACCGAGTCTGTTCCTCCACCACCTTTCCCCGTATTATAAATTATATGTTTCTGACAGTCAGTGTGAGTTAGTTTGCAATGGTACTTAATGGACTAAGTCATATCCCATGTATGCTGCACAAGAGATAAGAAACCTATTACTGTGAAATCTGAGCATGAACTTCAAGAAGTCTGTGTCAAACGCATTCGCAGCAGGGAGAGCCTGCCCTTCAAAAAAGAGAGAAGTATTTTATGGAAATAAGAGGATACCGGAGCAGTCCGGGAATACCGTGGTCTGTGGATCTCTGTCGTCATCTCGAGTATTCATTAGCACTTCACTGGCCGACAATGCAGCGACAGACAGAGTAGAAAATGAAACGTGTGTACTAAGTGCTAAGCTCTGGGGTAGATGCTGCTTCTGGCCTGAAACGCCCTCCCTCCTCAAAGCTGACAAACAATTACTCTTCTCCCCTTATTGAAAGCACATCTCCTCCAAGAGACCTTCCCTGACTAAGCCCCCCCTTCTCCCACTCCCTTTTGCTTCGCCCTGACACGCTCCCTTTGCTCATCTTCCCTCCCAGTCCCAAAGCACTTATGTACAGTTCTGTAATTTTTTTTAATATTAATTCTGTCACCCCCACCCTAGATTGTAAGGTCTTTGTGGGCAGGGAATGTGTCTGTTTATTGCCGTATTGTACTCTCCCGAGCGCTTAGTACAGTGCTCTGCATACAGTGAGTACTCAATAAATACAACTGAATGAATGAATGAAGTAGGTTAGCTACAGTCCTAGTCCCACAGGTCTTAGTAGGAGGAAGAACAAGTATTGAATCCCCATTTTACAGATGAGGAAACTGAGGGCCAAAGGAGCTAATTGACTGGCCTCAGGGACACCATTTTTTAATGGCATTCTTTAAGCACTTATTATGTGCCAGGTATGGTACTATGTGCTTGAGTAGATACAAGGTAATCAGGTTGGTCACAGTCCATGTCCTACATGGGGCTCACAGTCTTAATCCCCACGGTACAGGTGAGGGAATTTAGGCACAGTGAAGTGAAGTGACTTGCCCAAGGTCACCCAGCAGGGAAGTGGTGGAACCGGGTTTAGAACTCAGGTCCGTGTTCTATCACTAAGCCATGCAGCTTGAGGCTTGGTATCCTGACAGACAGCGAGGCTGCAACATGGGTTCAAGCTTCAGCCAAACTGGAGTTTTTGATAACCGCTGTTGTCATCATCATTATCATTATTATTATTATTATTATTCAGTTTTTCGGATGAAGCCCAAAGCCCCTCAGAGCAACCTGAGGTTCAGGAAGAAACCCAGGGGCCAAAATGGCCACGGGGCTCCCCCAGGTTCTCTCATGTCAACCCACTGAAACCACTCCAGGCCTGCAGGGGGACCTAAAGATGGGAACAAGGCCCTCCTCCTAGGTGAGGGGAGGGGAGAGGGTTATGGCCCAAAGCAGTGCTTGGCACATAGTAGGCGCTTAACAGATACGATCATTATAATTATACTCAAGGCCCATTCATACCCCCGAGAATCCTAAAATATTGCTTTCCCCAGTAAGAAAATAGCCGTCATGCCCAAAGCAGGATGGATTGGGGAGGCAGTGAGGAGCCTCTGAAGGGATGTGAAATGGAGGGAATGGAGTAGTGGCCAAGGAAGCTTGGATCTGTGTGGAGGGGAGAAAGCCAAAGAGTTGGGGAGAGGCGGGGTGGGGCTCTGAGGATAAAGAGGAAATTGCCAAAAGAGTTTTGTTCACGAGGCTGAACAGGGCAGCAGCTCAAGTGCTCTCTGTGTGTGGTATTTAACGACAGGTGGCATCCGCCGGTGTTTGAAAGCTGGGATGGGCATCAGAGGGTAAAGACCCGGTCAAAGCAGAAGGGCTACCCATGGTGAGAGAAGAGCTCACAGTGGCAGAGGGAGAGAAGGGGCCAGGACTGGAGCCAGGATCATCCTGGCGGCCGGGCAGGCAGACATTGCTGATGCCTCTGGGAGTGAGCCACGGGGCTCAGCTCCCGAATGGAGAAAGGAAGAGGGGCTTTTGCTAACTGATGGGATGCTTAGCTCCAGCCGGTGCCCATCCAGCCCAGAGAGGCATTGGCACCACCCTCTTAGGCAGTTCTGTGGCCTAGTGGTTAGAGCTCGGGTTCATGGGTTCTAATCCCAACTCCGCTACTTGTCTGCTGTTGGGCCGTAGGCAAGTCAGTTTACTTCTCTGTGCCTCAGTTATCTCATCTGTAATATAGGGTTTGAGACTGTGAACCCCATGTAAGACAGGGACTATGTCGTACCCCATGTGCTTGGATCCACCCCAGCGCTTAGTACAGTTCGTGGTACACTGTAAGCATTTAAATGCCACAATCATTATTATTATTATTATTATTATTCTGCTGACTCCTTGGTTTCTGGGTAACTGTTGCCCTGGTTTTAGCAGTCCAGCCACTGTCTGAATTCCGACAGGAATGATCCTTTCTCCTTTTATTTGTCATTTTTATCTCTCCCCCCCTCCTTCTGGAGATAGGCACTAAACTGGGGCTAGGACCCACCTCCCAGCTCATCCGGCAACACAGTTTACAGAAGGATGTTATTATCCCCCAACCACACTCTCCAGCCCTGTAATTAGATGCTTAGACTGATGATTAGCGGCATTGTCCGTTGGATGGGTTTAATCACTCTTTTCTCCTACAGTGGCAATTTTGTTCCAATTAATTATTTCAGTTTGAACGGCAATAGCTGGTTGTGTTTAGAGAGAAATTAAAAAGGGGAGGGAGGGAGGAATAATGAAGACGAAGTTCAGGGGAGACAGGCTGCAAACAAGCGCGGCAGTGGCCCAGATTTTGTTTCGGGTCTCAGTTTTCTTCCCCAGTGCAGGGCCGGGGAGCTTTGTTGCAAGAGCTCGGTCCTGCTGGAGCTACGCTGGGACTCCCGCCTTGAGAGGGGAATTCGGCGTGTGGTCTCCTGTGATATTTCCTTTCAGTTCACATTGGCATCAAGTCACCCCTTGTCTGCTGTGTGACTTTGGGCAAGACACTTCACTTCTTTATGCCTCACTTACTTCATCTATAAAATGGGGATTGAGGCTGTGAGCCCCACATGGGACAGGGACTGTGTCCAATTCGATTTGCTTGTGTGCACCCCAGCGTTTAGTACAGTGCCTGGCACATGGTAAATACTTAAATAACATCTAATGCCACCTGGCAGACAAGTATCCACTCTGCCAGCTTCCAAAAAATTTTAGTTTTTTGTTGATCCTAGCAAAGGGTAAAGAAGAAAGGAAGAGAAAACAAATGTACATGTTTTTTCTACTCGCCCTCTAGAAAGTGGGTCTGTGGGGCTTCAGCTTTTTTTTTTAATGGTATCCATATAAGCACTTACTATGTGCCAGGGACTGTAGTAAGCACTGGGGTAGTTACACACTAATCACGTTGGACACAGTCTGTGTCACACATGGGGCTCAAAGTCTTAATGGCCATTGGGCAAATGAAGTCCCTGAAGCCCAGAGAAGTGAAGTGACTTGTGCAAAGTCATGCAGCAGGTAAATGGCGGAGTCAGGATTAGATCCAGATCCTCTGACTCCCAGCTCTGTGCTCTATCCACTAGACCACGCTGCTTCTTAGTGTGGGGTTGGAGAGACCAATGTGGGATTGGGATTGAGAACACAGAAAGGTTATCCTTTGTTGTGTTGTCGTGCTTAGAGTTTACAACACCCGGAGCTGTTTTCTTTTTTGACTCCTCATCTCTATATAGGAAGGTTTTGCCCAAAGAGAGAGACTTCCTTTTTGATGGTGGTTTACCATTGTAGGTCTGTCAATCAATCAGTGGCACTTATTGAGCACTCACTGTGTGCAGAATAGTGTACTAAACTCTTTGGAGAGCATTCATTCAATCATACTGCTGAGCACTTACTTTATGCAGAGCACTGTACTAAGTGCTTGGGAGAGTACAATGAAATAGCACATTCTCTGCCCACAGTGAGCTTACAGTCTATAGGGGGAAGACAGACATCAATACAAATAAATAAATTACAAATATGGACGTAATTGCTGTGGAACTGGCAGTGGGGAAGAAGCAGGGGAGCAAGTCAGGGCGATGCAGAGGGAGTGGGAGAAAAGGCAAAGAGGGGCTTAGTCTGGGAAGACCTCATGGAGGAGATGCGAAGGCTTTGAAGTGGGGGAGAGTAATTGTCTATTGGATTTGAGGAGGGAAGGTGTTCCAGGCCAGCGGCAGGACGTGGGCTGGTTGTCGGCAGCAAGACAGGTGAGATGGAGGCACAGTGAGAAGGTAAGCACTAGAGGAGCAAAGTGTGCAGGCTGGGTTGTAGAAGGAGTAAAGCAAGGTGAGTTTGGACAGGGCAAGGTGATGGAATGCTTTATAGCCAATGGTCAGGAGTTTTTGCTTGATACAGAGGTGGATGGGCAACCACTGGAATTTTTTGAGGAGTGGGGTGACATGTCCTGAACATTTTTGTAGAAAAATGATCCAGGCAGCAGAGTGAAGTACCGATTGGCGTGGGGAGAGATAGGAGGCTGGGAGGTCAGCAAGGAGACTGATACAGTAATCCAGGCAAAATAGGATGAGTGATTATATTAACATAGTAGCAGTTTGGAAGGAGATGAAAGGGTGGATTTTAGTTATGTTGGGAAGGTGGGACTGTCAGGATTTAGTGACGGGTTGAATTTGTGGGGTGAATGACAGAGAGGAGTCAATGATAACTCCAAGGTTTCGGGCTTGTGAGACAGGATGGATGGTGGTGCCATCTGCAGTGATGGGAAAGTCACTGCCACAGTTAGGGGGTGGGAATCGGAGGAGGAGCCAATGAAGGAGACTGAGAATGAATGTCCAGAGATATAAGAGGAGAGCCAGGAGAGGACAGAGTCAGTGAAGTCAAGGTTGGATAACGTTTCCAGGAGGAGGGTGTTGTCCACAGTGTTGATGGCAGCTGAGAGGTCGAGGAGGATTAGGTTGGAGTAGAGGCCATTGGATTTATCAAGGAGATCATTGGTGACCTTTGAGAGGGTGGTTTCTGTGTAGTAAAGGGGAAGGCAGCCAGATTGGCGGAGGTCAAGGAGAGAATTGGAGGAGAGGAATTTGAGACAGTGGATGTAGATGACTCGCTCAAGGAGTTTGGAGAGGAGTGGTAGGAGGCAGATGGAACAATAACTGGAAGGAGCCGTGGGGTCAAGGGAGGGTATTTTTAGGGCATGGGTATTGGGTATGGGTATGGGTTTGAAAGTAGTGGGGAAGAAGCCACGGGAGAGCAAGCGGTTGAAGATGGCTGTTAGGGAAGGAAGAAAAGAGTTTTAATAAGATGGGAAGGGATGGGGTTGGATGCACATGAGGAGGGGGTGACTTTTGAGAGGAGACAGAAGATCTCCTCTAGAGGTACTGCTGGGAAGGATGGGAGAGTTGAAGAGGTGCCCAGAAGGGGGAGGGACTGAGGAGGAGCTGGGGTGATTTTAGGGAGCTCATAGTTGATGGTGTCAATTTTCTTAATAAAGTAGGTGGCCAGGTCACTGGGGACAAGGGATGGGGGAGATGTGGGGGAGGGGGCCAAGGGGCCCGAGGATGGAGTTAAATGTCTGGAACAAATGGCAAGGGAGATAGGCATGGGTGATCATTGGATAGGGTAGATAAGGATAGAGAAATAGTTTTGCTGGGCAGAGGAGAAGGCAGAGTTAAAGCATGCAAGGATAAACTTGAAGTGGATGAAGTCAGCTGGATATTTAGATTTCAGCCCACAGAGCTCTGCTGTTGGAGCACAAGAGTGAAGGAGGAGGAATGTGCAGGTGATCCAGGATTGTGGGTTAGTGGTATGAGATCAATGAAGGGTTAGGGGAGCGAGTGAATTGAGTTCATTAGAGAGGGTGGTGTGGTGAGCACATCTATTTGGTCATCAAGAGAAGGTAGTGAGGGTATGGAAGCTAAGTGGGTCATGATAAATTGAGAAAATTGGATGAGGTCAAAAGATCGTAGGTCTCTGTAGGGGAACAGTACAGATTTATGAGGAAGAGGTGTGTGGGAGAGGAGGCAAGTGAGGAGGTTGTGGTCAGATAGAGGGATTTCAGAATTGGTGAGGTAGAGATTGTTCAGTGGTTAGAGATGATGGGATCGAGTATGTGTCCAAATTGGCGAGTGGGCGAGGTGGAGTGGAGCAGGAGGTTGGAGGAGCTGAGGAGTGATAGAAGGTGGCAGCAGAAGGATCATCAGGAACATCTATGTGCATATTGAAATCCCCAAGGATCAAAGTGGGTATGGAGAAAGAGAGAAGGAATGTGAGAAAGGGATCAAAATAGTTAAAGAAGTTGGAGGTGGGACTTGGGGGTGGTAGATGACAGGTACTGTAATCTGAAGTGGGTGTTAGAGGAGGATGATGTGAGCTACGAAGGAAGGGAAAGAAAGGGATGGGAGAGGTGGAATGGTGGAAAAGCAGCATTGGGCACGAGAAGGAATCCAACACCTCCTCCTTTCCCAATGAACTTTGGGGAGTGGTAGAAGATGAGGCTCCTTCTGGAGAGAGCAGCAGGGGAGACCATGCCATCTGGGGAGAGCCAGTTTTTAGTGATGGCGAGGAGGAGTGACTGAGACAGGAACAGGACAAGGATGAAGGAAAACTTCCCCATGATGGAGCGGGGGTTCCACAGGCCTCACTTGGCAGAAACTCTGGAGGGGGTAGTAGGGGAGGCGAGAGAGTGAGGGGTGGGGAGGGTTTGGATGGGAGTGAGTTGATGGGGGCCAGCTGGCAGGGAGAGGGACCCAGGGGTGGCGCTGGGACAGGAGGACAAGGATGGGGTGGGGGGATGAGGGTCACAAGGGGAGAGGAGGAGTAGGGTGGTGGAGGGGGAGGGGGAGATGAGTGGGAGGAGAAGCCTGGGTTAGGCAGACAGGAGCTGGAGGATTGAAGGGTCATGGTGGGGTCGATGAGGTAAACACGGGGACAGCAGTAACAACTTAATGTGGTGCTACCCAGAGGAGTTGGTTGAATCGCCCTTAGGCTGTTGAGTGTCAGAAGGACCTGGGTTCTAATCCTGGCTCTGCAACTTGTCTACTGTGTGACCTTGGGCATGTCAGTTCTCTTCTCTCTGCTTCGGTTACCTCATCTGTAAAATGGAGATTGAGACTGTGAGCCCCATGTGGGACAAGGACTGTGTCCAACCTAATTAATTTATATCTACCCCAGCACTTAGTACAGTGCCTGGCAACATAGTAGGCACTTAAATACCATTAACAACAATGACAGATCAGACACGGTCCCTGTCCCTCATCTGGCTCACAGTCTTAGTAGGAGAAGAATAGGTATTGAATCCCAATTTTACTGAGGAGGAAAATGAAGCACAGAGAAATTAAATGACCAAGGTCACTGGACAAGGAAATGGCAGAGCCAGGGTTAGAAAACAAGGCCTCCAACTTCCAGGCCCATGGTCTCTTCACAGGAAACGCTGTTTTCCTTGAGAACATATCATAAAAGTAGATTTGGTCCCTGCCTTCAAGGAATTTGCTGTCAGAGGCAAGAGGACACAGTGGCTGTTTGAGTGACTGATTTAAATATATAAAGGGCTACCTACTCTCAAGAAGGAGGATTAGAAATCTGGTAGCTGGAGAATCTGAGGTAAAATTTGCCAGCGCAATTGAGATAGTGATGAAGAATCGCTTCACATCTGTCGCACTCTAAGTTGAACGCACTGGGTTGGACCAGGTTATGAAGGAGAGATATTTTCATTGCAAAACCAACTCAGTTCATCACCACTTCAGGTCAAAAAATACCTTGTGATTACAGTGAAGAGGACCTGACTCAAGGAGAGAATCTCCCTCAGAAGAAAGGTAAGCTCTAGACTGTAAACTCATTAAGGGAAGGGATTATGTCTGTTTTTTGTTATATTGTACTCTCCCAAGTACTTACTGCAGTGCTCTGCACACAGTAAGTGCTCAATAAATAATAATAATGATCTCAACCTGCAGCCTTCTGAGGCTCGAGCACAAGAGTGAAGGAGGAGAACTGTGCAGGTGATCCAGGATTGTGGGTCACCCAGCAGACAAGTGGCGGAGCTGGAATTAGAACCCATGACTTTCTGACTCCCAGGCCCATGCTTTAGCCACTACACCAAGCTGCTCGATTAAATGAATGAATGAAAGAAAGGTCACTAACCCAGGGGTAGGATAGCACTTCAGAGTAGAATCTGTTTCATCTGTTACACAAGAGAGGAAATCTTCATTTCAAGTGTCTGACAGGGAATTCCCACAGCCAGTCTGTACCGTTAATGCAAAAGAGAAGAAACTGGTTTGGGGAAAGGCAGAGGCATCTAATTTTGAAGTGTGGGGATGAAAAGGGGGAAGGATTTTGCAGGGATGGGGAAATGAGGATTGGGAGAGGATAGGTTTTAAGGAATTTATATACCAGAAAGTCCCATTCCTAGTCTAGAGAAAAGAGCCCAAGTCGGGGCTTCAGAGGCCTTGGGTTCTAATCCCGGCTTTTCTACTTGCCTGTTGTGTGACCATGGGCAAATCGTTTAACTTCCCTGGGCCTCAGATTCCTCATCTTTAAAACAGGGATTCTAACTCCTACTTAGACTGTGAGTCCCAATCAATCAATCTTATTTACTGAGCTCTTCATGTGTGCAGAGCACTGTAGTAAGCGCTTGGGAGAGTACCATGGAAAAACGTAAGACACATTCCCTTTCCACATCAAGCTTACGGTTTAGAGGGACTTTACAGTCTAGATATGGGACGGGGACTGTCAGATCAGACTGTATCTGACCTGATTAATTTGTATCAACCCCAGGGTTTAGTACAGTGCCAGGCATGTAGTAAGCACTTAATCTATCACTGTACTAAGAACTTGGGAGAGTACAATATAACAGAGTTGCTAGACAGGTTCCCTCCCCACATTGAGCTTACGGTCTAGAGGGAGCTTAACCAACCAATCGTATTTATTGAGCGCTTACTGTGTGCAGAGCACTGTACAAAGTGCTTGGGAGAGTCCAACCCTACAATATAACAGACACATTCCCTACCACAACGAGTTTACAATCTACAGGGGGAGATAGACATTAAATAAAGTATAGGTGTGTACATAAATGCTGTGGGGCTGGGGGTAGAAGTGAATAAAGGAAGCAAGTTAGAGTGATGCAGATGGGAGTGGGAGAAGAGGAAAGGAGGGCTTAATCAAGGAAGGCCTCTTGGAGAAGATGTGGCTTCAGTAAGGCTTTGAAAGTGGGAGAGTGATTGTCGGATATGAAGAGGGAGGGTGTTCCAGGCCAGAGACAAGAGGTGGCAATGAGATAGATGAGATCAAAGTATAGTAAGTAGGTTGTAAGTAGGTTGGCAATGGAGGAGCCAAGTGTGAGGACTGGGTTGTAGGAGGAGAGCGTGGAGTAGGAGCGGGCAAGATGTTGATTGTGCTTTAAAGCCGAAGGTAAGGAATTTCTTTTTGTTACAGAGATGGATGGGCAACCACTGGAGGTCCTTGAGGATTGTGGAAACGCGGCCTGAACATTTTCACGAGCGACACTGAGGAGTGGGTCTTCATTTACCAAAATCAAGATCTAGACTGTAAGCTAGAAGACCCACTCCTCAGTGTCGCTCGTGAAAATGTTCAGGCCACGTTTCTAGCTTACAGTCTAGATCTTGATTTTGGTAAATGAAGAAACCATTTCTTAGCTGGGAGTCAGAGGGTCTGGATTCTAATCCCACTTCCACCACCAGACTGCTGTTTGACCTTGAATAATTTGCTTGATTTCTCTGCGCCTGATTCCTCATCTGTAAAATGATGATTCAATACTTGATTCCCCCTCCTACTTAGACTTTGAGCCCAAGTGAGGCGGGGACTGTTTCCGACCTGATTATTTTGTATCTATCCCTTGCTTAGTACAATGTCCAGAACTTAGAACAGTACTTGGCACATAGTAAGCGCTTAACAAATACCATCATCACTATTACTATTACAGTGCCTGGCACACAGTAAGTGCTCAATAAATACAACTGAATGAATTGAATGAACATAGTAAGCACTTAACAAATACCACACTCATTATTGTTATTAGTTGAACTCAGCAGCGATCCATTAGTTTTTGGACTTTTAAACAATGAGCTGGTTACCCTGCATTGGAATGTGACCTTAGAGGTCTCATGTTTGTAGAGGAATCTCTCTCTCTAACGGGGAAGCCACCTCATTGCTGTGATATAAAATGGCACCGGGTAGAAACCAAATTGCATATTAACGTCTACCCCCCAACACCCTCCCCAAACCAAGACTCCCCAATATGCCAGCTCATTTGTGAAGGTCATTCTGGTTTTCAGCCCATTCAAGTTAACCCTTTTTTTTGGAGGAGGGAGAGACGGGAGTGGAATAAACCAAGCCACAGAAATTTCTGAAAGCACTTTTTTTTTAATGCATTTTGAAAGTTACAGAAATGCTGCTTGGGCAATTCATGTATAATTCAGCGAATTCTCAAGTAGTTTGAATATTTAAATTATATATGATCAAAGCAATAAAAAAATCTGCATTTCCTCATTCTGAGCCCCCCAGACATTCTCCTCCTTCTCCTCCTCTCCCCTTCTCCCCCCTCCCCAATTCCTCCCTCCCCTGGTGGCAGCTGCCGTCTTCCGCGCTCCTGCTCCTATTGCACATTATTGCTCTGAAGAAATTGAATTCGACTGGAAAAATACCGCCATCAAGTGTAACTGATGTTCTTTAATAAATACATGACGCATCGCATCTTGAGCTGCTGCTGTTGCTAGGGTGATGGTCACCAGGCAGGCAGGCGGGTAGCTGGTGAAAGGGGAGGATGGATGGACGCGGGGGACTCCGTCTTTGGAGCTGATTCTGCCTCTCTCCCTTTCTCCTTCATGCTCTGAAGTCGGCCTGACACTGTCTCTCTCTTCCCCCCTCCATTTCTAATTAGCATCTGGCTCCCAGCCAACCCCCACTGCGGTACATTCTCTGACTCGGACTCCGGCTTGGTTCCGGTTCCGACTTCTCCATCCCTCTCAACTCAGGCCCGCGGCACCATCAACAAAGCACTCTGGTGTTGGGTGGACTGGCAGGTGGGCAGGCTTTGTATAGAGGATGGTCAGTGATTGGTCTTTCCCCTCCATCCCTCCCCTCCTCAGGTCTGCTTTTTTTTGTTTTTGTGTTTGTTTTTGTTTTTTATTAATGGTATTTGTTAAGCACTTATCCTCTGTGTCAGGCATCGTATTAAGAGCTGGGGTAGATACAAGCGAATGAGGTTGAACACAGTCCAGGTCCTATGTGGGGCTCATAGCCTTGATCCCCATTTTACAGATGAAGTGACTGAGGCAGAGATAAATGAAGTGATTTGCCCAAGGTCACACAGCAGACAAATGGCGGAGTTGGGATTGCTTAAATTCTCTTTTCAGCCTTCTCTCCATCTCTGCGGATTCCAGAACATCTAATGCCCCTATTGTTCAATTTCACATACACCTCTCTGGAGATAAGGAATCATTTGTGATACCTGTGAACTGTGAGTTACAAGACTTTTTTTTTTAGCCTCTATAGATACTGGCGTAGTGGATAGAGTACGGTCCTGGGAATCAGAAGGTCATGGGTTCTAATACCAGCTCTTTCACTTGTCTGTTGGGTCCTTGGGCAAGTCACTTCAGTTCTCTGTGCCTCAGCTTCCTCATTTGTAAAATAGGGATGGAGGCTGTGAGCCCCACATGAGACAGGGACTGTGTCCAACCTGATTTTCTTGTATCTACTAAGTGCTGGAGTAAGCACTTAAATACCATTATCATTATTATGCTTATTATTAATAACAGGTATTTGGGGGCACTGTTTGAAGTTTTTAAAATACACACACACTGACATTGATGAAATACAGTTTCTTATAATAATTGTGCTGTTAAGTGCTTACTATGTGCTTAGTGCTTACTAAGTGCTAGAATAGATACAAGATAATCATGTTGACACAAGTCCCTGTCCCACATGGGGCTCATAGCCTACAATGAAGGGAAACCAGGTATTTAATCCCCTTTTTACACATGAGGAAACTGAGGCACAGAGAAGGTAAGTGACTTGCCTAAGATCACACAGCAGACAAGTTAAAGAACCAGGATTGTTCTGACTCCCAAGCCTGTGCTTTTCACTTAGGCCACACTGTGAGTTTTCTATTTTAATGATCTAATCCCATGAGGTAATTAATCAGTCATCAATTTACCCCTTGACTCCTGCTAATTTAACCATAATAGGGTGGGCTGGTTAAAAAGCACAGAGCTGGGAGTCAGAGGACCTGGGTTCTGATCAGTGTTCTACTACTTGCCTGCTGTGACCTTTTGCCTTTCATGTGCCTCAGTTTCCTCATCTGTAAAATGGGGATTCTGTTCTCCCTCCCTCTTTGCCTGAAAACTCTATGTTTTCTGCAGTTGACTTGATTATCTTGTACTTATTCCAGTGTAAAAGTAAAGTGCTTGGCACATAGTAAGTGCTAACAGATATTTTGTAATAATAATTGTGGTGTTTATTAAGTACTTACTATGTGCCAGACACTGTACTAAGCATTGGGGTTCATACAAGCAAATCAGGTTGGGCAAAGTCCCTGTTCCACATGGGGCTCCTAGTCTTAAATCCACATTTGACAGATGAGGTAACTGAGGCCCACAGAAGTAAGGTGACTTGCCCGAGGCTAAACAGCAGACAGGTGGCAGACCCGGAATTAGAACCTAGGTCCTTTTGTCTCCCAGGCCCGTACTCTATTCTCTAGGCCATGCTGCTGTAATATTGTTATTGCTAATAGTGATATTACATCAATATGCCTGCTGCAGTTTGCTACTTCACCCATACCAGTCAACTTCAGCACCTTCTCTAGAAGAATAATTATGAGAGCGAAGTGTAATAAAATCCTAAATTCCACCTTAACCAACCTAATGGGAGGTGAGTCCCACTTTCTACTGCACAAGAAGTGATCGTTGAACAGGAAAAGAAGTGGAAATTGAATCTGATCTGATTCCACCACATAGAATTCCTAATTCTTAGTTAGCAGAATGGCAGGTGGGCTGGAAGAAGTGACTAAATCTCCAATCTGCTTTTTAACACATGCAGGCACACATGCCATCTCACCATCATTCACCCAATCACCCACACGTTTATATTTTCATTCATTAAGAAGCGTGTACCCACGTTCAGTTGCTCACAGTCCTATACACAAGCAATCAATCCATCAGTGATATTTATTGAACATTCATTCATTCAACCGTATTTATTGAGGGTCTATTGTGTGGAAAGCACTGTACTAAGTGAGTGGGAGAGTACAATATAACAACAAACAGACACATTCCTGCCCACAAGGAGCACTTTGCCATGCTGCTTTGCATACAGTTAAGTGCATAGCGCATGGGCCTAGGAATCTAGTCCAGGCTATGCCACTTGTCTGCTGTGTGACCTTGGGCAAGTCACTTCACTTTTCTGGGCCTCAGTTACCTCATCTGTAAATTGGGAAATGAGACTCTGAGCCCCATGTGGGGACAAGGACTGTATCCAATCTGATTTACTTCTATCCACCGCAGCACTTAGTACAGTGCCTGCCACATAGTAAGCACTCAACAAATATCACAATTATTATTATTACTAAGAATTAGGATAATACAGTAGAGTTGATAGAAATGATCCCTGTCCCTATACCGTCTAGTGGGTGAAAGATATTAAAATAAATTACAGGTTATGCTAATAATAATAATATTTGTTAAGTGCCTACTATGTGCCCGACACTGTACTAAGCGCTGGGAAGAGACAAGCAAACCCGGTTGGACAAAATGACTGTTTCACAGGGAGCTCACCATCTTAATCCAAATTTTGAAGATGAGGTAGCTGAGGCATGGAGAAGTTAATAACTTGCCCAAGGTCACAAAGCAGAAAAATGGCAGAAACAGGATTAGAACCCAAGTCCTGCTGACTCCCAGATCCGTGCTCTATCCACTACGCCATGAAGTGGCAGAGTATATGGATATGTAATGAACATGTTTACCAACTCTGCTGTATTATAGTCTCCCAAGTCCTTGGTTCAGTGCTCTGCATATAGTATGCACTCAGTAAAACAGTGTGGCCTGGTGGATAGATCCCGGGCCTGGGAGTCCAAAGGATTTGGGTTCTAATCCCTGTCCCTCCACTTGTTTGCTGTGTGACCTTGGGCGAGTCACTTCACTTCTCTGTGTCTCAGTTACTTCATCTGTAAAATGGGGATTAAGACTGTGAACCCCATGTGGGACAGGGGCTGTGTCCAACCTGATTAATTTATATCTACCCCAGTGCTTGGTAGAGTGCCTGGCACATAGGAAGCACTTAACAAGTACCATAAAAGAAATACCACCGATTGATCGATCGATTGAGAAATGCTGTGGGACTAGGATGAGTATCGAAGAGCTTACCAAGAGCATAGACAACATAGAAGGGAAGCCCAATAGGGTGGGGGGAAATGAGGGGTTAAACGGGGAAGGCCTCTTGAAAGAAGTGTGATTTTAGAGGGGCTGTGAAATGGGGAGAGTGGTGGTCTGTCAGATATGAAGAGGGAGGGAGTTCCAAGACAGTGAGAGGACGTGAACAAGTTCAAGGAACAGTGAATAGGTTGGCGTAAGAGGAGCCAAGTGTGCAGGCTGGGCAAAAGGTCGTGGGTTCTAATCCCGGCACCTCCACTTGTCTGCTCTGTGACCTTGGGCAAGTGACTTCACTTCTCTGGGCCGCAGTTACCTCATCTGTAAAATGGGGATCCAGACTGGGAGCCCTGTGTGGGACTTGGTGCAACATGGTTTGCTTCTATCCACGCCAGTGCTTAGTACAGTGCCTGGCACACAGTAAGTGCTTAACAAATACCCTGATTATTAGTAGAAGGTTAGCAAGGTTGAAAGCAGGCAGGCCAGCAGTTGGCAGTTTACTCAGGCTGCCAGAACAAACCCCACACTCTCTTCATCTTCAAAGCCCTACTAAAACCACATCTTCTCCAAGGCTTTTCTGACTAATCTCTCCCGTTTCCTTCCCCTATCTAATTGGCTAAGCTGCTTTTTGTAGGAATTGGGCCTCCCGGCACCCCAACATTTATCATTCAATCAATCAATGGTATTTATTGAACACTTACTGAGTGCAGAGTACTATACTAAGCTCTTTGAGCATACAACAGAGTTGATAGATCCAATTCCTGCCCACGAGGAATTTACAGTCTTGAAGGGGACACAGGTATTAAACTAAATTATGGAGATGTGCTTAACTGCTGTGGGGATGAGGATGTGGCAGTTATCAAGTGCTTACAGATCCCAGAAAAGTAGTGTGGCCTAGTGAAAAGAGCACAGGCCTGGGAGTCAGAGGACCTGGGTTCTAATCCTGAAACTGCTACTTGTCTGCTGTATGACCTTGGGCAGCCACTTACCTTCTCTGGAACTCAGTTACCTCATCTGTAAAATGGAAATCAAGACTGTGAGTCCCACAGGGGATGTGGCTCCTGGCTCTGTCACTTACCGGCTGCATGATCTTGGGTAAGTCACTTAACTTCTCTGTGCCTCCGTTCCCTCATCTGCAAAATGGGGATTTAATATCTGTTTTCCCTCCAGTTTACACTTTGAGTCCCATGTGGGATCTGATTATCCTATATCTACCCCAGCACTTAATGCAGTGCTTGACAAAGAGTTAGCACTTAAATATCACAATTATAATTATTATTATTACTAATGGCTTGGGGAAGTACAATACAATGGAGTTGGAAGACACATCCCCTGCCCACAACAAGCTTACAGTCTGGAATCACCAAGAAGTCCAAGGAACTCAACTCCAACCCTCTCAACCAACTTGCTGCAGCAAAAGGCCTTTCTCCATCTCTTCTTTTAATTTTGGAATTCAAACTGTGTTGGCAGCACAAGACAGACTCAAGGGTGGGTTCCCCCGGCTTAGCTCCAATCCCCAAATATCTCAACTGAGGATTGCACAATATATTTATGCTGGGAATAAAATACAGTCCCGAAAAGTCATATGCTACATGGAGTGGACTTTGATCCATTTTCAAATGCAGATGGAACCCATATTTTTTTGCAGCTATTGAGATAGATGGTAGCAACTCTGCTCATTAGAAGCCGTGGCAAAGGGTAGGTGCTGGGAGACTTTGTTCCGAAGAAGCTCTGGAAGCTCATTAACTTGAAAAATTGGCTCCAGAGGGCTCATTTGTCTGTTATTGGTTCACTGTTTTTTCTAGCAATATAGAAAATGAGCTGGGGGTTGGAGAGGGGGTGTGGAAGAGGAATAGTTCCTTACTCGATGACTGTAGCTTTAATCCATTCTGGTCGAGATTCATGTTCACTGTCTGAAATTGCTTTGGATTGTATTTATTTCCTAGAGTGTTTTTTTTTTTGGCCCTGCCCTCTTGAAGTGAACAAAACTCACCTTATCTTAAGTGGTGTTTGCATATGTAAGCCCAACACACACAAGTGCTTAGGAATGAAGGTCTCTCCTGGAAGATCCCTCCTGAATAAAGGTCCATTTCCTGCAGGCTGCTAGGGTTTTCTGGTTTATTTTTTCTTCCCAGAGAAACCCCATGAGCCATTTGGAGGTCAGAACAATGTCCCATCCAGCCGGGTAATAGGCCTCCCGCAGTGATAGCAAATCATTGTCTTTCTTACACCCATTGGCATCTCCCCATGTAGATGGCCAGCTCCTTGTGAGCAGAAATCTCTAACTGGAAGCTCCTTGTGGGCCAGGATCTCTAGACTGTAACCTCCTTGTGGGCAGGGAATGTGTCTACCTACTCTGTTGTATTGTACTCTTTCAAGAGCTCAGTACAGTACATACATACTACATACATGCTCTACATACAGTAAGCGGTTAACTTCTCTGTGCCTCAGTTACCTCATCTGTAAAATGGAGATTAAGATTGTGAGCCCAATGTGGGGCATGGACCATGTCCAATCTAAGTACCTTACACCTACTCCAGCGCTTAGTACAGTGCCCGTCCCATAGTAAGTGCTTAACAAATACCATTTTCAAATAATAATAGATGAATACCATTTTGATGGATTGATTGCATCTACCACTCCTGTTGAATTGTACTTTCCCAAATGCTCAGTACCACTCCTGTTATATTGTACTTTCCCAAATGCTTAGTTCATTGCTAGCTTAGTGGAAAGAGCCCGGCCTTGGGAGTCAGAGGTCGTGAGTTCTAATCCCAACTCCACCACTTGTCTGCTGTGTGGCCTTGGGTAAGCCACTTAACTTCTCTGTGCCACAGTTACCTCATCTGTAAAATGGGGATTAAGACTGTGAGCCCCATGTGGGACAACCTGATTACCTTGTATCTACCCCAGCACTTAGAACAGTGCTTGGCACATGGTCAGTGCTTAACAAATACCATAAATGTTATTATTATTGCTGTGCGTACAGTAAGTGCTCAAGAAATATTGCTGCTTGATTGAATGATTCCCTGACCCCCACAGGCCCAAGATGTGACCTGACCCCAGAAAAAACACCCTCCCTCTTGATAGCCAACAGAGGGTCCCTCCAATGCACATCCCCGCCCCCAGAGTCCAAGAGCCTTCCCCAACTAAGCCCTCATTTCTTCTCCTCCTCCCTTCTGCGACTCCCCTACCCTTGGATTTGCTCCTTTTATTCACCCCCTGACTCCAGCCCCACAGCACTTATGGAAGCAGCGTGGCTCAGTGGAAAGAGCACGGGCTTGGGAACCAGAGGTCAAGGGTTCGAATGCCGGCTCTGCCACTTGTCAGTTGTGGGACTGTGGGCAAGTCACTTAACTTCTCTGTGCCTCAGTTACCTCATCTGTAAAATGGGGATTAAGACTGTGAGCCCCACGTGGGACAACATGATGACCCTGTATTTACCCCGGCGCTTAGAACAGTGCTCTGCACATAGTAAGCGCTTAACAAATACCATCATCACATCCGAAATGGTGTGGCTTAGTGGATAGAGCACGGGCCTGGGAGTTAGCAGGTTCTGGGTGCTAGTCCCAGATCCACAACGTGTCTCCTGTGTGAGCTTGGGCAAGTCATTTAACTTCCCTGTGCTTCAGTTACCTCATCTGTAAAATGGGGATTAAGGTTGTGCGCCCCATGTGACATCGACTGTTTTCATTCATTCAATCGTATTTATTGAGTGCTTACTGTGTGCAGAGCACTGAACTGAGTGCTTGGGAGAGTACAATATACCAATCAACAGGCACATAACCTGCCCACAACAAGCTTACAGTCTAGAGGGGGAGTTTACGGTCTAGACTGTGTCCAAACTGATAAAATTATATCTACCTCAGCACTTAAGAACAGTGCCTGATATACAGTAAGTGCTTAAATATCACAATTACAGTAATTATTATTGTTTGTAATGCACATCTCCCCTTCTAGACTGAGCTCATGAATGATAATAGTAATAATAATAATTGCGGTATTTGTTAAATGCTTACTATGTGCCAAGCCCTGTACTAAGCACTGGGGTGGATACAAGCAAATCAGGTTGGACACAGACCGTGACCCTCTTGGGGGCTCATGGTCTCTCCCCATTTTACAGATGAGGTAATTGAGGCCCAGAGAAGTAAAATGACTTGTCCAGGGTCACATACAAGTGGCAGAGACGGGATTAGATCCCATGACCTCCTGACTCCCAAGCCCATGCTCTATCCACCACACCATGTAGGCAGGAAGCGAATCTAGCAACTCTGTTATATTGTACTCTCTCAAGCACTTAGTATAGTGCTCCGCATACAATAAGCACTCAATAAATATGATTGATTGATTGATTGGCACATCCCCCAGGGATGGAGTATTCCCTGCAGTGCCGCCTTAGCTAGGGATATGGCCATTTGCCGTCCTCTGGCAAGTGCTTTGTGAGTTCCTCCACGGCCCTGGCACGCTGCCCACAGCCCTATGTGCTGTGGAGAAGAGAGGAGAGCCTGTTTAGAAATGTCAACTGTAACACAGATGCCCAGGACTCTGACATACGGCTAAGCGCCTCTTGTCTCCTTTCGGCAATCCCAGGCCAGACCGGCCCGCTGTCCTACGAGGTGCCAAACTGTCTGCTCCTCTATTACCGCCGAGGTCTCATTCGTGTTTCCATACTTCAAGAATGGTGCGAATGCCGTGTGTGGGCCAGCGCTCTGACCGCCCCTCTCGAGCCTCATTCCTCACACAGATCATCTGCCCTCCAGTCGTGCCCCCCCCAGCACTGCGGGTGACAAGAATCCCTCTCCCGCAGGCCCACAGTAAATCATCAAATAATAGAATCTGAGTGCTGGCCGAGGCCTTTAGAGGTCACTTAGCCTTAAAATGCCTGCCTTAAAATGGCAGGTGGCTGTCTTCCCTATTAGCTTCTTAGAAGCTCAGAGGCGACAAGGACAGAACAAATGTTTTAAAGGCCTAGTGAAACCCAGTCTAAGATACTGATTGGGTTATTCATTCATTCAATCATATTTATTCATTCATTCGATCATATTTATTGAGTGCTTACTGTGTGCAAAGCACAGTACTAAGCACTTGGGAGAGTATAGTATTGACAGTAATAATAATAATAATGATGGCATTTGTTGAGCACTTACTATATGCAAAGCACTGTTCTAAGTGCTCCGGGGCGGGGGGGGGGGGGGAGGGATACAAGGTAATCAGCCTGTCCCATGTGGGACTCACAGTCTTAATCCCCATTTTACAGATGAGGTAATTGAGGCACAGAGAAGTTAAGTGACTTGCCCAAAGTCACACAGCTGACAAGTGGCGGAGCCGGGATAAGAAACCATGACCTCTGACTCCCAAGCCCGTACTTTTTCCACTGAGCCACGCTACTTCCTGGCCACAACGAGCTTACAGTCTAGAGGGGGAGACAAACATTAATATGAATAAATAAATCCATAAATAAATTACAGATATGTATGTAAGTGCTTTGTGGCTGGGAGGGTAGATTACTCTACAGAGTATGTTGAGAAGTCCCTGTAGAGGGTGGCTAACTGCTGAGAAAGATTTTTACCAACAGTATGAATATCAATCAATCAGTGGTATCTATTGAATGCATCTTGTGCTCTGTGGGGCTGAGGATAGAGTGAATGCCAAGTGCCCAAAGGGTTCAAAAAATTGTGGCGAGCAGTGGAACAGGTCACAGCCACACCTGGAGTCCTTCTGTTCATGTTGATTTTCGTACTCTCATATTTAAATTTCTACACATCCACCTATCCATCTTTCCATTCTTTACTTCCTCCTCACTAAGGTTTATTTTCTCACTGTTCCCCCAGTTTGTTTATTTTTTTATGGCACTTCTTAAGCACTTATTATATGTCAAGCACTCTGACATAAACTCTGGAGTAGATTCAAAATAATCAGCTTTTTTTATTGCTGCATTTGGGTTTTTTCTGTTATTTGTTAAGTGCTTACTATGAGTCAGAAACTGTACTAAGTGCTGGAGGAAGATCTGAGATAATCGGGTTAGACCCAAGTCCCTATCCCACATGGGGCTCTCAGTCTACATTGGAAGAAGTAAGATTTAATACCCATTTTACAGATGAGGAAACTGAGGCACAGAGAAGTTAAGTGACTTGCCCAATGTCACATGACAGCAAGTGGCAGAACTGGAATTATAACCCAGGGCCTCTGACTCCCAGGCCTGTGCACTCTTTCCACTAGGCCAGGCTACTTCCCAATGAATTCTAAATTTCTTGAGGGAGGAGAGCATGCCATCTAACTCTGTACCAACACTCCCAAGGGCTTTGTGTGGCTCCGTGGAAAGAGCACGGTCTTGAGAGTCAGAGGTCATGGGTTCTAATCCCGGCTCTGCCACTAATCAGCTGTGTGACTTTGGGCAAGTCACTTAACTTTTCTGAGCCTCAGTTACCTCATCTGTAAAATGGGGATTAAGACTATGAGCCCCAAGTGGGACATCCTAATAATAATAATGTTGGTATTTGTTAAGCGCTTACAATGTGCCAAGCACTGTTCTAAGCGCTGGGGTAGACACAGGGGAATCAGTGTCACGTGACAGCCTGACAACGTGACAACCCACGTGACAACCTGATTACCTTGTATCTACCCCAGTGCTTAGAACAGTGCTTGGCACATAGTAAGCACTTAACAAATACCATTATTATTATTATTTCCTGATAGCAGTGTACCATGCTGCTCTCCCTTCTGCAACTGACTCCGCTTTCAGCCAGAATGCAATATTGTCTAAGGCTTTGTTCATTCATTCAGTAGTATTTATTGAGCGCTTACTATGTGCAGAGCACTGTACTGAGTGCTTGGAATGTACAATTCGGCATCAGATAGAGACAATCCCTGCCCAATGACAGGCTCGCTTTGTTTTACCGTGTCTGTAAAACACTTCCACTGCCCCCCACCAGCGTTTGGTTTCAGGTGTCCTTCCAGCAGTTGTTTGGGTGTCCTGCTGTTGCTCTTTCTCTTCCTGTGTCCCACCCCAGCATAGTTGTGCTGAGATGAGCAGAGCTTCCACACTAGGAGGCTGTTCATGATCTCGTCTTGCCCTGTGTTATTGAATCAAATGATGCTGACGGAACTGCTCAAAGAACCGGTTGTGGTGCCTGGGCGGCTAAGCCAGTGGATGGCACGCCATACCATCCGCGAAGCAGCATTGCCTAGTGGGTACAGCATGGGCCCGGGTGTCAGAAGATCTTTGGTTCTAGCCCTTTCACCACCAGTTGTCTGCTCTAACATGGCCTAGTGGATGCAGCATGGGCCTGGAAATCAGAAGGACCTGGGTTCTAATCCTGGCTTCACCACTTGTCTGCTGTGTGACCTTGGGCAAATCACTTCACTTCTCTGTGCCTCAGTTTCCTCATCTGTAAAATGGGGATTAAGACTCTGAGCCCCATGTGGGACAGGGACTGTGTCCAACCTGTTAGCTTGTGAGTACCCCAGTGCTTAGAACAGTGTCTGACACACAGTAAGCACTTAACAAATACCTTAAAAAAAACCACCCACTTATGCCACCAAGTGTGAGAGGGCTTGAAGCTAGGGAAGACAAAGAAGTTTGGGCAGTGGCTGCTGGAGAATGAGGTCTTCATCCCCATGAGTGACAGATTCAGGTGAGTCAATCAGGCCATGGGGCATCCAGGGTGGCAAGGGTAATTAATGTTGCCACCCTAGGCCATGGCCTTTAGAAAGATCCACCTCTGGCCAAGGTCTAATTATAGGCCTCATTTACTAGGCCTTTACTTTGTTTTCCAACATGTCGCTTCCTTCAAGTTTTTGTTTTCCTCCTGAGAAAGAGATGGGAAGCTGCTGAATATTTTGACCCTAATTAAAGTGAGATAAGTTCATTTATAATCCTCAGTTATTAGAATGTGTAAAGCCTTGTGTACTTGGTCTCAGTTTTTCCTGAGGTAAAATCCCAGCACCCAGGCACCACAAGGAACTAGGCGATAATGTGTGCAAACTGTGCTGACTTTCTTGGAGAAAACAGAACCTAAATCCCGATTGTGTTGGACACGAGGATCAATATTTTTTGGTTTGTTTTTTCTCTTTAATTCATGCCAGGTTTTGTTGTTTAGCTCCTCTTTGGGTACTTGGATGGGAAAATTCCCTGCTGCCTCAGAGAATGCCCGACTGGCTCCCACCCATCCACCAACCACTGGGGCTCTGGTGTCAGTCAGTGCCTTTAAAGAGCAAAGCCCTGGCACTTCCATTGCCCATTCTAGGCCTCCCCAACTCCCTGCCTTGGCTGCATGAAGCACCTCCACAAGGCTAGGGATCCCAGCCGACCTCTCCTCCTGCCCCACGGCCGGAGCGGAATCAATCGATCGATCGTATTTATTGAGCACTTACTCTGTGCAGAGCACTGTACTAAGCCCTTGGGAAAGTGCAATACAACAGAATAACTAACCGAGACATAGTAAGAGCTTGATAAATACCATTATTATTATTATTACAACAACAGAATAACTGACCAAGGGACCTTGAAACAACTGTAGACTCGCCTTTCCCATTCCTAGGCCCCCAGGGTCAGGTAGAAACTCCCTGAACTGCTTAGATAATAATAATAATAATGATAATAATAATGGTATTTGTTAAGCGCTTACTATGTGCCAGGCACTGAGATAGATGGATGGATTGGAATCAGTCTGACCCAGGACTCCCAAGGTGAGTCTGAGTCAGTCAGTTGTATTTATTGAGTGCTTACTATGTGCAGAGCACTGTACTAAGTGCTTGGGAGAGTACAATATAACAGTAAACAGACACATTTCCTGCCCACAACGAGCTTACAGTCTAGAGGCAGAGAACGTGCCCACCAACTCTGTTGTGCTGTACTCTGCCAAGCAGTCAGTCAATCAATAAATCATTGGTATTTATTGAGCACTTACTATGTGCAGAGTACTGTTGGAAGCACTTGGGAGAGTACAATACAAGAGAAATTAGCAGACACATTCTCTGCCCATAATGAATTTACAGTCTAGCACTTACTAAGCACTCAATAAATACCACTGATGATTGACATTTATTAGGTGCTTCTTAAGTGGCCATCTCTGCACAAAGTTCAGGTCGATAGAAGATCTTCAGATCAGACATTTGGATTTGCACCTTTTATTCACCCCTCCCTCAGCCTCACAGCACTTATGCACATATTCGTAATGTATTTATTTATATTACTGTCTGTCTCTCTCCTTGGACTATAAACTCATTGTGGGCCATACTCTCCCAAGTCCTTAGCATAGTGTTCGGCACTCGGTGAGTGCTCAATAAATATGATTGATTGATCAGATGGCCTCTCTCACCTGGGGGCCCACAAGCCAAGAGCTAGTGAGAAGGGAATGGAGGCACAGAAAAGTTAAGTGTCTCCCTTGCTCAAGGAGAAAGCTTGAGAAGTAGTATTGCCTCGTGGAAAGAGCTCTGGCCTGGGAATCAGAGGACCTGTGTCCATCCCACCTCCCAGCTTTGTCGCTTCTCTGCTATGGGACCTTGGGCAAGTGGGTGGTTAGAGTAAGAGGCAAGTTTTCCCCCTTCCCCTCCCTCCCTCTTCATTGATGGGAAACTTAGCATGCACGGGATTTATTGAGTGCAACACACGGGACTAGGCACTTGGTAAAATACAACAGAAACAGCAAACATGTTCTCTGCCCACAAAGATTTCCTCTGAGGGAAAGTAAACAGAGTAGAAGTTCCTTGTGACCTAGTGGATAGAGCATGGGCTTGGGAGACAGAAGAACCTGGGTTCTAATCCTGGCTCTGCCACCTGTCTTCTATGTGACCTTGGGCAAGTCACTTAATTCCTCTGTGCCTCGGTAGCCTCATCTGTAAAATGGGGATTAAGACTATGAGCCCTAAGTGAGACAGGGACTACGTCCAATCCAATTATCTTGTATCTATCCCAGTGCTTAGAACAGTGCCTGGCACATAGTAAGCGCTTAACCAATACCAAAATTATTATTAAGTCACTTTTAACTTTTCTGGGCTTCAGTTACCTCAGTAAAATGGGGTTTAGGATTGTGAGCCCCAGTTGGGACATGAACTGAGTCCGACCTGATTATCTTGTAACTTCTCCAGTTCTGAGAATAAACATAAGTATCTGTATGTCTGGCACATAGTTATTGCTTAAAGAATACCATTTAAAAAACAAACCAAAAAAAAAGGTTGCATATCAGGCCACTGGCAGAGGAGGAACGAGGGTTTCCTGACTCCCCCAGCCCCTTGCCCTACCCGCTAGACAGTGGTGCTTCCCATGAGGAATGGATTCCAGAAATCAGGGCCCAGAGAAATGAAGTGATTTGCCCAAAGTCACACAGTTGACAAGTGGTGGAGTGGGGATTAGAACCCATGACTTGACTCCTAGGCCCGTGCTCTTTTCACTGAGTCACGCTGCATCTCGTCACTGTGAACCCCCAGTCTCCGGAACTTCATGAACTTTGTCAGTGGGGTGGTTCTGAGAGCCAGAAATTCAGATCAACCCAAGTCCCTCCAAAGGCTAACTCGGATTCATGGAAGTGGCCCAACTTCGGACACCTCAGAATTGGCCAATCCACCCCACCCCCCACTGAGCTGTTATTTAGGAGCACAGACCTTCTCCCCCACCTCCTTGGGAGGCCCCTTTGTGGTCATAGATCTAAATCTGTGAGGTTCTAATAGGCAGTGTAAAATTGGCTTAAAACTGTCTGGCCCATAGTTTCTAACTTCCTGTTGGGCAGTGACTGCCAATAAAGCAGTATGGCAATTCACTTGGAGCCTAATTGCCAGCCTATACAATGAACAAGTTCCAGCCTCCTTCTTCGCTTTCAGTGGGGACTTGAAGGCTCTCCAGCTTTCTCTCCCCTGTGAATCTACTCTCTTCACCCTCTAATCTCCAGATTGCACTGTTTGCTCCTAAATTCACACAATCAACTCTCCCCTCTATGATCCTGGAGAAGCAGCATGGCTTAGTGGAAAGAGCTTGGGCTTGGGAGTCAGAAGTCATGGGTTCTAATCCCAGCTCTGCCACTTAGCAGCTGTGTGACTTTGGGCAAGTCACTTAACTTCTCTGAGCCTCAGTTACCTCATCTGTAAAATGGGGATTAAGACGGTGAGCCCCACGAGGGAAAACCTCATTACCTTGTATCTACCCCAACGCTTCGAACAGTGCTTGCCACAGAGTAAGCACTGAACAAATACCATCATTATTATTATCCTTTGTTCAAGCCATCCCCCCCATCTTCTTCATCTTCCTTCAAGTCCAGCTGGGCATATCTTGCTTCCTTAGTCAAAACCCTTGTGAAATCTCACCTCCTCCAGGAAGCCTTCCTGGATTAATTCCCAGCACTCCAAATTGTGTCAGCCCATTAGGCATCGTTAGCACTTACATACTTATGTCCATTCTCAGCAGCAGCAATAACAGTAGAAGTATCAATCACTGGCATTTAATGACTGCTTACAGTGTGCAGAGTCCTGTGCTAATCAGTCAATCAGTGGTATTTATTCAGTGCTTATTGTGTGCAGAGCCCTGTACTAAGCGCTTGGGAGAGTACCATATAATAACAAAGAGCAGACAAGTGGTGGAGTTAAGATTAGAACCCAGGACCTTCTGGCTCCTAGGCCCATGCACTATCCACTAGGCCATGCTGCTTCTGGTGAGTCTTTACTGCTTAGAGTGCTTATATTCTCCCCAGTGCCTATTTCAATGTCTGGCACATAGTAAGTGCGTTAGAAGCACTTACGTGCCTCAGTTACCTCATCTGTAAAATGGGGATTAAGACTGTGAGCCCCACGTGGGACAACCTCACTACCTTGAATCTACCCCAGCATGTAGAACAGTGCGTGGCACATAGTAAGTGCTTAACAAATTCCAACATTATTGTTATTATTAAGTGCTTAACAAATGCCATTACTGTTATTATTATATTGAAAATATACAACTGATAAAATAGATCAGTTGTCAGAGCAAGTATATAGCAATCTACCTACCCTAATTATTTTTCCACTATTTATTCACCTATTTCTTTTCTATGCTCTTGATATTACCACTTATATATCTTTGTTCTACCTGGACCTACAGTGTGGAAATCATTCTTACCTGTGCATCTTTCTCCCCATTTAGGTTGTAAGGTCCTGCAGGGCATGGACTGGATCTTTTGTTTCTGTGGTCTTCTTTCAAGTGCTTAGTTCAGTGTTCTGCATCCAGTTAGCAGTCAATAAATACCAAGGATTAATGCCTAGAGGAAAAACAGGTTCAGTTGAAGCCCTCCAATGAGTTCTGAAAGACTTGAGGCTTTAACAAAAACTATGCTAGTGGTGACCATTAAGGCCATAAAGTGGGTGGGAATTTGCCCCGGAGGAATTTTCTCCCTTTGTTTCTTAAAGTTCCACAAATGTGGAGCTTTTCCAAAGGACCTGAGGGTTCAGTGCTTCCAAACCCAGCTGGTCATGGAGCTTGGGCCAGAGTAAGTAGCTGAAAGGGGAAACAGCCAGGCTTCTTCCCCACCCCTCTGCAGACTTGGGTGCACCACATTTTTATTCATTTTACAAATTTTTACAATCTGTAAACCTAGACTGCAAGTTCTCTGGGGGCAGGGATTTTGTCAGCGAACTGTATTGAACTCTCTCAAGTGCTTCTGCACAGGGTAAGCATTCGAGTAAATTCCACCAATTGATTATTTGATTGAGAAGCCCTTGATACTAATTCTGGCTTTACCACTTTCCTGCTGCATGAGCAGTGGGGTAGCTACAAGTTGGACACAGACCCTGTCCCACATTGGGCTCATGCCCTTAATTCCCATTTTACAGATGAGCTAATTGAGGCAAGTCACTTCACTTCTCTAGGCTTCAGTTACCTCATCTGTAAAATGGGGATTAAGAGTGTGCCCCATGTGGGACAGGGACTATGTCCAACCTGATTAGCTTTTATCTACCCCAGTGCTTAGATTTGTGCTTGGCACATAGTAAGCTCTTAAGTATAAAAATAATAATAATATTAACTTCCCTCCCTGTGCCTCAGCTTCCCCATCTGTAAACACTGGGATAAAATACCTGTTTTCCCTCACCATTAGATTCTGAGCCCAGTGTGTGTCCAGTCTGATTCTTCTGGATCTACTCCAGTACTTTGTACAGTGCTTGACACACAGTAAGCATTTAACAAATATGTCTGTGATGTTTAATAATAATAATGTTGGTATTTGTTAAGCACTTACTATGTGCAGAGCACTGTTCTAAGCGCTGGGGTAGACACAGGGGAATCAGGTTGTCCCACGTGGGGCTCACAGTCTTAATCCCCATTTTACAGATGAGGTAACTGAGGCACCGAGAAGTTAAGTGACTTGCCCAAAGTCACACAGCTGACAAGTGGCCGAGCCAGGATTCGAACCCATGACCTCTGACTCCAAAGCCCGTGCTCTTTCCACTGAGCCATGCTGCTTGATCGTTAAGTGCTTCCTATGTTCCAAGCACTGTACCAAGCACTGGGGCAGATACAAAATAATCAGCTCCCACATGGGGCTCACATTCTAAGTAGAAGAGAGAACAGGTGTCGGATCCTCATTTTACAGATGATGATGATTTAAACAGTGGGGTCACAGTTCTGAAACCAGTAAGAGAAGGGAAGCAGCAGAGATAGAGTCTAGCCCTTCTAGGCCCAGTAATAAGTCATAGAGAAAAGAGAGAAATGAATTTTTCCATTGAGATTTACTTTATTTACAACCAAGGGAAGGTAACATGAAATCCCACAGCCTGTTCCAGCAGCTGCTTTGTGTCTGGCAGTGCTCTGTCTTGTTGAGAAATGTGCCTCGTTCCTAGATTTCTATAGCTGCATCTAGAAGAGCATTCTCTTCCTTCCCTGCCATCCCATTAATGGGAGAGGAAATATATTTCCTGTTCAAAAAAAAAAAAAGCTCAGAATTCAGTGTTAAATTTAGATATATGATATGTAAATGAATCTGACAACTGAGTGAATAAAAAATGAAGGTTTAAATTATTGAACAGGGGGAGGAGATGGTGCATGCAAATGGCATTAATGTGAAGAGGGGGAACTCTGAGAACAAGGCAGTGAATTTTGAAATGTAATTATTTCTTGCACCCAAAAGCGCCCAGATATACACTAAGAGGCAGCAGCTACAAAGCACAGGGTTATTTCAGAGATTTTGCTTTCTATCATGTCGCTTCCTTCACGTTGTTGTTTTTGTTGTTTTTCTCTTTCCACGCTGTGAGAGAGATGGGAGGCTGCTGAATATTTTGGCCCTGATTAAAGTGAGATAAATTCAGTTTTGATTGCTTACACGAGAATGAATTAATCTGTGTGGCTCGTTGTCTTTTGCGATCTCTTTGCTTGCATTCCTGGGACTGCAGAAAAGTGTGTGCTAATTGATTTGGTGGAGACTTACTCTCTTTTATTCATTAGAGTTGTAGCTTTCAAATTATAGCACTATTTATAAGCCCAGCAGTGGATTTTCTGAAGACATCTCTAGGGGTGAAATCAACTTCCATCAGCCCAACTGACCTTATGATCAATTAATCAATTAATTGCATTTATTTGAGTGCTTACTGTGTGCAGAGCACTGTAGTAAATGCTTGAGAGAGAACACTATAATAGAATTGGTAGTCACGTTTCCTGCCCACAAAGAGTTTACAGTTTAGAGGGGGAGACCGACATTAATAAAAATAAATAAATTACAGATAGGTGACGTGTATGTATTTGTGGTACAAAAGCATAGTTTTTTTTCTTTAATCCTTAGTTGTATATAGCACCTTTCGCCTCAGTTAAAATAAAGTCTGTTTGCAGACTTTTTTAATGCCCTGTAGGATGAAAGCAAGATAAATAGTGTGTGCACTAAACTAGGAGCTTAGAGACCTGGGTATAATAATACCTGCCCCACTACCTTCCTCACAGGGATATAGTGAGGATTAATTAGACTTCTTCCTCAGAGCTCTTTGGATTCCAGGGAGAAGAGTAGTTTCTAAGTAGGAGCCACTAAAGCAAGCTGGGAAGTTTAAGGGGAGAATGGAATGCGTTCTCCTCTGCTTTGTCTATGAACTTACTCCCGCTTTCCTGAGGTGAAATTTGGCAGCTCGTTTATTAGCTAATTCCTATTGGCTAAAGTGTTAATGGCTTATTTAACCCCAAATCCCTTTGCAACAAACTTTTTTTTTGGTGGTGGGGGGTGGGGGGGTGGGTGATATATACTAAGAAATTCGTCCATAATGGCAAGTTGGAGGAAAGGGATAGGGTTGTCGAGGAAAATGGGAGGGATGTTAGGAGGCTCAAGAAGGGCTAAATACACTTGCGAGCATAAATCCACTGTGGGTCACTGGACGGAAAGCTAGAGATGTAGCAATGTATCCCTAATCATGTGATGTGCTGTCTAGGAGGGCAATAATCCCTTTTTTTTATTGTTACATTGAGTCAGTATATTTGGAATCTTCCTGGGCCTCTACTAAAAGGGTGGATTAAAATTATTGTTATTATTATTATATTTAAGTATTTACTATGCGCTCCCTAAGTGCTGGCATAGATACAAGATAATCAGGTCCCACGGGGGGCTCACCTTCTAAGTAATCTCACATTCTCACATTCCCCCTCCTAGACTGTGAGCTCTTTGTGGACAGAGAATGTATATTCCAACTCTGTTATAATGTGCTTTCCCAAGTTTTTAGTACAGTGCTCTGCATACAGTAAAGATTCAATAAATATGATTGATCAATTGATTGAAGTAGGAGGGAGAATAGGTTTTGAATTCCCATTTTGTAGATGAGGGAACTGGGAGCATCAAGGTCATTCAGAAGATAAAGACATGGATCAGATTTCATTCATTCATTCATTCAATAGTATTTATTGAGCGCTTACTATGTGCAGAGCACTATACTAAGCGCTTGGAATGAACAAGTCGCCAACAGATAGAGACAGTCCCTGCCGTTTGACGGGCTTACAGTCTAATCGGGGGAGACGGACAGACGAGAACAATGGCGATAAATAGAGTCGAGGGGAAGAACATCTCGTAAAAACAATGGCGACTAAATAGAATCGAGGCGATGTACAATTCATTAACAAAATAAATAGGGTAATGGAAATATATACAGTTGAGCGGACGAGTACAGTGCTGTGGGGATGGGAAGGGAGAGGTGGAGGAGCAGAGGGAAAGGGGGAAAAGAGGGTTTAGCTGCGGAGAGGTAAAGGGGGGTGGCAGAGAGAGTAGAGGGAGAAGAGGAGCTGAGTCTGGGAAGGCCTCTTGGAGGAGGTGAGTTTTAAGAAGGGTTTTGAAGAGGGGAAGAGAATCAGTTTGGCGGAGGTGAGGAGGGAGGGCGTTCCGGGACCGCAGGAGGACGTGGCCCGGTGGTCGACGGCAGGATAAGATAAGCAGCGTGGCGCAGTGGAAAGAGCACGGGCTTTGGAGTCAGGGCTCATGAGTTCGAATCCCAGCTCTGCCGCTTGTCAGCTGTGTGACTGTGGGCAAGTCACTTCACTTCTCTGTGCCTCAGTTCCCTCATCTGTAAAATGGGGATTAAGACTGTGAGCCCCACGTGGGACAACCTGATTCCCCTGTGTTTACCCCAGCGCTTAGAACAGTGCTCTGCACATAGTAAGGGCTTAACAAATACCAACATTATTAGGATAGGCAAGACCGAGGGACGGTGAGGAGGTGGGTGGCGGAGGAGCGGAGCGTGCGGGGTAGGCGGTAGAAAGAGAGAAGGGAAGAGAGGTAGGAAGGGGCAAGGTTATGTAGAGCCTCGAAGCCTAGAGTGAGGAGTTTTTGTTTGGAGCAGAGGTTGATAGGCAACCACTGGAGTTGTTTAAGAAGGGGAGTGACACGCCCAGATCATTTCTGCAGGAAGATGAGCCGGGCAGCGGAGTGAAGAATAGACCGGAGCGGGGCGAGAGAGGAGGAAGGGAGGTCAGAGAGAAGGCCAACACAGTAGTCTAGCCGGGATATAATGAGAGCCCGTAGCAGTAAGGTAGCCGTTTGGGTGGAGAGGAAAGGGCGGATCTTGGCGATATTGTAGAGGTGAAACCGGCAGGTCTCGGTAACGGATAGGATGCGTGGGGTGAACGAGAGAGACGAGTCGAGGATGACACCGAGATCGCGGGCCCGAGAGACGGGAAGGATGATCGTGCCATCCACGGTGATAGAGAAGTCTGGGAGAGGACCGGGTTTGGGAGGGAAGATGAGGAGCTCTGTCTTGCTCATGTTGAGTTTTATGTGGCGGGCCGACATCCAGGTGGAGACGTCCTAGAGGCGGGAGGAGATGCGAGCCTGAAGGGAGGGGGAGAGGACAGGGGCGGAGATGTAGATCTGCGTGTCATCTGCGTAGAGATGGTAGTCAAAGTCGTGAGAGCGAATGAGTTCACCGAGGGAGTGAGTGTAAATGGAGAACAGAAGAGGGCCAAGAACTGACCCTTGAGGAACTCCAACAGTTAAAGGATGGGAGGGGGAGGAAGCGCCAGCGAAGGAGACCGAGAATGACCGGCCAGAGAGGTAAGAGGAGAACCAGGAGAGGACGGAGTCCGTGAAGCCAAGGTGAGATAAGGTATGGAGGAGGAGGGGATGGTCGACAGTGTCAAAGGCAGCAGAGAGGTCAAGGAGGATTAGAATGGAGTAGGAGCCATTGGATTTGGCAAGAAGGAGGTCACGGGTGACCTTAGAGAGAGCAGTCTCGGTAGAGTGGAGGGGACGGAAGCCAGATCGGAGGGGGTCTAGGAGAGAATGGGAGTTAAGGAATTCTAAGCATCGATTGTAGACGACTCGTTCTAGGATTTTGGAAAGGAAGGGTAGTAGGGAGATAGGGCGACAACTGGAGGGGGATTTGAATCCAGGTCCTCTGACTCTCAGGCTCATGCTCTTTCTATTAGGCCACACTGCTCTAGATCATTTCCTGGCAGCCAATATTGAAGAACCTCCATAACCATGAAATCCAGTACCTTTCTCTTGCCAGGACTAAGTTGACACCATCCAAATCAGGTAATCATGTACTCTTATCCTTAATGAATTTCCAGAATTTCTATTACTAGGGCAGTGCAGTGCTCAGATTCTGTTTCAGTACAGTGCTCTGCACATAGTAAGCGCTCAATAAATACCACTGATAGAGATCCCTGCTACTCTATTAAATTGGTCTGGTGTGTAGCTGTCCTGGAACACCTGAGACCTGAACCCCAATCCAGCCCTGGCAGTGCTCAGAGGAGTAATTGGAGGGGTGAGGGTCTCTCACGTGGCTTCCATTACCCAAGAGATGTGGAAACGGCTGACAGAGTCCTGCCCTTTGACTAAAGTGCCAGGGTGGTAAGCTGAGATGGAGTCCGCCGGAGAGGGAGGAGAATAATGAAGTAGACTGTAGTCCTTTATGGGTTTTAATTCCTCTTTTTTATGGTATTTGTTGAACACTTACTATGCGGCAAACACTGTTCTAAGCACCGAGGTAAGTACAAGTTAATTAGGTTGGATACAGTCCGTGTCCCTCATTGAGATTCACAGTCTTAATTCTCATTTTACAGATAAGGGAAATGAGGCACAGTGAAGTGACTTACTTGCCCAAGGTCACACAGCAGACAATTCTCAAAACTGGGATTTAAACCCAGGTCCTCCTGATGCCGAGGGTCACGCTCTATCCATTAGGCCACGCTGCTTCTCTGTTGAAGGCTACTGATGTCTATTGCTCCTTTTCCTAAGGAGATTGCCATACGTAATGAAGACACCTCCAGAGAGTGGGAGGTTCATGCCTAGCCTCATCTGCATGTCTGGGGAAGTCCATCTCTCTCCTTTCCCTTGTTGCTTCCCTTGTCCAGCTGGACTCTGCACACGTCCTTCCCTCCCACTTCGAGTCAGTTCGGAAGGCCGGGTTCACCCTCGGCTCTAGGAAAGGCCACAGCCCTTCCCATTCCCTTAGCGAGGACCAATCCCAAAAGCCACCGGAGCTAAGGGCCCATCCTCTGACTTTGCAGTTGACTAATGTTCTGACCTTCCTTGGGGCAAGGCTGGTCAATCTATCAATCATGTTTACTGAGCGCTTGCCCACAGTGAGATTCCTTTCCGAACCCCAAGATGCTTATGACTCCCTGCCCCAAACTAATGGAACATCATACAAGAGTGCCCTGAGTCTTAGTAGAAATTTTTTAATGCTTAAAACTTGATATTCATCACTTTAGTCACTCTGTACTAATTTTCTCCTCTCCTCCTAATATACTTACAGAAAATTTAAAAGCATCCGTTAGTACATTGGTCCCCTACCCAATCAGGTATATAACTCCGCTGGTGAAGTGGTTGTTTTTTTCTGGGAATCAATAGTCAACTGACTTCTATCTATAGCTATGCCATTTGTTTGATGTTAATGAACTGGGTAATGAAACTTCTGAAATTGCTGGCTGGCTTATCTCTGTTTTCCCCTCCCAGGCAAATTAATGAAGAAGAATTGGTCTTATTCAGCAGTTCACACCCACAGTGTTACTCTATTGAAAAAGTTACATTCTGAACAAAAGGGCTTTTGGTAGAGCAAAAGATACGTCTTAATTCTGATGGGGATGCCGGTTTGGGAACCTCAGGCAGGATGTGGCATTTGATATTTTTCGCTTAGTTGTTTAAAAATTATCATTTTTATTGCACGGAGTCTGCCATTCTCAAAGGACAAACGATAAGTTTTTTTCCATTTATTCCCATACCCAACATTTTCCTTAGAAAGGATAGCAGAGGCATTTGAATGTCGAAGTCAGTATTGGAGAGCAAAGTTTCTCTGGGAACATAAACTCACCCACATGGCACAAATTGTCCTAAAGGCAGGAAGTTTCCCATAGAAAGACTGATTTTTCATCTCGTTACGTATCCCACGGAACTGATGAAAGTCCTGAGTTTCCCTTGGCTTCAAAGGGAAACCTAACCTCACGCCAGCTCTGCGGGCCACAGAGCAACACATAAATGGACCTCTACGTTCCAATTAGTCTCTGTTAAAGACAGGCAGCGTGCAAATGTTCGTTTCTTCATTTTCTGACGGCGTGCACGGTGTGCGTGTGTGGATAGTGAACATTAATACTGTGTGTCGGCATAGTTACAGAACCATTTTCTTTTTTTAGAAAATAGAAACAGGCATGTGGAGGAAGAAAAGTCCAGCTCTTCGGTGCCATGTTCGTGCTTGGAGCCAAGCTGGGTGAGGGCTGCTGAGGGAAACCCCCGAAGCAGGCTCACAGGGTAGGAAGGGGAAGGATTCACTATTCACTACACCCTGCTGCTTCTCAAGTTAGTCAATCAATCATATTTATTGAGCTCTTACTGTGTGCAGAGCAGTGTACTAAGCTCTTGGGAGAGTGCAGTACAATAATAAACGGTGACATTCCCTGCTCACAATAAGCTCACTGTCTAGATGTGGGTAGACAGACATTAATACAAATAAATAAAATTATAGATATGGACATAAGTGCTGTGGGGCTGGGAATGTGGGAGGATGAATAAGGGGAACAAGTCAGGGTGACATAGAAGGAAGTGGGAGAAGAGGAAGAGAAAAGGAGGGATTAGTCGGGGAAGTCCTCTTGGAGGAGATGTGATTTCAATAAGGCTTTGAAAGTGGGGAGAGGAATTTTCTGTCAGATATGAAGAAGGAGAGTGTTCCAGGCCAGAGGCAGGACATGGGTGAGAGGTCAGTAGCAAGATGGATGAAATCGAGGTACAGTGTAAAAGTGAGTTTTAGAGGAGTAAAGTGTGAGGGTTGGGTTGGAGTAGGAGAGTAGGAAGATGAGGTGCAGAGAAGCAGCGTGGCTCAGTGGAAAGAGCCTGGGCTTCGGAGTCAGAGGTCATGAGTTCGACTCCCGGCTCTGCCACTTGTCAGCTGTGTGACTGTGGGCGAGTCACTTAACTTCTCTGTGCCTCAGTTACCTCATCTGTAAAATGGGGATTAAGACTGTGAGCCCCACGTGGGACAACCTGATTCCCCTGTGTCTACCCCAGCGCTTAGAACAGTGCTCGGCACATAGTAAGCGCTTAACAAATACCAACATTATTATTATTATGAGGTAGGAGGGGAGGCTTTTAGGATAGCAGAACTAGTATGAAGGGAATATTAGGGCTGGAGTGGCCTTTAATAAGCTCCCTTCATCCCCAAAAGGAACACTTCCCACTCTACTCTTTCCTTCAGTGCCTTTCCCCACTCAGGAGTGGAAGGACCTAAGTTTTGTTTTTTGTTTTTTAATGACATTTGTTAAGCACTTTCTATGTGCCAGATAAGCACTGGGGTAGATTCAAGCAAATCAGGCTGAACACAGCCCATGTCTCACATGGGGCTCACAGTCTTGATCCCCATTTTACAGATGAAGTAACTGAGCTCAGAGAAGTGACTTGCCTAAGGTCACAAAGCAGACAAGCAGCAGAGCTGGGCTTAGAACCCAGGTCCTTCTGACTCCCAGGCCTGTGCTGTATCCACTAGACCATGCTGCTTCCGGGCAAGTCACTTAAACTCCGTGCCTCAGTTTTCTGATCTGTCAAATGGGGATTAAATTTGTGTCCTCCCTGTTACTTACACTGTGAATGAGACACTTACCCTTCTGTGTGCCTCAGTTTTCTCATCTGTTAAATTTGTGTCCTCCCTGTTACTTAGACTGTGAGACAGGAGGGATATGTGGGACAGGGACTTTGACCTTCATTCTTTCATTTAAAGATATTTATTGAGCACTTACTCTGTGTAAGTACTTAGGAGAGTGCAATACAATAAACAGACACGTTCCCTTCCCACAGTGAGCTTGTAGTCTAGAGATTATCTTGTATCTATCCCAGGGTTTAGTACAGTGCTTGGCACCTAGTAAGCACTTACGTACCATTAAAAAAAAACCCCAGCATCTCAGAGGGCAACACAAATGTACTAACTGTTCACACGTGTGGATCCATTCCCCAGTCCCTCTAGTCAGCCAATCGTATTTTGTCAATCATATTTATTGAGAGCTTACTGTACACATACACAGGGCACTGTACTAAGCGCTTGGGAGAGTTCATCACAGCAATATAGCAGACCCATTCACTGCCCAAATGAGCTCTAGACTGTAAACTTTTTGTGGACAGAGAAGTGTCTACCAACTCCATTGCACTGTACTTTCTCAAGCATTTAGTGCACTTCTGTGAACACAGTGAGCACTCAAAAATAGCACTGATTGATAAATAAGTTCGGGCACCTTTTGAGTGAACTGCTCAAAAAAACCTTTCTTTGGAATTCCTTGCTTTGTGGCACTTTATGGGCTAAATGACATCCATAGCAAATGTAGCCCATTAACAATGTGAAAATGTATAAGAATGACAGGAGAATATTAAAAAGTGTCAAATAAGACAAATCAATCACCTTGGCTGTATAAGGAGGAAACTAAGTGTGTAAGCCCTCTAAGACCTAAGATAAAGAGCAATCTAAACCTCTCATGCTAAATCAAATGCTTTGGAGAAAGTAAAATTGACTGCTTTGAATTGGTGTCGTTGTTGGATTGGTTTTGTCGTCCAGTTGCGCGCAAGCAGCAGTGTGGCTTAGTGGATAGAGCACGGTCCTGGGCGTCACGAGGTCATGGGTTCTAATCCTACCTCTGCCACTTATCTGCTCTGTAACCTTGGACCAGTCACTTCACTTCTCTGTGCCTCAGTTACCTCTTCTGTAAAATGGGGATTGAGACTGTGAGGCCCACATGAGTCAGGTTCTGTGTCCAACCTGATTTGCTTGTATCTATCCCAGCACTTAGTACAGTGCCTGGAACATAGTAAGTGCTTAATACCATCATTATTATTATTATTCATTATTAACTGCAGGACTCAAATTCTGTGTACACTGGCCAGCATGCTTAATGAAGACTTTTCAATTGAGGGTTCTGTCTTCACCTACCTTGTTTCCCCTTTCTTCACATCAAAAGTGGTGTACTTAGAAAGCTTTTTGAGTTGCATTAACTTTCCAACCACATCTCACACAGTTGGGGGGCGGGGGGGAGAACAGTTACTTTAGGAATAATTCTGTTTATTTGCCAATGATGTCCCTTTGTGACCCATTAAATACAAATGTCCCTAAAGTGTTTGATTAGTGAAACCTCTGCACTTTGCAGTTGGCAGTGAGAGTCAGCAACGGAGCAAGTGAAGAGGAAAACTAGCTTCCTGAGTTTGGAATATCACAACTGGGACTTGGGTCCATTAAATTGTAAACTCCTCAAGGGGTAGGGCTCTGTCCTTTACTTCTGTTGTCCATTTCAAGAGCCTATTATTCTTGGAAGTCAGGGGTCTCTTCATCGAACTCTTTTGTCCTCTCCCAAAGTGCTTAATACGGATTTCTCAGGCACACAGAAAGCACTCAATAAATGCTATTGATTGATTCATCACTCTGCCCTCAGCCGGGCCTCAATAAATGTTGTTGCTACTGGTTGATAATGATGATGACGATGATGAAACTCAGGGTCTCCTGAGGTTAAATAAATCAGCACACACGTGTTTTTCCTTAGTCCCTTGAAACTGTGGCTGAATGAAAGAGTTGCATCATAGGGGAAAAGAAGAGGTCAATGTGATGGGATTAGAGCAGAGGGTAGTGAGTAGGGTCAAGTATTCGATACTCTGAGGATGGCCTCAAGTCCCAGAGAGAGCCCAAGGCACGCTCTTCACCAAAATGCATTTTCACTTGACTCAGTCTGGTAAACATCTTGGAAAGAAGCTGTCTTGGTTCCCACCTCTGCTCTGACAATCTCATGAAATAGAATATTAAGACTGAAGGATAAACAAGGTTGGGAAAAATGCATAGAGAAAAGACAGCCTGGTTAACACTGAGCTGACCGTGCCCCTCTGGAGCAGTAATAATAGCAATAATGACAGTATAGTTTCCAAAACTCCAATTAATCAGTCTATCCATGGCATTGAGCATTTACAGTGTGCATAACACTGTACTAAGCACTTGGGAGAGCACAGTATAACAGAGTTAGTATACACGTTCCTCGCCTACAGTGAGCTTACAGTAAGATGGGGAGACAATGGGCCTTCTTTCCCAGTTTTTAAAAAATAGTATTTATCATCATTATTACTACTACTAATAATGGCTTTTAAGTCTCTACTATGTGCCAAGCACTGTTCTCAGCACTGGGGTAAATCAAAGTTAATCAGGTCAGACACAGTCCCTGTCCCAAATAAGGCACACACCCCCATTTACAGATGAGGTAACTAAGGCATGGAGAAGTTAAGTGACTTGCCCAGGGTCTCACAGTGGACGTGGCAGAGGAGAACCCAGGTCCTTCTGATACCCAGGCTCTTGCTCTGTCCACTAAGACACACTGCTTCAGGCACTGTACTAAGCGATGGGGAGATACAAGATTATCAGGTTGTCCCGCACAAGGCTCACCCTCTTAATCCCCATTTTACAGATGAGGAAATTGAGGCACAGAGAAGAAGTGACTTGCCCAAGGTCACACAGCAGATACTTGGTGAAGGATTAGAACCCTGGTCCTTTTGACTCCCAGGCCTGTGTTCTAACCGTTTGTCCACAATTGCCTTGTGCAAGTTGAGTGAGGATTGTTGGCATAAAATATTTTCTTGTCAGAGCCCCTACATAATCTTGGGGGGCTCCTAGGCAGAGTTTCCACCTCACACACTCGACTTCCTTGGCTTTTGTGGGGTTAAGTCCAAGAGGAGTAGGGTTTGTTTTTCTGTGTGTCTGGAATGGCCTTCTTAGTCTCCATGGCAACACACGTTCCTGTCACAGTTCTTTCCCTTCTGCTGAGGCATCGCACTTGTGCTTTGCCACTTTTAAGCTTTTCATTTGTATTCTGCCCCCTTTATCTTCCATTACAAATTGGCAGGAATCCAGTCCAAGCATCCATTTCAAAGCCGCCTTTGTTTTACTGGTAAAATGGCTAGTCAAAAATGTATGTAATTTAATCAAACGAAGTACACTTTGTTTTCTTGCTGCTTTTTCTTTCTTTTTTTCCTGTTAAATGCCCCTGTTTCTTACCTAGACTTAAAGGAAGGAAAGACATTTTAACTACGTTCTCTCGGCTGCTTCCCAGACTACATCTGGGGGTAGACTTCACATCATATACACTGTATGTACCCAAACAAGTGGTAGAACTGTATTTCAAAGCAGGTGGAGGAGGAAGCCATAATTCTACAGTACCTTATTCCAGGGTAAACTGCTCAGTGCCTTCAAAATAAAACCCGCTTTACTTATGAGACCAAAAAAAAAAAAAAAAACAAAAAACCCCCCAAAACCTCAGGAAAGCGAAGACACTGAAAGAAGCAACCCAAGGGTGTGGTAGACAGGAGAGGCTCCCTATTGTAGGTGACTAGGGTGGCTTCATGCCAGGATAGGTGACTTTAAAATAGATGAGGGAATCTGAGTAGTGGAGGAATAATAATAATGGTATTTGTTAAGCACTAACTATGTGCCAAGCACTGGTTAAGGAATCCAATATTGCTGTGTGCTCAGAAATATCTACGCATCGGCTTTGGCTCTGCTTTTCCTTAGGGAAATTAGGAAGCAGCCAAAGGCATCAGGGGTAAGAAATCTTAAAAATCACCTTGCTCCTCTCGCTATTATCACCATAACCCTCTCACCCCCCTAGCCCTCCTTTCTCTGGTAGCTGCAGAGAAGTAGACCAGTCACACCCAAATGGTTTCCTCAGGGAACCATTCTACTAACTCTATTGCTTTGTACTCTCACAAGTGCTTAGTATAGCGCTCTGCACATGGTGAAAGCTCAGGAAATACAACTGATTGATTTCCTCAGGCAAACTGCCAGAAACCAGAGCTAGCGTGGAGGTCTGTCAGTTTCCTCCGAGGAAGCCTTCAGGATTGTGGGGAGGGTTACAACAGATCCCTTAGTGAGTCGCTGTTGGTATTGCATAATGTGGCTATAGATCATGCTCTGGTAATTGGTAATGAACATCCCTCTCATTTTTCTAGAGCTTTTACTTCAAAGTGCTTTCTGAACTGAGATTTCATTTTATCCTCATCACATTGTCTGTGAGGTAGAGAGGAGAGAGGTTCATATTACTTTCCCCATTTTGCAAATTGAGAAACTGAGGTACAGAGAAATTAAAATAATAATAATAATGATGATGGCATTTGTGAAGTGCTTACTATGTATGTGTCAAGGACTGCTCTAAGCACGGGGGTAGATACAAACTAATCAGGTAGGACATGGTCCCTGTCCCACCTGGGGCTCACAGTCTTAATCTCCATTTTTACAGATGAGGTAACTGAGGCACAGAGAAGTGAAGTGACTTGCCCAAGGTCACACAGCAGACAAGCGGCGGAGCCGGGATTAGAACCCAGCTCCTTCTGACTCCCAGGTCCGTGCTTTATCTATGCTGCCTCCACTATAATACTTTGCCTGAGATCAAAGAGCTAACATTTGTATTAAACCTCACTTATTTCCCTCCCTTTCCTTTCTTCTCCATTCTGGATTTTTTCGGAATTGATTCTGATCTGGAGGACTTTACCTGGATATTCTTTACTCCCATGATTCAGCTTTCCCAGTAGAGGGCAAGGGCCAGGGCCAGAGAGCCCACGATTCTGAGGCCAATCATGGAGGAAATTCTGGGAAAGGGCTACCATCAGCATTCTAACTCCTTAACGTAAGGACAGGGAAGGCCAGAGTTTGAGGCCTTCCAAATCTGTTATATCGTATTCTCCTAAATGCTTAATACAGTGCTTGGCACCTAATAAATACTTAACAAATACCACTATTAGTTTCATCATTATTGATAATGATGATATGCTAGTAGTGGTGTTTATTAGTAATTAATAATGGTAATAATAATAAATCCTGAGCGTAATCACCCTTTCTTTTCCTCCCAAATCACTGGAGCTCCATTTCCAAAGCATTACAAGGAACCCCCCACTCAGTATAAAGATAAATAGGGCAGAATATTCATTCATTCGTTCAGTCGTATTTATTGAGCACTTACTATGTGTAAAGCACTATACGAAGCACTTGGGAGAGTGCAGTGCAACAACAGACACATTCCCTACCTGCAACAATCTCAGTCTAGTAGATCTAAAGGTGAGGTTTTTTTTGTCCTTTTTTAAATATTTGTCAAGTGCTTATTATTAGCCAGGCGCTTACTGAGCCCTGGGTTATTTACAAGATCATCAGGTTGGACATAATCCATATCCCACCTGGGGCTCATGTTATTAATCTCTATTTTACAGATGAGGAAACTGAGGCACGGAGAAGTTAAGTGACTTACCCAAGGTCCACAGCAGACATGTGGCGGAGTCAGGATTAGAACCCAGATCCTCTGATTTTCGGGCCCATGCTCTTTCCACCAGGCCACACTGCTTCTAGTTCCAGCCCAAGTCCCTAGTAATTCGGGATGAAACATCTGGGGAGCAGAATATATGCAATGGTATTGGCAAGAAAATCTTTCAGGGTGGAATTTTCTAGGTCTTGGATTACAATAGCCGACTCATCGATCTCCCATATTTTTTCAGTGTAGTGCTCTGTCTTCTCTGGTAAGCACTATGGAATGACAGTTCCCCAGGAAGTAAAATGTTCTCATTTCAATTACAAGGAACAACAGGAACAAAACTGCCTGAAGCCACTCCCTCCTGACCCAGGCTGAATTCCTGATTTTTTATTCTTTTTCTGGTTTCAACAACAGCCACAACCAATTATCTATCACTCCACACTCTCATTCCCAGCTTCTCCAAATTGGGAGAAGTTCCCCACCACTGTGGTCTATTTGCAGAGCTTTCGAAAACCAAAAGTATAGAGTATTAATACAACTGTTCTGCACAAAGACAAAACAAGAGGAAATGGGCTTAAGTTGTAGCATGAGGAATTTAGGTTGAATAAAAGCGATTTCCTGAAAATGAGTCGTTATTGGAAAAAATTACTCTGTGAGGTGGTTGAATCTCTAACCCTGGCTATAGTTAATGATGGTGCTTGTTAAGTGCTTACTATGTGCCAAACCCTATACTAAATGACCTCCCAACCTCCTGCCTCTCCCCACTCCAGTCCATACTTTACTCCACTGCCCGGATTATCTTTCTACAGAAATGCTCAGGCCAGGTCATCCCCTTCCTCAAAAACCTCCAGTGGTTGCCTATCCAGAGAAGCAGCGTGGCTCAGTGGAAAGAGCATGGGCTTGGGAATCCAGAGGTCATGGGTTTGAATCCTGGCTCTGCAACTTGTCAGCTGTGTGACTGGGCAAGTCACTTAACTTCTCTGTGCCTCAATGACCTAATCTGTAAAATGGGGGTTAAGACTGTGAACCTCATGTGTGACAACCTGATTACCCTGTATCTACCCCAGCTCTTAGAACAGTGCTCTGCACATAGTAAGCGCTTAACAAATACCAACATTATTATTATTATTATTATCCACTTCCGTATCAAACAAAAACTCTTCACCATTGGCCTTAAAGCTCTCCACCAGCTTGCCCCGTCCTACATCACCTTGCTTCTCTCCTTCTACATCCCAGCCCGCACACTTGGCTCCTCTGGTGCTGACCTTCTCACTGTGCCTCCATCTCTCCTGTCTCATGGCCAAACCCTGGCCAACATCCTGCCTCTGGCCTGGAACGCCCTCCCTCCTCAAATCTGCCAGACAAATTACTGAAGGCACATCTCCAAGAGGCCTTCCCAGACTAAGTCCCACATTTCCTTATCTCTCACTCCCTTCTGCATCATTCTGACTCACTCTCTTTGCTCTTCCCTCTTCTCCTCTTCACCCCTCTCCCCGCCCCACAGCACTTAGGTATATAGCCGTAATTTTATATATGTTGATGTCCGTTTATTTGTACTGATATCTGTCTCCCCCACTCTATAAACTGTGAGCTCCTTGTGGGCAGGGATTGTCTCACTTTATTGCTGTATTGTACTTTCCCAAGCACTTAGTACAATACTCTACACACAGTAAGTGCTCAGTAAATACGATTGAATGAATCCCCATTATGCAGATGGGAGAACTGAGGCACAAAGAATTTAAATGATTTGCCTAAGGTCACACAACAGGTAAGTGATGGAGCTGGGATTAGAACTCAGGTCCTCTGACTCCTGGGCCTGTACTCTTTCCACTAGACCATGTTGCTTCCCTAAAAATAAGACCCTCAATGACCCTATAACTCAGAGATTAGCTCTTGTTGAACACTGTGTCCTGGAAAGTTTGCATTATAATTCACACACCTTGAATGTTGATGACAGTGTCCCACCCTTGTGTACATATTTTTTTCCAACTTCATCTAATGCCTTACTCAGTTATGCCTGCATTTTTGGGGAAAAAAACCCCCACCAATTTCCTAATAATGAAACACATAGTAAAGCACATAGTGAAACTATGCTCCCTGGTATATCTTTATTCTTCTCCTTGCTCCCATTGTTAATAAATACTGTATGTCTGTTTACCTCCCCTTTAGACTGAGAGGCCCATGAGGGAACTTGGTAGTGTATCAATCTATTAAACACTTACTGTGTGCAGAGCACTGTACTAAGTGCTGTGCACACAGTAAGCATTCAGTAAATACGATTGAATGAAATAAGATTGAATGAATGAAGTGCTTAGGAGAGTATGGACAGGGACTGTATCTGTTATATTGTTCTGGTATATTCTCCCAAGCGGTCATAGCAATATTAGAGACATTCCCTGCCCATACTCTCTTAGGCACTTAGTATAGTCCTCTGCTCACATTAGATGCTCAATGGGATTGTTATTTCTGCCCAGGGGTAGGGGGTTGGACCTTGGGATATCTCCCCCAGCTCTATGATTTTACTTGAAGCAAGGGAGAGTAATTATCTGTCAGATTTGAGGAGGGAGGGAGTTCCCAGGCCAGATTCAGGACGTGGGCGAGGGGTCGGCGGTGAGGCAGGCGAGAGTGAGGCCCAGTGAGAAGGTTGGCACTAGAGGAGCCAAGTGTGCAGGCTGGGCTATAGGAGGAGAATAGTGAGGTGAGGTAGGAGGGGCAAAGGGATGGACTGCTTTAAAGTCTCTTGGTAAGAGGAGCACATAGTGTCTCGGTGTAGGGACCTGGCCCCCAAGGGATTGCAGAAGGACCCCTAAAACAAAGAATGTGGTTGACAGAACCCAAAAAATGTATTCAAAATATTCCACTCCAGGGACTCTGAATCCTGGAACACCTTCAAGAATATCCTCACCAAGCCTCCTTCCAGCCTCTCATTCTGATGTTAGGGAGGGACAGCCCTTCCTTCTTTAGAACTCTTCTCTGGGTCCTGGTCCACTAGGACAGTTGGAATCTTTGCATCACCTTCATCCACCTGCCACTTTTTGCTTCCAGGTCATCATTCAGTGATATTTATTCATTCAATAGTATTGATTAAGCACTTACTATGTGCAGAGCACCATACTAAGCTCTTGGGAGAGTACAATACAACAATAGACACATTCCCTGCCTATGTGCAGAACCCTGTATTAAGATCTTAGCACTTAGGACATGATAGAGAGTCTTCTGCCTCCCCTAGTGGACTGTGGCCAATTCTTACCCATAGCCCAAGATAGCTCCCTGACTGATTAATAAAGTTGACTGCAGATGTATTCAGGCCATTTTTTCATCCCGACAAGCTGCCCTTGAAATGATACCATTCTCTGACTAGATAATAAATTACACTGCAACAGAAATTCAAAAGCCCTACCATGCAAAAACCGGTCTATCCATCCGAGGACCCCAAACAGCTCTTGTATTTCAGCATTTGCCACTGCCTTCAGGGTCAAGATCTTATTCTTTATAATGCTGTAGAATACAGGAAAGAGGAGAACGCACTTCATTCGGTCACCTGCTCATTCTGCTTGCTTTATCTGATTTTGATTTTACTCCCACTGGAGTGATGTAAGATCGGTGGACATAAACTGTTGAAAAGGCGGGGACTGTTTTCTAGTTTTATCAGAATTTGCCTGGGTCAGAAAAACACCCCAAACCAATTGCAGTTGGATTTAAAATGTCTTTTGTTAAAGCTTTAAAAGAGTTTTTAGAATGCCACTTGCTTGGCTATCAAGAAAGACAACTGTTGCCCTTTTTTATGGTGTTTGCTAAGACCTTGTCAAACAAGCACTGGGATAGGTACAGATCAATTAAGTCAGACATGGTCCCTCTATCACATGGGGCTCACAGACTGAGGAGGAGGGCGAACAGATATTGCATCCCCATTTTACAGTTGTGGAAACAGAGGAGTCAAGAGAGTCACACAGCAAGCATTCGGAAGAGCTGGGATTAGAACTCAGGTCCTCTGACTCCAAGGCCTGTGCTCTTTGCACTAGACCATGCTGCTTCTCCTTAGGACAACCGTCCTCCATGAGAAGCAGTGTGGATAGAGCACAGGCCTGTGAGTCAGGGGACCTGGATTCTAATACTAGCTCCACTGCTTGTCTGCTGTGTGACCACGGACAAGTCACTTAACTTCTCTGTGCCTCAGTTATCTCATCTTTAAAATGGAGATTAAGAGTATGAGCCTCAAGTGGAACAAACTGATTACCTTGTATCTACTCCCAGCACTTAAAACAGTGCCTGTCACGTTGTAGGCACTTAACAAATACCATTTAAAAAAAAATCTGTCACAAGATTCCTTCCAACATCCTGCTGCCACTGTCGAAGACAGAACACTAGCAATAATATTTCTGATGCCCTTAGGTTGGAGAGTTATTGGAGGCTTCAGAAGAAGTGAAAATAATGATGTATCAGTCCACCCCAGTAGGCTGTAAGCTCTTTAAGGGCAGGGATAATTATTTTTAGTAATTCTCTCAGACCTCCCAAATGCTTAGTATGGTCTGCTATCTTCAGTCAGGCAATTGTATTTCTTGAGCACTTACTGTGTGCCAGTCAGTCAGTTGTATTTCTTGAGCACTTACTGTGTGCAGAGCACTGTGCTAAGCGCTTGAAGAGTACAATATAAGAATAAATGGACCCAGTTTAAATGAGCTTACAGTCTCAAGGGGGATACAGACATTAATATAAACAAATGAATTGCGAATATATACATGAGTGCTGTGGGGGTGGAGTGGGGATCAATGAAGGGAGCTTGTCAGGGAGACACAGAAGGGAGTAGGAGAAGAGGCACTCAATAAATGCTGTAATTGAAGACGAGAAAAAAGCATTTCTGCTTGAACTCTGAAGGGTGGGTGGGTCCTGGGCAGTGACCCATGGGAATCGGAAACCCCAGTGGAGCTATGGAGGCCCCATGGTGAGCAGTAGAGGAAATATCACCCAGATTTTGAAGGAGAATAGTCTTTTTACTTGAGTCTAGACTGTAAGCTCTTTGTAGGCAGGGAACGTATAGTCTTACATTGGACTCTCCTAAGCACTTAGTACAGTGCTCTGCCCACAGTAAGCGCTCATCAGATATGATTGATTAATTGATTATGTTCTGCAGCAGTGTGACATTCCAAGTACCTAGAGGATGATGTCCTTTGCCCTTAAATCTCAGCCTTTCTAAAGCCTTTAGCCCCAACCAGAGGACACTTTTGCTTGCTTGAACCTGAATGGCAACATCCCAAGTGCATCCTGGGCATTCTGTGACTAGAATGTGCCAAAGTTGTCAAGGCTCTGGCTTTGGTCTTGTGCCAGGCACTTTTACAAAGTGCTGAGGTAGATGCAAGCAATTCAAGTTAGACGCAGTCTCTGTCCCATGTGGGGCTCACAGATTCAATCCCCATTTTACAGATGAGGGAGCTGAGGCACAGAGAATTGAAGTGACTTGCCCAAGGTCACAGAGCAGACAAGTGTTGGAGCCAGGAATAGAGTCCATGACCCTTTGACTGTCAGGTCCCTGCACTATCCACTGCTCTGTGCTGCTTCTCAAGAGGAGTAAGTGTTTTTAGAAGTGGGCAGAAGCAGACAAGCCCATCTGAATCAACAAGGTATCTTAATCCTCCCTCTCCCCATACATATATGCCAGACCACCACTCTCTCCACCTTCAAAGCATTATTAAGGTCACATCTCCTCCAAGACGCCTTCCCTGATTAAGATCCCTTTTCCCTGGCTCACTCTTTTGTGTTGCCTATGTACTTGAATCTGTGACCTCTGGACATTTGATATTCACCCTACCCCCAACCCTACAACACTTATGTATGTATCTTTTATAACGTGCTTATTTATATTAATGTCTGTCTCCCCCTCTAGACTGTAAGCTCATTATGGACAGGAAGCCTCTCTGCTAATTCAGTTGTATTGTACTCTCCCAAGCGCTTAGTATAGTGCTCTGCACATAGTAAGAACTCACTAAATACTATGGATTGATTGATAGATTAACCTTTCCACTTTGTAGAAGGATTTTTTTTCCTTGATCCTTCCTCAAGAATCACAAAGTTCTTGAGGAATAAATCTGGGCAGAAAGGGATAATGGAGTGATTCTTTTTTGAACTACATCCAGTTCAATTAATTCCATACTACCCTAATCAATCAATCAGTGGTATTTATTGAGGACTTAATGTATGCAGAGCAGTGTACTAAGCACTTGGGAGAGTACATTGGGGTTGGTATTTATTCAGTCATATTTATTGATCACTCTGGGCAGAGCACTGTAGGAAGTGCTTGGGAGAGTACAATAAAATAATAGACACATTCCCTTAGACTGTGATCCCTGCTCTCAAGGAGTATGGGAGAGTCAGACATTTAAAAAAATTACAGATAGGGGAAGGGGCAGAGTATATGTATATGCGTGTAGTGAAAGGGAAGGGAAGGGAGGAAAGGAAACTATCAAAATGTCTTGGGGGTATGGACCCAAGTCCCACCAAAAGGAGGGAGAAGAGGGTGAGGAGATGAAAGATTGGTCAGGGAAGGTTTTTGTGAAGGAGATGTGATTTTAGCAGGGCTTTGAAGATGGGGAAAAAACCCATTAAAAGTACATCTCCTCCCAGAGCCTTCCCTGACTAAGCCCCCATTTCCTCTTCTACTACTCCCTTCTGCATCACCCTTGTGCTTGGATTTGCCCCCTTTATTCACCCCTCCCTTAGCCCTACAGCAATTATGTACATATCTGCAGTGTATTTATTTACAGAAATATCTGTCTCCCACTCTTGACTGTAAACTTATTGTAAGCAGGGAATGTGTCTGTTTGTTGCATTGTACTCTCCCACATGCTCAGTGTGGTGCTCTGTGCACAGAAAGAGCTCAATAAATTCTATTGATTGGTTGACTGATTGATTGATTGATGGAGAGAGCGGTGGACTGTTGGATACGAAGAGGCAGGAGGGAGAGTATGATCTCCAACTACCAATATTCTAATCCCATAGGGATTGCCTACATCTGAGATAAGCACTAAATCCCCCCATTTTACAGATGGAAAGTGCCCAGGAGGTGAACTCATTCTACTGAGCCCAAATGCTGGAAGTAATAATAATAATAATGTTGGCATTTGTTAAGCGCTTACTAGGTGCCGAGCACTGTTCTAAGCACTGGGGGAGATACAGGGTAATCAGGTTGTCCCCCGTGGGGCTCACACACTTTTAATCCCTATTTTATAGATGAGGGAACTGAGGCACAGAGAAGTTAAGTGACTTGCCCACAGTCACACAGCTGACAGTGGCAGAGCCGGGAGTCGAACTCATGACCTCTGAGTCCGAAGCCCAGGCTCTTTCCACTGAGCCACGCTGCTGAGCCTCAGCTTTTGTCCCTAGCAATAGCATTTATAGAGTCTATTCATCACGTAGTCCTTTACAAACATTAATTAATCACCAGACAACAATCCTTCCCTTAAGGTAAAGAAGTATCACCTCAGAACCCTCTACCAGCATGTGACAGTCAAAGGAGGTAATTAGTGCAACAGCTTATTCTGGAGCCCGTGTCACCGGGCTTAACAAAATCTGCTCTATCCTCAAGTCTAATTCTCTGTAATTAGAGAATTCACTCCATTATTATCTTTTGGATCCTAAAACAATTAGTGCTCCTTTTGTTTAAAAGAAACAATTTCTGGGCGAGTAAAAGAGGGTTTGCCTTGTTATTATTGAGCAATAGGAACATATTCAATTAAGCCTCTTAAACATGCAGTAATGTAGATTTATTAAGACAATGCTACCGTGTATTAATTTAACATCAGATGATTATTACTAACATGTTTAACCTCTATAAACAATTATGTAAGATGTGCAATTTAAAGGGACCGGGTTAAATTAGTGTCGTATACCTGTCCTAATAAATCTAAGCATAAGGCATTGCCGTGTGACTCAAACCCTGTTTACGGAACTGGGCTGTCAGTGTCATTTCCCTTGGTGAGTCTAGGACCGGAGCAGCAAGGCCGATCTACTTTCAAAAGTAGAAATAGAAGACAGATTCCCTCACTTTAATGATTATCTTGTTACCTCACTTCCTCCTGAGCTGGGACTGAATGCTTCACTTTATGTATGATTAATCAGTGGAGCGAGAATCCTGACTTCTGCCTTTTCAGGAGGGATTTTCTTTAGAAGCGGTTATTCTTGTTGGCTCCATCCCTTCTCTTTCGATCAGGGTTAGAGAACTTTAGAGAGAGGGGAGAGATGCCTGCAGCCTCATCATTATGTACATACTTTATCTTTAAACTCTTCTTCTTCTTCAAATGTCATCCCATCGTTTCCGACCCATAGTGACTCCATGGACACACTCTCTTCGGAGCATCCCATCTTCTGTCATAAAGTCGTTCTGGTATTATTATTATTATTGTTATAGTATTTATTAAGCGCTTACTCTGTGCCAGGCACTGTACTAAGTGCTAATAGGTGTATCCAGAGAGTTTTTTTGGTAAAGATATGAAAGTTACTATTGCCTTCTTCCAAATTTGAGTCTATGGCATTGTCTTTGATCCACATTTTGATCACTTGATCATCTGCCTTTGACTCTTTCCTATGCCACCGGTGCCCAGCTCAGGTGAATTGACTTTGACCCTACGGCTTGCAATTTTCCATTACAGAGCGACCTATATGGCTTAGCGCTAAGCTTCATCAGTGTATGCCAGCTTTCCTGCAATGATAAGGCATCGATTCATAGGAGAGGTCTTTAAATTACATATTATAAATGATTTATATTACTATCTGTCATTCCCCCCCCCCCCCCCGCAAGCTCCTGTTGAGCAGGGAATATGTCTGCATCTCTGTTGTTTTGTACTCTTCCCAAGAGCTCAGTACAGAGCTCTTCACATAATAAGCACTCAAGAAATACTGTTGATGATCAGCATCAATCAATCCATCAATTGATTTATTCACTACTTACTGTGTGCAGAGCACTGTACTAGCACTTTTTATGTTTTTTGGTTAAATGTTTGCTCTATGCCAGGCACTGTTGTAAGCACTGGGGTAGATAGATACCAGCTAATCAGTTAAGACACAGTCCATGTCCCACATAGGATTCACAGTCTTAATCCCCATTTTACAGGTGAGGTAATGGAGGCATAGAGAATAATAAAGTAATAATAATGATGGTTTTTGTTAAGCGCTTACTGTGTGATAAGCACTGTTCTAAGCTCTGGGGTAGATACAAGGTAACCAGGTTTTCCCATGTGGGGCTCAGAGTCTTAATCCCCATTTCACAGATGAGGTAACTGAGGCACAGAGAAGTTAAGTGACTTGCCCAAGGTCACACAGCAGACAAGAGGAGGAGCCAGGATTAGAACTTGGGACAGTACAGAGTAGACACATTCCCTGCCCATGAGAAACTTCCAGTCTAGAGAGGGATACGACAACCAGTCTGTCAATTATATTTGTTTAGTGTTTACTTTGTGCTGGTCATTGTACTAAGTTTTTGGGAGAGTACCGTAAAGTTAGAATACAGGGTCCCTGTTCCCAAGGGAGATCTAGTGGGGAAGAGAGACAGTACCAATTTTTATGCAGCCTTATTCCTAAGCAAGGAACAGTGAAAAAATATATACACCATTTTTAAGAAAGAAATTGTCATTTTTGAATAACTTTAATGCAAATCTGATTTACCAGTGGTCTGAAGTGTTCTACTTTGCTTGAGTGTCATATTTCCGGCATGATCAAAACAACATTAAAAGCAGGGGCCTATGCTTTACCCAGCTCTTTGAAAGCTGCAACACTACCGTCTACAGAACATGTGGCATCGCTGCTCTTTGAAGCAGAAGAAAAATTACTTTTTAAATTCTAACTTTTAATCTGCGGCCCACATTCTTACCCCAGATCAATTTCCCCACCTTCCCTTGCCCTTGCCGTTCAACACACACTCAGCGATCCTCCGTCTTCACACCGTTATTGAAGTCTGAAACAAATCGGCCGTAGATGGTTTTTATACATATATAAAGTGGAATTACTATTCATGTATGGGAATGTGTCTGAAATGACTGGTGTATGGCTAGCATTTCTCAACTGCCGCCGATTGGTGCAGATTGTCCATCGATTTGTGACAGTACCTAGGATCAGCAGCTCTCTGTTTCTTTACTTTGCAGATGGAATGATGTGTTTACTCAAAGCGATCTACCCCGTGTCTGACTGGTTGCACTGCAGGTGGTTCTGCTTTCTGGTATCGCTTACCTGCATTATTCCCCAAAACTGAATAATCTGAAGTGGCTCATCTGTGTAATCTAGTGTTTCTTCTACAGTTGCCTCATTTCCTCTGTACCGTCAGCTTCCTGTGGCAAAGAATATGTCTATTAACTCTGTTGCATTGTACTCTCCCAAGCGGTTAGTACAGTGCTCTGCACACAGTCAGCACCCCAGAAATATGATTGGTTCGTTGATTTCCGCTCACCATATAAGAGCAGCTTGAATACCTTGTTGTCATGCTTTCTCGGCAAATGTCCAGCCCAGTGGAAATGCCAACCTACTCACTGTACCTCGGCCTCATCTATCTCGCCTCTGACCTCTTGCCCATGTCTTGCCTCTAGCTGGAATGCCCTCCTTCTTCATGTCTGTTAGACAGTTACTCTCCCCACCTTCAAAGCCTTATCGAAGGCACATCTCCTCCAAGAGGCCTTTAGTAAGCACGTAATAAATATCATAATTATTATTCCCTGACTAAGCCTTCATTTCCTCTTCTCCCAGTCCCTTCTGGGTCGCCCTGACTTGCTCCCCTCCCAGCCCCTCCATATCCATATCCCCTCCAAATGTCCATATCTGTAATTTATTTATTTATATTAATGCCTGTCTCCTCTTCTAGACTGGAAGCTCACTGTAGACAGGGAATGTGTCTTATATTGTTCTACTGTACTTTCTCAAGCGCTTAGTACAGTGCTCTGCGCACAGTAAGAGCTCAATAATACTATTTATTGATTGAAATACATTGTCCTAGTGATCATGTCCCACCTGAGAAACTGCCAACATTCAAGCTTTCTGTGTTGATCTTGGGTAGACATTTAATATTAACTGTGGCTTGTTGGTGATGTTATTCAAACTCTTCAAGAAGCCAGATGTTTCAACTGTGGCAAATCCGAGATTCTCAGCCAAAAAAAATGTTGATCTTTATTGTTCTGTAAACTTTTAGTTTGGCCTGGAGTTTAATGTCACACCACGCTACCCTATCTATCAACCTCCCCAAAGACACGGTGACCTTCTTGACTCGGTTTTCTTCTTCACTACCATTGGATGATGAGCCACCAAGATTAGGAAGCAGTGCAGCCTAGTGGATAGAGCCCGGGGCCTGGGAATCAGAGGACCTGGGTTCTAATCCTGGCTCTGCCACTTGCTTGCTGTGTGACCTCGGTCAAGCCCCTTAACTTCTCTCCTTGCCTCAGTTTCCTCAACTGCAAAGTGGAGATTCATTTCCTGTTCTTCCTCCCATTTAGACGGTGAGTCCCTTGTAGGACAGGGACTGCTTCTGACCTAATAATAATAATTGTGATATTTGTTAAATGCTTACTATATGCCAAGCACTGTACTAAGCCCTGGGGTAGATACAGGATGATCAGATCCCACGTGGGGCTCCCAGAATAAGTAGGAAGGAGAACAGGATTAATTTCTATCTACCATATTGCTTAGAACCGTGCTGGACCCTCTGGACCATAAGCTCTTTATCATCAATGGTATTTTTTTATGGTATTTGTTAAGCATGTACTATGTTCCAGGCACTGTTCTAAGCGGTGGGGTAGATATAAACTAATCAGGTTGGACACAGTCCCGGTCCCACATTAAGCTCCCAAACTTAATCCCCATTTTACAGATGAGGTAATTGAGGCACCGAGAAGTTAGGTGACTTGCCCAGAGTCACACAGAAGACAATTGGCAGAGCTGGGACTACAACCACGTTCTTCTGACACCCAGGACCGTGCTCTATCCACCAGGCCACACTGAGCACTTACTATATGCAGGGTACTGTACCGAACTCAGTGCTTGGGAGTTATAGGCAGGGGATAGGTCTACCAACTCTGGTGTATTGAGCTTTCCCAAGTGCTTAGTTCAGTGTTCTGCACACAGTAAGTGCTCATTAAATGCCATCAAGTGATGGACAGTAAGCGCTTAATAAATACCATTATTATTATCATTATTACTGACAAATCCAGAGTGAGCTTTTAACCTGTGATGCTGATGAAAATCTGTGTCTACAAGTAAGGTTCCGGCTGATCTATGACCTTGGTCTCCTTGCTTATCATCCAAAGCCTAGTGCTGGCCTTGCAGAGCCATCTGTAATCTCTTGCATAATCTTTGGTCTGGGCTGGAATTTTAAAACTTTAAAAAGGTTAATCATTCAAAGATCGATCAATCAGGCAGTCAGTCAGTCGTATTTATTGAGCGCTTACAACGCGCAGAGTACTGTCCTAAACACTTGGGGGGAGATGATTGCTCTCCCCACCTTCAAAGCCTTATTGAAAGCACATCTCCTCCAAGAGAGCTTCCCTCCTTTCTGCTTCTCCTGCTCCCTTCTTCGTCATCCTGACTTGCTCCCTTTATTCATCGGCCTTTCCCAGCCCCATAGCACTTATGTATATATTTGTAATTTTATTTATTTATATTAATGTCTGTCTCCCCCTCTAGGCTATAAAGTCACTGTGTGCAGGGAATGCATCTGTTATATTTTAACACCATACTCTCCCAAGTGCTTAGTTCAGGGTTTTGTGCACCGTAAGTGCTAAATAAATATGATTGAATGAATGAATAAATCCCAAACTCTTAGTACAGTGCTCTGCACCCAGTAAACTCTTAATAAATGCAATTGATTGACTGACTGACTGATTGGAAGAAGTCAAGAGAACAATGTAACAGGCACTTTCCCTGCCCACAATGAGCTTACAGTCTACAGGGGGAGACAGACATTAGGATAAATAAAATAAATTATGGATATGTACATAAGTTCTGTGAGGCCAGGAGAGGGGAGATGAATAAAGGGAGTAAGTCAGGGAGACACAGAAGGGAGCAGGAGAAAAGGATAAGAGGCTTAAGGAAGGAAAGGCCTCTTGGAGGAGATGTGCCTTAAATGAGGCTTTGAAGAGTGGGGAGAGTGATTGTCTCGTGGATATGAAGAGGGAGGATGTTCCAGTCCAGAGGCAGGATGTGGGCGAGAGGTCGGCAGCAAGATAGGCAAGATCGAGGTACAGTGAGTAGGTTGACATCAGAGGAGTTAGGTTTGTGGGGTGGGTTGTAGAGGAGACTAGCGAAGTAAGGTAAGAGGGGGCAAGGATTTAAAGCTGATGGTAAGAAGTTTCTGTTTTTTATGACAAGGTGGAGTTTCTTGAGGAGTGGGGAAGCATGGACTGAACACTTTTGTAGAAAAATGATCAGGCAACAGAGGGAAGGATGGGCTGGAGTGGGGTGAGACAGGAGGCTGACAGGTCAGCAAGAAAGCTGATCAAGGCAGGCTAGGATAAGCAATTGGATTAATGTGGTAACAGTTTGGATGGAGAGGAAAGGGCGGGTTCTAGTGATGTTGTGAAGGTTGAACCGACAGGATTAAGTGATAGATTGAATATGTTGGATGAGAGTGAGGAGCCAAAGATAAAACCAGGGTTATGGGCTTGTGAAAGAAGAAGGATGGTGGTGCTGTCTACAGTGATAGGAAAATCAGGGTAAAGATGGGGTTTGGGTGGGAAAATAAGGAGTTCTGCTTCTGACATGTTAAGTTTGAGGTGACAGCAGGACATCCACGTTAAGTCGAGATGACTTGAAGGCAAGAGGAAATGCAAGAGTTTAGAAAGGGAAAGAGATCAAGGCTGGAAATGTAGATTTGGTAATCTGTCAGTGGTATTTATTGAGCACTTACTATGTGCAAAACACTGTACTAAGCACTTGGGAGAGGTAATAGAATTAGTGGATTCGGTCACTGCCCATAAGGATAAATGGGGAGAGATGTGCACTGCTGCCTTTTAAATATGGGAAGAGAGCCCTATGTTCAGATTAAACTGAGGAATTGATACCTGTCCTGTGATCTCTGTTGGAGAAAGCACAAGTCATGCTGCAGAAAGGAAGCAGTTCTTTTCTGTACAGTAGCAGAAAGAGGGTACGTCATGTGGGTGTGAGAAAATTAGGATTCTTTAGAGAAGGGAGGGAGGGCATAGGCAAATACATCAAGAGGGTGAAAAAGAAAACCACAGATAGTCATTAGATTGTCAGCTCCTGCAGTGCTCTACACAGAGAAAGCACTTACTAAACACAATTATTATTATTATGGTATTTGTTAAGCACTTACTGTGTGTCAAGCACTGTTCTAAGCACAGAGATAGATACGTGCTCTATCCACTAAACCATGGGGAAGGAGCTTGAAGTAGTGGATAGATCACGGACCTGGGAGTCAGAAGGACAGGGGTCCTAATCCCAGCTCTGCCACTTGCATGCTCTGTGACCTTGGGCAAGTCACTTCACTTCTATGGGCCTCAATTTCCTCATCTGTAAAATGGGGACTAAGACTGTGAGTCCCATGTGGGACAGGGACTATGTCCAACCTGATTTGCTTGTATTTACCCCAGCACTTGGTACAGTGCCTGGCACATAATAAGCGTTTAATTATTATTATTATTATTATTATTATTATTATCACAAGTTAATCAGATAGGACAAGGTCCCTGTCCCACATGCGGCTCACAGCCCAAGCAGGAGGGAAAACAGGTATTGAATCCCCATTTTACAGATGATGAAACTGAGGTCCAGAGAAGTGAAGTTGCCCAAGATCACACTGTAGGCAATGGACAGAGCTGGGATTAGAACCCAGATCCTCTGACTCTCAGGCCTTTGCTCTTTCCACTGGGCCATTATGCTTCTCAATCAAATCCCACTAATGGATTGATTGATTGGAGGAGAGCAAATGCACTTTATATCCTTATTGTTCTCTCTAAAGACTTAGTTCAGTGCTATGCTGCAGTAGGCACTCAATAAATATGAATGAATGAATAAATGACTGAAGATCTAGGAAGAGACCACAGGTGAACTAACACACAAAAAGGCCACAGAAGTCAGAGGGCGAGCACAGAAGGGAGGGAGGGATTTTTGACCTGGAACTAGAATACACACAGGAGCATGCAAATTCACACATTCATTCAAAGAGGTAGACACACATGGGTCTGTCAGGATTGTTCAGATAAAAGGAAGAAAGTCATGTCTAAAGACTAATTGATGGGAGGCGATATCTGAGGCTCTCTAGTTTCAGTTTTCTCCCAGATTTCCTAGGTGTCATCTTCTGTGCCTCTTTCCCTATTTTAAATTTGGGAGGCTAATACTTTCCTTTTTCCCAGCGTATTGAGAATGGATGGGTCAATATTTGTAACGTGGCAGGAAGCGAAGACTTGTTTCGCGAATAACCTTATTATGAGTTTGAGCCGCTTACTATAGCAGAATAGGGGAAAGAACATTGTATTCTTTGGATACCTCAGATGGAATATAGTTTCTTAAACTCCTTGCCAGAATAGTAGTCTATTTTGTTTCCGTAATCACTGAGTTATTCCGAGGGGAGGCGGTTAGTCATGTATGCATTTCTGAGATCTAATAGCCCCCAACTGTTCATCCAGGCCTCCTCAGCTACCCAGTTTTATAAAAAGAGAAGTGGAAATGATGGCATGTTTCCCAGCTCTGCCACTTGTCGGCTATGTGAACTTGGGCAAGTCATTTAACTTCTCTCTACCTCAGTTTCCTCATCTGTAAAATGGGGTTTACGACTATGACCCTGATGTGGGATGTGGAATGTGTCCATCCTGATTAGCTTGTAACCATCTCAGCATTTAGTACAGTGCCTGGCACGTAGTAAGGACTTAACATATGCCATAAAAATGAAACAAACAATGGCATGTGTTCCCAGTAATGAGGAAAATTAGGATAGAGGCAGAGGGTGGATTGTTGTGCTCAGGCTTAGCCACCAGACTGCCCTGCAATTCAACAAATTCCACTGGCTCCCTCCAACTATGTAAGTGTGTTTTTCATTTATCCTTCTCAAAGGTGGAGGCACTAGGAAGAAAGTCTTAATTTATCTTGGGTTTTTTATGGTTTTTGTTAAGTGCTTACTATTATTGTTATATTGTACTCTCCCAAGCACATAGTATAGTGCTTTGCATACAGTAACTGCTCAAGAAATATGATCGAATGAATGAATGAGTGAATAAATGCCCAGTACTGTATTAAGTGGATATAAACTAATCAGGTTGGACACAGACCCTGTCCCTCATGGGGTTCACAGTTTTAGGTCACATTTTATAAGTGAGGGAACTGAGGCCTACAGAAGTGAAGTGACTTGCTCAAGGTCACGCAGCGGACAAGTGGCGGAGCTGGGATTAGAACCCAGGTCCTTCTGACTCCCAGGCCCGTGCTTTATCCACTAGACCACCCTGCTTCTCTTCAGTATATGTAAAAGAAGTGTCATGATTCATACTTTGGCTCTTTTGGAGAAAGCAACATGGGCCAAGAAGGGGAAAAGTAGCTCACATATATGTCCAAAGACCTGAACATCAGTAAAAGACTAGGGAGTCAAGGCAAAGAACTGGGGAAAGGAAAGGGAACAGTGAGGAAAAGAGCAAGAAAAATAAGGTTGTCAATCAATCAGTAGAAATTTACTGAGCACTTACTCTGTGCAAAGCCACTGTACTAAGTACTTGGGAGAGTACAGTACAACAGAGTTGGCAGTCACGTGCCCTGCCCACAAGGAGTTTACAATCTAGAGGGTCCCAAGAAATACTTACCGTCTGGAGCACTTGTTTACCTGGAAACACCATATCAATAGGGTTGGAGTATTTCCTTGTTAGCCTGGATGAGGAAGCAGTACAAACACATCAAGATGAAACAGTTGCATGTACAGATAAATAAATAAAAATGTACCTTTTTATAGTATTTGTTAAGCTCTAAGTGCCAAGCACTGTAATAAGTCCTGGGGCAGAAATAAGATCATCAGATCAGACACAGTCCCTACCCATATGGGGCTAACAATATAAGGGTGGGGGAGAACAGGTATTGAATCCCTAGTTTAAAGATGAGGAAACTGAAGGGCAGAAAAGATAAGTGACTTGTCCAAGGTCACCCAGCAGGCAGGTGACAGAACCAGGATTAGAACACGGGTCCTCTGAGTCCCAGGCCAGTGCTCTTTCTACTAGACCACATTGCTTCTCTACAGCCCTATATATAAGGGGTGAAAGTACAATTAAAGTACATAAGTGCCAGCGCTGGGTGTTTGATGCAACCTGGGGTGTTTCGAATTCATCGGGGAAGACTTCCTCCGGGTCTCCGATACTCCCATATCCCCTCTCCAACTGCCTTCTGCCACAGTGGGAATTTCTTCCATCTGGGAACTATCCGCACAGACGTCGGTGCTTGTGGGGGTGGGAGAGTTGGCAATACAGGAAATCCAGAGAAAAGAGTCTGTCTGGCTTTCTGTATCCTTGAACCGTAATGTCACTGCTAAAAAAATGGGGGCATCCAAGGCTGAGTGCTGAAAGTCGAAGGTAATGCTGTAGTTCTAGAATGAGGTAAGAAGAATGAGAAAGGAACAGTGAAGCCCAAGGGAAGGAAATCAGAGGCAGGAGGTTCTGAGAGTCCCTGGCCCAGGGTCTACCATCCATTTTTTTTTACTATTATTATTGTTGTTGTTGTTGTTGTAGTACTTGTTAAGTACTTACTGCGTGCCAAGCATTGCTCTAAATGCTGGGGTAAATTGCAAGGAAACCAGGTTGGACACCATCCCTGTCCAACACGGGGCTCACACTCTTAATCCCCATTTTACAGATGAGGTGACTGGGGCCCAGAGAAGTGAAGTCACATGCCCAAGGTAACACAACAGACATGTGGCAGAGCCGACGTCTCTGGAACATATATGTGATAACTGACTCCCTGGCCATTCATTCATTCAATCTATTTATTGAGCGCTTACTGTGTGCAAAGCAGTTTACTAAGTGCTTGGGAGAGAACAATACAGCAGTAAACAGTCACATTCCCTGCCCAAAATGAGGTTACAGTCTAGAGTGGGGAAGACAGACATCAATACAAATAAATTAAATGACAGATATGTACATAAGTGCTGTGGGACTGGGAGGGGGAAGAGCAAAGAGAGCAAGTCAGGGTGATGCAGAAGGGAGTGGGAGATGAGGAAAAGTGAGACTTAGTCTGGGAAGGCCTCTTAGAGGAGATGGGCCTTCAATAAGGCTTTGAAAAGGGGGAAGAATCATTGTCTGTCAGATTGAGGAGGGAGGACATTCCAGGCCAGAGGCGGGATGATGATGGCATTTGTTAAGCACTTACTATGTGTCAAGCACTGTTTTAAGCATTGGGGTGGAGACAAGGTAATCAGGATGGACACAGTCCCCGTCCCACATGGGGCTCACAAGTCTTAATCCCCATTTTACAGATGCAGTATCTGAAGCCCAGAGAAGTTAAGTGACTTGCCCATTGTCACATAGCAGACAAGTGGAGGAGGTGGGATTAGAACTCATGAACTTCTGACTCCCAGGCCTGTGTCCTATCCACTACACCATGTACACCTATCTCCACCGCCGCCCAAGAGATCTGCCTTAGCACAAACTCCCCTCCTCACTCACTCATGTGAACATTCTTTTTCCCAGTTAATCAAGCGGTAGTATTTATTGGCCTCCTCTGTGTGCAGAGCGCTGTACTAAGCACTTGTACTAAGAGTATAATAGATATAGAGAAGCAGCGTGGCTTAGTGGAAAGAGCACGGGCTTGGGAGTCAGAGGTCGTGGGTTCTAATCCTGGCTCTGCCACTTGTCTGCTATGTGACCTTGGGCAAGTCACTTAACTTCTCTGTGCCTCAGTTACCTCATCAGTAAAAATGGGGATTAAAAAATGTGAGCCCCATGAGGGACAATCTGATTACCCTGTATCTACCCCAGCGCTTAGAACAGTGCTCTGCACATAGTAAGCGCTTAACAAATACCATAATTATTATTATAATTATTATATAGGCAATATAAATCCCTGCCCACAAGGCGCTTACATCATATGGACATGGGGCTAGACAGGCAGAAGCCTCATCATTTATAGATGGGAAGAAGAAGAGTTTAGATAGTCAAGCGTGGAGATTGATATGTACTGAAATGGCACAGGAGGCTGTGAGTGGCAGAAATGTTGAGGTGAGAGTTAGGAGGCTGTAACCTAGGGAGAAAGGAAGAAAGAAAGCTTCCTGGAGGAGGTGGGATTTCTCCAGAAAGTAAACCTTTCTCCAGGGACAGTTCAGATTCAGATCCCAATGCTGGGCACACCCTTCCCTGAAGAATCTCAGAAGATTCTGCAACAGCGTTCTGGGCCCTGAGCTTGACAATAGCTAGGTGTCTCCCATCCCTTCCTTCCACATGCCTATTATGGTATTTTTATGGTATTTGTTAAGCACTTACTATGTGCCAGGCACTGTACTCAGCACTGGAGTAGATCCAAGTTGATCCTGTGGGACACAGTCCATGTCCCACAAGGGGGTCACAGTCTTAATCCCCATTTTACAGATGAGGGAACTGAGGCACAGAGAAGCAAAATGACTTTCCCAAAGTCACACAGCAGGCAAGTGGAAGAGCCAGGATTAGAAACCAAGACCTTCAGACTCCCAGGCCCGGGCTCTAGCCACTAGGTCACGCTGCTTCATTACCTCATCTTTGCCTGACTACTTCTCGTCAGAGCTCCCACTCCCGTGTAGAGACATGGAGGGGTCAAAATCCTGGGGCTGGGCCCAGGGTGGGGCATAGCCACTCGTCTGCTGTGTGACCTCGGGGCAAGTCACTTCACTTCTCTGGGCCTCAGTTACTCCTCATCTGTAAAATGGGGATTGAGACCGTGAGCCCCACTTGGGACGGGGACTGTGTCCAACTCAATTGGCTTGTATCCACCCCAGCGCTTAGTCCAGTGCCTGACACATAGTAAGTGCTTACCAAATACCGTCATCATTAGCCTCAAAAGTGCAGGCTGAGATCCGGCTTTCAGCTGGGTGAGGGACCACCTTTCGGGGAGTCTGGTGTGACCTACACAGCTCATTTTGTGCAGGGAATGTGCCTGTTTATTGTTATATCGTACTCTTTCATTCAATCATATTTATTGAGCGCTTACTGTGTGCAGAGCACTGTACTAAGTTACTCTTCCAAATGCTTAGTACAGTGCTTTGCACATAATAAGCACTCCATAAATCCGATTGAATGAATGAATGAACGAACATTCATCATCCTTTTCTCTCCGAAATTTTAGTCCCAGTGAATGTACTGGGGTCATAGTGCACCTCCAACTCTTTTATTCCTGCAAAACTGCACCACAACCAACGGTCATGCTGGGAAATGCTAACCATAGGCCCAGAGGAGGCTCGAAACCAGACCAACCCAGATCCAGCCGGCCATTCTTCGGCCCGAGGGGCCCGAGGGAAACTGGCCAATATCAGATCTTTACTTCTGGACTCAGCTGTGATAGGCAGGGAGAGGGGGTTTAAGAGCTTGTGGACTTGTAGAATAGTTGTTCTGCTCATTAAACTCCTTTTTCTTCTCTCTCCTTGTCCCTGTATCGATGATGTGCTACAAGTGCCCTATTAGACTTCAAGTATATCTGCATTACTACATTACTGCACTACAAAAGTTGAACCGTAGAGGCTTGATCTAAATAGCCATGAAGGAATTGCACGTTAGAGCCCGAAACCTTCCTAATATGACAAAGGAAGCTTCCGACAACTTCGCTTTATGCTAATCGGCCTTAGCTTCCCCGGCACCTCCCTAAGGTGGCTATCAATTGGACGAAGTTTATGTAGCTCTAAGGACTGTCGAAAGCAAAGGAGACCAGCTTATTAGTGAAGATAATAATAGTAACGGTATTTGTTAAGCGCTTACTATGTGCCAAGCACTGTTCTAAGCACTGGGGTAGATACAAGGTAATCAGGGTTGTCCCACGTAAGGCCCACAGTCTTAATCCCCATTTTACAGATGAGGTAACTGAGGCCCAGAGAAGTTAAGTGACTTGCTCAAAGTCACACAGCTGACAAGTGGTAGAGCCGGGATTAGAACCCATGACCTCTGACTCCCAAGCCCGCGCTCTTTCCCTTGAGCCACGCAGCTTCTCTATGGATTTTGTAGAAGCTGGATTTTGTAGACTTGGATCATGCCCCCGCCTAGCTTTTCTTTCCAGACCGATGAATACATTAGAAATGTCACCCTAAAATAGGCCAATAATCCATTTGGTCCAGTTTTTGATGATTTATATTGGTGCCAAAAGGATAGAGAGTGCCCTCCGTGCTCACTGTGGATAGGGAATGTGTCTGCCAATTCTGTTGTATTTTAGTCTCGCATGTGCTCAGTACAGTGCTCTGCACACACAGTATGTTCTCAGTAAATACCGATGATGATGATGATCCATCCTCCTATTTAGGGATGCACTTTTAGACCTCCTAAACTTTTCCCTCTAGTAAAGGAAGCAACATGGCCTAATGGCTAGTCCGCAGGCCTGGAAGTCAGAAGGACCTGGGCTCTAATCCCGGCTCCACCACTTGTCTGCTGTGTGATCTTGGGCAAGTCACTTTGCTTCTCTGTGCCTCAGTTCCCTCAGCTGTAAAATGGGGACTAAGATCCCCATGTGGGACACAGACTGTGTACAACTTGATTAGCTTGTATCTACCCCAGCGCTTAGAACAGTGTCTGGCATTCTAAGCACTTAACAAATACCAGAAAAAAAAAATAACCCCCCATGTACCTCTCATCTGTGAATTTTTCCAAACCTCGTTGAGCCATCAGTCCATCAGTGGAATATATTGAACTAAGCTCTTGGGAAAGTACAACCACAAAAGTAGACATGATCCTTACCCTCAAAGAGCTACAACTTCCCAAAGTTAAAAGAAATCCAAAAGTTGAGTGAAAAACAGCAATTGAAAGGAGGGGGCAACAATTTAATGCCCATCCTGACTTCACCCTTCCCAATTGTCCAGGGTCAGTCAGGGAAGCCTGCTGCGGGAAAGTCCAGTTGAATCCCATCCATCTTCACTGCACAGTGTACAAATCAAGGCATCAAGCATTTTGAAAAAAATCACAATTTCTAACTGCTAACTAGATGGGGACGACATTTCTGGGGGAAAAAAAGAGAAGAATGAACATCTGAAATGGGCATTTTAAGTGAAATGCAGCTCTTGTAAATATATATAAATTGGAAATGAGGTTGTTGCTTTGTGCTGCTTAAGAGGCCAGGGAGACATGAGGAACGAATAATTGGCCGACTGCAGAGAGAAATTTAGGCTCAGCAATTCCATTTTACAGTTGGCAGCTTTCCCAACTACGGGTCAGGGAGAGGAAACTGGACTGACTTTAAAACACAGGGAAATTCTTTATCTTTCATATTTTTTTTTTCGATTTAAAGGGTAGGATTAAATTCTCATTTAATAACCCCTCATGTCTTCTCTTCCCTGCTCTGATCACCCTGGGTAACTCTGATAATACTGGAAATGTAATTGAAGCCTAGAGGCAAGACAGCACTCTTTTTTTTCCCCCCTCTCCTTCCCGAGCACGGACCTAATGGCTGTTTGTTACTCTGGCTTGTGAAATAGGCATTGGCTGTTTAATCATGAGCGGTAGTATGTGATTTCTGCTGTGAGTTGGCTGCCTTCCAACCTTGGTTTAAACAGAACCCAATCTCTTTTTGTTAGCAACTTTGGGATCTGTCATATCCACCCCCACCCCCCTCCCTGCCTTCCAGTTAAGAGCTTTATCGAGAGCAGTTAGCACAAAGCTAAGACCATTTTAAAATGTTTCAAGCATACTGACGAAATAAAAGACTGATTTTGACGAGGGTGGGGGGGAAGCAAGACCTGTCCTAAAGTAACTCATCTGAGGGTGATAACATTGCAGGCTATTTCCCCCCTGTCGATCAAGCCATCTAATTTATTTTATTTAAGTCAAAAGCAATTTTGAAAACAATCTGTTTACTGATGACAGCCTCTTCATTCTACATAATGATGCAGAACTCAACAACCAGCAAAGGATTATTGACTGAAATTCACCACATTACCAGGCCAGCGTTTTGTACTTGGACTCTTAAAATAGAAGCAGGGAGCTCACCATGATCTCATTTCTACAAGGAAAACAAGGGGTGTTTTTTGTTCTGTTTTGTTTTTTTTTTTTTTGTATCTGATAAGTGCTCACTATGTGCCGGGCTCTGTATTAAGTGCTGGGCTAATCAATACAAGCTAATCAGGTTGGACACAGTCCATGTCCCACAAGGGGCTCACAGTCTTAATCCCCATTTTGTTATAAATAATAACAACAGTATTAGTTGTTAAGCACTTACTGTGAGTCAGGCACTGTACTAAACCCTAGGGTGGATTCAACCAGATTTGTTTGGACCCAGTCCCTGTCCCACCTGGGGCTCACAGTCTCATTCCCCATTTTCTGGATGAGGTAATTGAGGCCCAGAGAAGTTAAGTGACTTGCACAGAGCAGACAGGTGGCGGAGCTGGGATTCGAACCCAGGTCCTCTGACTTCCAGGCCCATGCTCAAGTTTCTTAGATGAAGAGACTACTGAAATGGACGGGGGAAAAAAATAATAACTCCGGTACTTGTTAAGCGCTTACTATGTACCAAGCACTGTTCTGAGCACTGGGGTAGATTCAAGTTAATCAGGTTGGACACAGTCCCTGTCCCACATGGGGCTCACACTCTTTATAAAATCACTCTTAAAAATCACTCAAGGTCTGGGCTCCTTCAGACTCAGAATAGGGGAGATGCTGGTTGTGTGAAGTCTGAGGGTCAAATTTTATCACTGACAGAAGGAGGAAAATCAAGAATGCAAGATGCATGTTGAATGACCGGGAAAAGTGCCACACTGAACAGTTTATGTTTGGGAACTGTCCCATGGAGTTGGCAGAATTTCCATCCCTTGGTACCAGATAGACCTGCCATAGCTCACACCTCCTCCCTTCCTCCTTGGCCTTTCCTGGCTCGCACCAACCTGTATTTCAACGTTTTAGGATGTGGAAAAGGAGGTGAGATCAGTGCTAACTGCTGCCCTTGAATAAAGCAACTCGGCAGCCCGTGAGTCAGACGGGCAGGGATATGGATGGGATGGAGGGAGGTGGAGAGGTGAATTCGATCCAAAAGACAACACTAAATCCACCCCCGCCCCTATTCCTGCCCCTTGAGTTCAGACTCAGAGAATTCAATTCTCTCACTCATTAAAACCCGGGATTGGCCCCGAAGGAAGCTTCCGTCTTCCAGGAGGAGGATTGACATTTCACAAATTCAAAAGCTTATTCAGCCTTTCAGCTCAGTCGTTCTCCAAGCTCCGTCCGCTTGCCGCAAAACAGCCACGCGGCAGGACTCACCGGGCCTTTCAGCCCAAGACCTCGGTTTGCTGCCGTCCCTCATGGGTTCGATGTTGCATCCTTCACGATTGTAAATAAGTGACAAGTCTAGCGTTAAGCCGTGTCTGCTCCGCCGCCCTCGATCCGAAGATCCTCCTTCATTTGCCATATGGGGGTAGATTGAGCATTTGGCAGGGCACTTCAGCCTAGGCTTGCCCGAGCCCTCTGTCCTAAAGGCGTCGGAGCTGAGAAGTAGCCAGTTGTCTGCTTGGGCACAGCTGGCTCAACCCGACTAATGGGCTGCTTGGTCTGCCTGGAGGGAAAGGATGGAGGAGCTGAAGGTCTTCGAGCGACAGCAGACCCCAAGATGTGAGCAGAGAATGGGTCTTCATCCTTTCACCCCTCACCCCCCAAAAAGGACACACTGATAATGCCCTTCAACCAATCAATCAGTGGTAAGCTCCTTATGCGTAGGGAACATGTCTACCGACTCTGTTATATTCTTCTCTCATAAGCATTTAGTACAATGCCCTGTGCACATTAAGCTCTCAATAAATACCCTTGATTGATTGATGCCTGTATTGATTGTACTGACAGTCAATACTGTCTTCCCCTCTAGACTGTAAGCTCACTGTGGGCAGGAAGCATGCCTAGCAGCTCTGTTGCTCCCAAGTGCTTCGTACAGTGCTCTGCACAAAGTAAGCGCTCAATAACTATGATTGATTGATCGATTGATTATCTATTGAGTGCCTTCTGTGTGCAGAGCACTGTACTAAGCTCTTGGGAAAGTACCCAAAACAAGTTGATAGATGTTATGTTGAACTCTTTCAAGCGCTTAATACAGTGCTTTGCACATAGTAAGCAATAAATATGATGAATGAATGATACAATTGCTGCCCATAAGGAGCCTACAGTCTACAAAGGAAGACAGTAATAATCCTGAGAGCATGAGAAAAAATTGTCACTCCTGCACAATAAGGTTGGGAAATGAAGGAGAAAATATATTTACCTAAAGAACTTCACAAAGAGCTGAAATACAGGGGGAAGTTAAGCACATTTGCCTAGATTTAAACAAAGAGAGAAGACTGGTAAGGTTAAGATCAGGAAAACTAATGCAGGAAATGAGCTTCAACTTGAAGAAAAGGATAGAGAATGGAGATAACAGAGCATAGAAAAATATTCTCCATTGTTGTTGAAGGTGACAATAGATGATCTACGGCATTTTTTCCTAACTCATTTAAAAAAAAGTAAACAGTGAATTTATAAATAATGCAGGAAAGACCCAGCATGGGAGAGCAGCAATCCAAACAGCAGGGGGAAGGGAAAATCTGGCTTAAGACTGTTTAAATGAGCAAGATGTTCTTAAATCTATTTAGGCCTTGGTGATTTGCTCCTTAGGGTTTAGGGTATTTATTAAGTGCTTACTATGTGCCAGACACTGTACTAAATGCTGGGGTAGATAATAATAATAACTGTGGTATTTGTTAATAGCTTATTATGTGCCGGATGCTGATACAAGCTAATCAGGATGGATACAGTCCATGTCCCATATGGGACTCATAGTCTTAATACCCCTTTTACAGATGAAATAACTGAGGCACAGAAAAGTGAAGTGACCTGCCCAAGGTCACACAGCAGACAAGTGGCGGAGCCAGGATTAGAACACAGGACCTCTGATTCCCAGGCCTGTGTTCTATCCACTAGGCCACGCTACTTCTTAAAAAGGAAGTAGCCAGAGTTATTGCTGAGTCCCTGGTTTTGCTTCCAAGAAAATGTGAAAGATTGGGAAAGGGTTAGAAGCCTGGAAAAGGCTAACAGTGCCTGTATTTTTACCCTAGAAATGACAGACTTGTACTCAATTTCCATTCTGGAGAAAATTATTGGAAAAAATCCCCAAATCGATTTCTAAAACCTTGAAGATGACAGAGTCCCGAGTCAAAACCAGCAGGGTTTTTGTGGGCAGGTTGATTACGTGTGAGTTGTTGAGGTTCTGTTTCTGCTCAAGGCAATCACCCATGTTCGTGCTGATAGCTAATCTTCGCCACAAGAACTACTCAGAAGCCTTCCAAGAGCAGTAAGAAATCAGAGATAGCTCTACTGCCCTAAATGGCAACTGTGCAGATCCCCCAAGACACGAAGATAGTCTATGTCAGGGATATCTATTTCCCGATGGACAAAATGTCTGACAGGGATATCTCTTTCCCGATGGACAAAATGTCTAACTAGCCCCATCTATCCCTTCTACACCTCAACACAAAAATACCTCTTTGCTATTTTAAATACCCCAAATCTCTCCCAGATACCAACAATCATATATCATAACTGATAGTTTTACACATTAAGCATATTTTACATCCCTATTTTGTGTCCTTCCTTATAATAAGTTAATCGTGTTGAACACAGTCCCTGTCCCACATGAAGGTTCCCAGTCTTAATCCCTATTCCCTTCTTCTTATCCTGTGAGCCCTGGGTCAGGAGGACAGAGACCGTGTCTGACCCGATTATCTTGTCTGACCCCAGCGCTTCGGACAGTGTTTGGCATATAGTAAGAGCAAAGCAAACATTATCATCATCGTTGATGACGGTGTGCCCCTTCAGGAATGAGTGATGAACCTTGGTCCTGAGATCGTGAGATTGCGGACCTGAGAACCTGTTCAGAGGAAGTAATTCTAAAATGTAAGCTAGCTGTGGGCAGGGAATGTGTCAACCATCTCCATCATACTGTACTCTCCCAAGCTCTTGGTAGAGTGCCTTGCACATAGAAAGTGCTCAATAAATACCAGTGACTGAGTACCACTCCCTCTCTCTTGTCCCTCTGCCCCTATCAGGAATGGGTACTAACCTTCTCGTACTAACCTTCTCACTGTGCCTCGTTCTCTCCTGTCCCACCGTCAACCCCTGGCCCACGTCCTACCTCTGGCCTGGAATGCCCTCCCTCCTCACACCCGCCAAACAATCACACTTTCCCCCTTCAAAGCACTACTGAAAGCTCACCTCCTCCAGGAGGCCTTCCCAGAGTAAGCCCCCCTTTTCCTCTGCTCCCCCTCCCCTCCCCATTGCTTCGACCTGCTCCGATTGCTCTACCCCCTTCCCCGCCCCTCATCACTTATATATATGTATATATTTATAATTATAATTCTATTTATTTTTATTAGTGATGTGTGTATATCTGTAATTCTATTTATACTAATGCTACTGATGCCTGTTTACTTGTTTTGATTCTGTCTCCCTGCTTCTAGACTGTGAGCCCGTTGTGGGTGGGGATTGTCTCTATTTGTTGCTGAATTGTGCTTCCCAAGCTCTTAGAACAGTGCTCTGCACACAGTAAGCGCTCAGTAAATACGATTGAATGAATGAATGATGTTCCCGCCGGAACTCGGGGTGCATTGAGTCAGAAGGCAGGCGGGGGTGCCACTCATTGTGATGAGTCAGCAAGGAATGTATCTGTTTACTGTTATATTATATGCTCTCAAGCGCTTAGTACAGGGCTCTGCACGCAGTAACCGCTCAGTAAGTACAATGGAATGAATGTGCATGTGCAGTCTTCACCCCTATTAGCCCGCAGAACCAGGACTAGAACCCAGAATCAAAAATACTGTTTTAATACTGTACACTTTATTTGTCAGGCCTTTTCCAAAGTATTTGTCAATCAATCGATCAATCTGTGGTACTTTTTGAACATTTTTATGTGCACAGTACTCTACTAAGTGCTTGGGAGAGTACAATAAAACAGAGCTATTAAACCTGTTTCCTGCCCACGGGGGGCTTACAGTCTAGAAAGGTGTTTATGGTCTTGAGTTCCAGTCTCCCCAACATGAGGTACTATGTGCAGAAAAACTGGAGTGGTTTCAGCTGATTACCCAAAGATGATTTAAAACTAAAGGTAAGGAGAAGAACGAAAGGATGTGGCATTATTTTGCTTGCAGAAGTAAGGGGGAAACTTAGTGACGAAGTTCAAGAATAGGAGTGCTCAATGCAAAAGATACTGATAATAGTACCTTGAATTTGTACAGTACTTTTATTGTCACAAAGCACATTTACATTCCTTATTTTGTTTTGTCCCCACAACAGTCCTGTGAGAGGCCAGGAGAGGGATAGGTAGGTGTTAGTTTCTCCATTTTACAGATGAACAAACCGAGGCCAAGGAAGTTAAGTGACTTGCCTAGGGTCACATGGCAGGCTAGCAGTAGAGCTGGAACTAGAACCCAGGTCCTCTGACTCCCAACTCTTGTGTTCTTTTTAATTTTTCTTTCTCTTTTTTTTAAATTAATGATGCTTGTTAAGCACTTCCTGTGTGCCAGGCACTGTCCCTAAATGCTGGGGTAGGTACAAGATAATCAAGGTGGACACAGTCCCTGTCCTACATAGGACTCACAGTCTTAATCCCCATTTTACGGATGAGGTAACTGAGGCACAGGGAATTGAAGGGACTTGCCCAAGGTCACACAGCAGGCAAGCGGCAGAACAGGATTAGGACCCAGGTCCTCTGACCCCCAGGCCCGTGCTCTGTCCACTAGGACACTGGGCCTCTTGTTTCTTCCACTATTACCAACTGTTCTCGATCATTATAAGAAGTCAAAGAGTTGATTCACCTACAGCATGAGGACTTGATGTTAAACACAGGAAGTATTTCCTGACGGTGAGGATTGTTAAACACTGTAATTAGTTACTGAGAGGTTATGTTATCTCCTTTTCTGGAAGTCTTTAAAAAGAGGCTAGATTCTCACCTGCTTTTCCTGTCCTCCTTGCCTAAATTCTGGGTGATAGGCTAGGTGAACTTTACATATTATTTCAACTCAGCTATATTTATTGAGCGCTGACTGCATGCAACACACTGTACTAAGTGCTCAGGAGAGTACAATATAAACAGACACATTCCCCACCCACAGTGAGCTTCCCACCTAATGATGCTATGAAAGGCAAATTTAAAAAATAGAATCCGTGAGCCTTGGGTAATGCAGTAATTCTTCATTAACCTTCCATATGATTTAATAAGCAACTTGAACATAACAGAATCTATCCTCTGTTTTGTTACAGAGAGGTTTTAACATATCTTTAAAATTGTAGCTGAATTGTAGTGACTTCATTAGAGAAGCAGCATGGCTCAGTGGAAAGAGCCCAGACTAGGGAGTCAAAGGACCTGGGTTCTAATTCCGACTCTGCCACTTGTGTGCTGTGTGACCTTGGGCAAGCAACTTTACTTCTCTCTTCCTCAGTTACCTCATCTGGAAAATGGGGATTAAGACTGTGAACCCTACGAGGGACAAGCTGATTATCTCATATGGACCCCGGAGCTTAGAACAGTGCTTGGCACATAGTAGATGCTTGACAAATACCATCATCATTATCATTGTTATTATTATTATCATTTCTGTAGCTGGAACTCACACGGGCCTTTTTGAGTTCCACTACACTCATAGATTAAGTTTGCCATCAGTGATGTCCTTTTCACCTACGAAAGGTAATTATATATTTAAAATCTTTAATGACAAAATGCAATTTTTAGAGTTTGTAGTTCATTCCCCATTGAATAATATATAAAAGTCCCACCAGTTTCCATTTTTTTCTGCCACAATCTGTTTTGACTGCAAAGACAGAATGGTACATATTCCAGGATCAAGAGGCCAGAGGAATTTAGAAGAAGAAGAAAAAAGTTCATAAATAGTTGCATGACTACATGAGAGTGGAATTGTTTCCCTGAACAGAAACTCTTCAAGCTCCTTCAGTACTTTGAATCACTGCTTTGCCAACTAAATAAAGAAACAGCTGATAGCAAAGATCTCTGTGAGAAGATTATTATGCACCAAAATACTTATGCAGTGAGGCAGAGTAGCAAGTATAGTAAGCAAACCATCTGACCGGCTGAAAAAAAAAACAAACAAAAAACCCAACACAAGCAGATTGGTTCAGAAAACTGTTTCTGAAAATGACGCCCTGCCCCCATCCATTAAACTGTTCTGTTGCTCTATGATCTTTCTACTTCGGATCCAGTAATAGTCATCTCTTACTGCATCTTGCATCTTACTGCATCTAATTGAGATCTAGTAAAGATAATAATAATAGTGGTACCTGTTAAGCGCTTACTATGTGCCAATCGCTGTTCTAAGCCCTAGGATAGATACAAGTTGATCAGGTTGAATAGAGTCCCTGTCCCACAAAGTGCTCACACTCTTAATCCCCATTTAATAGATGAGGTAACTGAGGCACAGAGGAAGTGAAGTGACTTGTCCAAGATCACACAGCAGACAGGTGGCACAGTCAAGATTAGAACCCATGACCTTCTTACTCCCAGGCCTGTGCTCTATCCACTATGCCATGCTGTTTCTCATAGACTTTTCTGTATCGATAATAGATTCTCATCCACAGGTTTTCTTTGCCATCACTTTCCAATTAACTTCTTTATCTTATCCACCTACGATCTTCATTTGTTGGGTAGCTTGCATTATTCATAATTAAGGTGTGAAGGGACCAAGGAAAGTATGGGCAGATGGATAAATGCTAGAATCGGGCTAATGCCGGATACATTTAAGTGCCAGTTTCAAACATCCCCTCACCCTGTGACTGGAAGTAGTCAGTAGGATTAAGTCAGTAGAAGATTTTTTTCCTTGATGGGGAGAAAGGGGTTCTTCCATTCAGGTTCCCCTCAGACCCACGGGCCTGGGAGTCAGAAGAACCTTGGTTCTAATCACGGGTTTGCTACTTGTCTGCCGTGTGACCTTGACCAAGTCACTTCTCTGTGCCTCAGTTACTTCATCTGAAAATGGGGATTAAGACTGTGAGTCCCATGTGAGACAGGAACTGCATCCAACCCAATTATCTTGAATCTACCCCAGTGCCTAGTACAGTGCTTGGCACATAGTAAGCGCTTAACACACACCTCAGTTGTTATTATTAGTATTATTATTATTTCTTCTCCAAAATTCTTCATCATCATCATCATCATTATCCTCACTGCAACCATCATCAACATGCCCATCTTCAAAACTGTAACTTCAAATTTCAAACTTCAAAACTTCTCCCCCCTTATAGACTGTTGGGTAGGGATTGTCTCTCTCTGTTACCGAATTGTACTTTCCAAGTGCTTAGTACAGTGCTCTGCACACATTAAGCGCTCAGTAAATACGATTGAATGAATTGTAAAAGCTGTTTGTTCTGGCAGCAATCAATGGTATTTGAGTGTTTACTCTGTGCAGAGCACTCTGCTAAGCACTTGGGAGAGTATGAAAAATCAGAGTTGGCAGATACGTTCCCTACCCTCAGCAAGCTTGCAGTCTAGAGGGGAAGACAGATGTTAATATAAATAAATAATTCATGTTATTAGAGCAGTAGTATCCAGGAACAAGCTGCTGGGAAAGAAAGCTCTCCTTTAAGCCCCTCGCCTCATCCCCACCATCGCTTGTTATTTTGTGACTCCAAATTTTGAAGATAATCTCAAAAAGAGTAAATAAATTTGCCTCACCCCACGCTCTAGTGTGGGACTGTAAGTACAGCCAGTTCACAACAACATATGCTGAACTTTGACTCTTTACAAAGCCCCGTGCTGAAATTTCGTTCTAGGCTCTGAGGTGAGGAGCTCCTTGTGGGCAGGGAATGTTTCTACCAGTTCTATTGTATTGAACTCTCTCAAGCGATCTGCCCATAGTAAGTGTTTAATAAATACAACTGACTGAAGTGGAGGGCTTTTTAAATCTCACTCCAAACATTACCAGTAGCTTAATGTCTTTTAAAAAAAAATATTTTGATGCCGCAGATAAGGGGGAATGTAGGAGGTGAGATCTGGCATTAACTTCCTGCAGTTATCGCCTGCCAAACACCATATCAGCAACTAAGTAAATTTGTAAACACTTAACAAATATGACTATTACCTTTATTTATCTCTGGGTACATACCCAGATGGATCCTTTACCTTGGCTCCGCTTAAACCCACCCTCTTTACTTGTTTTGATGTCTGTCTCCCTGCTTCTAGACTGTAAGCCTGAGGTGGGCAGAGATTGTCTCTATTTGTTGCTGAATTGTGCTACCCAAGCCCTTAGTACAGTGCTCTGCACACAGTAAACGCTCAATAAATACGATTGAATGAATTTGTTTTACCGATTGCAGGCTCTCTGCAAGTTAAAGCAGATGCGCAGATCTTGACCAAAACAGTTTCTCTGACAGGAATACCCCTGCTTGCCCTAGGTCCATGTCCACAGACCCCCAAATTCAACAGGACCACTATTTCCACATGTCCTAATAGAGAAATAAAGTGTATGTGCCAGTTGAGCCCGCCTCTATGGCTGAGGGAGGGAGTCTTGAGATAACCCATTCTTTGTGGGAAGAATCCACAATCCCATAGTCCCTTGGGACTCATTATAGAGTTACTCAGGGTGTTTAGGATCAGGTTGCCACACTCCAGAGTTCGACAGATAGACCGCACAAGACTCTGGTCTAAGGAATCTATCATACTCTCCCAGGTATCTAGTCAGTGAGTCGTTTCACTGAATGCTTACTGTGGGCAGAGCACTGTACTAAGTGCTTGGGAGAATACCATAAAACAGTAAACAGACACATTCCCTGCCCACAACGAGCTTAGAGTCTAGTGTAGTACAGTGCTCTGCACACAGTAAGCATTCAGTAAATAGCACTGATCACCCAAAGTAGAAAAGAGGATGAGGAGAGGTTTCCCACAGACCCCAGTGCTAGAGAAGCAGTGTAGATCCTGGAAAGAGCACGGGCCTGGAAGTTTCCGGTGTGGACAGGGGCTGTCTCTCTTGATTGCTGAATTGTACTTTCCAAGTGCTTATTACAATGCTCTGCACATAGTAAGCGCTCAATAAATACGATTGAATGAATAAATGTGTTCTAGGAGCAGGGTTCTAACCCCGGCTCCTCCACTTACCTGCCATGAAATCTTGGGCAAGTCACTTCACTTCTCTGGGCCTCAGTCCTCTGAACTGTAAAATTGGGGTTCAATCCCTGTTCTCCTTCCTACATAGACTGTGAGTCCCAAATGGGACCTGATTATCTTACATCTATCCCTGTGATTAGTACATTGCTTGGCACAGAGTAAGACCTTAACAAATACCACAATTTTTTAAATTGTTATTATGCTTTGTGCTTATCTCCCTGGACTGTCCTGCCTTTTAGACTTTAAGTTTGCTGTGAGCAGAGAACGTTTCTGCTTTATTGTTATATGGTACTCTTCCAAGCGCTTACTTCAGTGTTCTGCACCGAGTAAGTGATCAATAAATACGATTGACTGACTGACTGTGGCCATTTTGGAGGACTTTAGGGACTGACGCCACTGCAGCTGCGGGCTATTTGCAAGGGCTCTGTGGACCAGCCCTAAGAGTCTGATATCATCCGGAAAGACATGGCTCTGGGGGCTGTACAAAATGTGCCCGTTTGGGTGGACTTTCCTTCTGAAGTTTGACCTGGTCCACGACATCTTCCATTGGCTGCATCCTTTTTCCCACTACCACTCAGAGGCTAACTTGGAAGGACACCACTGCAGCCCTCATAACTCCATGTGCTCAGGGGGCTCTGAATAGAGGCTGACGGGGAAGAGAAGGAGAGTAGAAATGATCAGCCACAAAAACCAGTGAGACATAGCTCACAAAACTCACAATGCTGTTTTTTTTTTTTTTCCTTTTTGATGGTATTCGTTAAGCACTTGCTATGTGCCAGGCTCTGTACAAAGTGCTGGGGTAGATACAAGCTAATCAGGTTGGACACAGTCCAAGTCCCATGTGGGGCTCGGTGTCTTAATCCCCATTTTGCCAAGGAGGTAGCCGAGGCACAGAGAAGTGAACTGGCTTGCCCGAAGTCACCCAGCAGACAAGTGGCTGAATCGGGATTAGAACCCAAGTCCTTTTGACTTCCAGAACCGGGCTCGTTTCACTCGGCCACGCTGCTTCTCTTGAGTGAAAGATAATCCATAAATATGAGCAGCGTCATTATTAACTACAAAAATATTTTGAATGCATCATGGGTCCATGGTACGCATTCTATTACTTCCCCATGCCCATAATTTATTTTAGTGTCGATCTCCCCGGCTAGATTGTAAGCTCCTTGAAGGCAGGGATCCTATCTACGATCTCTAATGCAACTCTTCCAAGTACAGCGCTCTGCAAAACATGTGGTCGGTAGATTGACTGATTAAAAAGGAAGGTGACAATGTAAACTACTAGAACCTCCTGTTAGCCTTGGACTCGGAACACTTGGGTTCTTGACCCCTATCTAGAGTCGACAAGCTGCGCATCCTGAGACAGTTAATCAATCAATGGTATTTATGGAGCACTTAGAGTGTGCAGAGCACTGTACTAAGCACTTGGGAGAGTACAATACAGCAGAATGAGCAGTCTCGTTCCCTGCCCATAATGAGCTTACGGTCTAGAGACGAGTTTACAAGCCTTTAGCGCTTGCCATGTCCAATCTGATTATGTTGCATTCACCCCGACGCTCAGTATAGTACTTGGCATACTGTAAATGCTTGCCATGATTATTATGAGGCCACATTTTCTCCATTTGTAAAATCAGCATAATACAATCGGCAACCTTGGAGAATCTCTGGCGCTAGCAGAATGTGACTCCGTGTACCCTCTTCTCTCTTTTGAATTAGGAAAGCACAGAAAGGAGAATTCTCCCTCTCTCTGCCACATTCTCTCACTCACGCCAGGTTGCTCTAATTGCTGTCTCCGATTGCCATTCGATCCTTTCCGATTTTCGTCCCCTCCTGTCACTTTAACACTACTAATACAACACTCTGCTCTCTATGCTCTTCTCCTTAGTGCTTAAGACCCTTCCTGCTACTACAAATCCCAACAGCCCACAGGGGAAACCGCACACGTGGGCTGCCCTGCACATTCACCACCCCACCCCAAGCCAGGAGACTGAGTTCCAACGGGCCCGACCACGGCTGCCGGCCAGGTATGGGGTCTCTGCTCCTGGAGCTCAGGATCTCGGCCTGGCTGGGGCTTCCGCTGTTGCCCAGTATACTCACGCGTTGGCTAGAGCTCGGGCCTGGGAGTCAGAAGGTCGTGGGTTCTAATCCTGGCTCTGCCACTTGTCCGCTTTGGGACTTTGGGCAAGTCACTTCACTTCTCCATGCCTCAGTTACCTCATCTGGAAAATGGGGGAGCCCCACGTGGGACAATCTGATCAGCGTGGCGTAGGGGAAAGAGCAGGGGCTTGGGAATTAGAGGTCATGGGTTCTAATTCTGGCTCCGCCGCTTATCAGCAGTGTGACATTGGGCAAGTCACTTCACTTGTCTGTGCCTCAGTTAAATAGGGATTAAGACTGTGAGCCCCACGTGGGACAACCTGATTACCTTGTATCTACCCTAATAATAATAATAATAATGATGGTATTTGTTAAGCGCTTACTATGTGCAAAGCACTGTTCTAAGTGCTGGGGTATATACAAGGTAATTAGGTTGTCCCACATGGGGCTCACAGTCTTAATCTCCATTTACAGATGAGGCAGTTGAGGCCCAGAGAAGTTAAGTGACTTGCCCAAAGTCACACGGCTGACAAGCGGTGGAGCCAGGATTAGAACCCATGACCTCTGACTCCCACGCCCAGGCTCTTTCCACTGAGCCACGCTTAGAATGGTGTTTCGCACATAGTAAGCATTAACATATACCATCATTATTATTATTATTCTCTGGGCCTCAATTTTCTCATTTGTATAATGGAGACTGAGACTGTGAGCCCCATATGGGACAGGGACTGTGTCCAACCCAATTTGCTTGTATCCACTCCAGAGCTTAGTACAGTGCCTGGCACATAGTGAACGCATAACAAATACCATCATTATTATTATTATTCACCCTGTATGTTGGATCCAGCATTTGATCAATCACGTGTCTTTACTTGTCTTTACTGAGCGCTTACTGTGTGCAGAGCACTGTACTAAGAGCTTGGGAGAGTACAGTGTAATAGAATTGGTAGACTCATTCCCTGCCCACATGAAGCTTAAGAGTCTAGAGGGGAGATGAACATTACGGATTTGTACGTAAGGGCTGTGGGGCTTGGAAAAGGATACAAATTCAAGAGCAAAGGAGATGCAGAAGGGAGAGGGAGTAGGGGAAATGAGAGCTTAGTGGGGAAGACCTTTTGGAGGAGATGTGTATTTAGTCATCCAATTGTATTTGTTGTGTGCAGAGCACTGTACTAAGCACTTGAGAGAGTACAATATAACAATAAGCACATTCCCTGCCCACAACTGAGCCTACATTCTAGAAAGCTTTGAAGGTGGAGAGAACAATGGTCTGCGGGGATATAAATGGGGAGGAAGTTTCAGGCCAGAGGCAGGATGTGGGCAAGGAATCCACAGTGAGATAGACAAAATTGAGTAATTTACATTAGAGGAACGAAGTGTTTGGGCTTGGTTGTAGTGGAAAATCAGGGAGGCCAGAAAGGAGGGAGCAAGCTGATTGAGTGCTGTAAAGCCAGTGGTAAGAACTTCCTGTTTAATGTGGAGGTGGATGGGCAGCTGCTGGAGGTTCACAGTTTGGATAAAATGCAACAGCAGAATTAGGGAATGTTCTTCTGACAACACGTATCTGTCCAGATACAATGGTACATAGTTGTTAGACCCATTTGTGTGGTGTAAGACACAGGGTGAATATAATGACATAAGTTTTCCTCAAAGACGGGTTCTGCAGGAATGGAACCCCCATCTTTCAGGAAAACTGAGTGCACAGTTTTTACCCAAGTTATTACCCAAGATGAATTTTAGGTAGATTTGACCTATAAATTCAAACTTGAACCCCGAAGTTGAAAATTTATCATTTTTACTCATGTTTAACACTTAGTACTAATTACAGTACTTGCTAATTGCTCATTCTGTGCCAAGCACTGTTCTAAGCACTAAGAAAGATACTCATTAATCAGCTTGGATACAGTCCCTGTCCCACACGGGGCTCACAGTCTAAATAGGAGGCAGTGGGATTTAATTCCCATTTTACAGATGAGGTAACTGAAGCATAGAGAAGTGAAGTGATCTGCCCAAGGTCACGCAACAGACACGGGGGGGGCGGATTTAGAACCCAGGTCCTCTTGACACCCAGGCCTTTGCCCTTTCCATTGGACTACACTGCTTCTCACACCACAACTAATGAGTAGCATCTTTATCCCTTTCTTTTCCTGGAGGCCCTATTGACCACAGAGAAGAAGTTCAGGTAGAAGTTGAAGGATTCCTCAGGAAACATGCCCAGCCTCATTCTTGGTACTAATACTAAAACTAATGTTGGTATTTGCTAAACGCTTGCTATGTGCCCAGCACTGTTCTAAGCGCTGGGGTAGATACAGGGTAATCAGGTTGTCCCACGTGAGGCTCACAGTCTTAATCCCCATTTCACAGATGTGGTAACTGAGGCACTGAGAAGTGAAGTGACTTGCCCAAAGTCACACAGCTGACAGGTGGCGGAACCGGGATTAGAACCCATGACCTCCGACTCCTAAACCCGGGCTCTTTCCACTGAGCCACGCTGCTTGGTATTCACTTGCCCTGTTGTTGGTGATATGTCTTCCGACAGGGGAAGCCTCAATTTCCTCCCGTCGGCTGGAGGGGTGGGGGTGAGATTGACAACAGTGGTGCGTTGCCTGGATTGAGGGGAGAGCTCTGATTCTAGGATTCTCTAATATGATCAAGGTGCCACACGTCGGACCAGGCCTTCACCCTTTCATAGCCACAGATGGACCCCGCAGTCCTCCCCAGAACCCTCGGTTTACCACTAAATCTTCAGCCCAAGTTTTCACTAGGTAATGGGGAAGGAGGTTGAAACCACTCACTTCGTGAGGTGTGTGAGAATCTTTGGTTTTTCAGGCGGTAAGCCCGTCTCCAGCCTCCATTATCATACTTAATTGAGAAATGACTACATCTTGTATTTGCATTATTTTGTTATACAATGCTCCAATCTTTTATTCTTGGTCCAGTCCCTCAGTTAGATTTTCTCTGTGGGATGCATGGCGTTTTTCTTTTTAATAAGAAACAGAGGGGTCTAGTGGAAAGAAAAAGCATGGGCCCTTGGAGTGAGGAGACCTGGGTTCTAATCCTACACAGCCACTGGCCTGCTGGGTGATCTTGGGCTTGTCACTTGACTTCTCTGTGCCTCGGATTTCAAATATGTAAAATAAACTGTGAGGTCCATGTGGGTTAGCAACTGGGTCTGCTTTGATTATCTCATATCTTCTCTCGCAGTCCGGTGCATGACACATAAAGAGTGCTTAACAAATACCACAATTATCATTATTCTCAAGTACCCTCTTTTCCGAGAGTGTTGGCTTGGTCACACTGACATTAGTTCTGGCGTTCTGTAATTAAAATACGAATCTTCTCTGCCCTGTAAACTCATCAGATAAAGGCCAATAGCAACTGAGATACAAGTATCCCTGAATATAATAGACCGGATAAAAAGCCTCATGTAAATGTCCTCTAAAGTTTGTAATAGTTTCACCAATCATACCTATAGAAAGAGTGAAAGCCAGGGAGCTAAACCAGTATCCAGGGGTTCATTAATTCATTCAATCAATCATTCATATTTATTGAGTGCTTACTGTGTGCAGGGCACACTAACACTTGGGAAAGTACAATACAGCAATAAAGAGAGACAATCTCTGCCCACAGTGAGCTCACAGTCTAGAGGGGGGAGACAGACATCAATACAAGTAAACAGGCATCAATATAAATAAATAAAATTACAGATATATAAATGTGTTGTGGGGCGGGGGAAGGGGGGAAGAGCAAAAAGAGCGAGTCAGGGTGACGCGGAAGGGAGTGGGAGATGAGGAAAAGGGGGGCTTAGTCTGGGAAGGCCACTTGGAGGAGGTGCACCTTCAGCAGGGCTTTGAAGAGAAGCAGCGTGGCTCAGTGGAAAGAGCACGGGCTTTGGAGTCAGGGCTCAGGAGTTCGAATCCCAGCTCTGCCACTTGTCGGCTGTGTGACTGTGGGCAAGTCACTTAACTTCTCTGCGCCTCAGTTCCCTCATCTGTAAAATGGGGATTAAGACTGTGAGCCCCACGTGGGACAACCTGATTCCCCTATGTCTACCCCAGCGCTTAGAACAGTGCTCGGCACATAGTAAGCGCTTAACAAATACCAACATTATTATTAAGGTTGGGGAAAGTGATTGTCTGGCACATGTGAGGAGGGAGGGCGTTTCAGGCCAGGGGTCGAGGGAGATCGAGGCACGGTGAGGGGATTAGCACCAGAGGAGCAGAGTGTGCAGGCTGGGATGTAGCAGGAGAGAAGGGAGGTGAGGTAGGAGGGGCCAAGGTGGTGGAGAGCTTTAAAGCCAATAGTGAGGAGTTTTAGTTTGATATGAAGGCGGATAGGCAAACTGGAGATTTTTGAGGTAGGGGGTGACATGCTCTGAGCGTTTCTATAGAAAGATAATCCGGGCAGCGGAGTGAACTATGGACTGGAGTGGGGACAGGCAGGACGTTGGGAAGTTAGAAAGGAGGCTAATGCAGTAATCGAGGTGGGATAGGATGAATGGTTGTATTAACATGGTAGCAGTTTGGATGGAAGGAAAGGGCGGATCTTAGCGATGTCCTGAGACCTAACCCTGATTCTACCTCGGTACCAAATAATTTGAATTTTGCCCCTCTTTCCATGATTTGTAAAGGGGACACTAATAGTAATAACAGGAGTAGGTGAGGAGTGATAAATACAATTTTTTAAAAAGCTACAAGTGACAGTGCTATCTGATATGTGATCATTCTGGCTGTGACCCTCATGAAATCTTTTGGGAGGATGAACAGAATAATTGAGAAACTACTTTCCCGGGAGTCGGCGCTGTTCAAACACTGGTTTCAGTTAATGCCGTTAAAAATGTTTGGGGACTGGACTAAACAATCAATCAGTGATATTTACTGAGTGCTTTCTACGTGCAGAATACTGTACAGTGTGGCTTGGTGGAAAGAGCTAGGGCTTGGGAGTCAGAGGATGTGGGTTCTAATCCTGTCTCTGCCACTTGTCTGCTGTGTGACCTTGAGCAAGTCACTTAACTTCTGTGCCTCAGTTACCTCATCTGTAAAATGGGGAATTAAAAGTGTGAGCCCCACGTGGGACAACGTCATTACCCTGTATCCACCCCAGCGCTTAGAACAGTGCTTAACAAATGCTGTAATTATCTTATTATTACTAAACACTTGGGAGGAGACACTGCAACAGAATTAACAGACACGTTCCCCTTCCCTAAGGCGATGACTAACAACTGGATGAGGTCACTCGGAGGAATCTCTAGTCTGCAGCCGTTGGGATCCGGGGGCGGTGAATTTATTGTGAATTTATAGTGGGTCATTAGGCTGCAAAATCGCCTACATTCAGGAAGGCCCCTGACCCGATGTCAATTAATCCATCAATCATATTTACTGAGCACTTACTAATTTGCGTAGGGCACTGTACTAAGCATCTGAGAGAGTACAAGACAACAATATTCATTGATTTATTCATCCAATCAAATTTATTGAGCACTTACTTTGTGCAGAGCACTGTACTAAGTGCTTGGGAGAATATAATACAATATTCATTGATTCATTGAATCATTTATTGAGTGCTTACTTTGTGCAGAGCACTGTACTAAGCACTTGGGAGCATATAATACAACAATATAATGACACATTCTTGGCTTTAAAGCAGTCCATCACCTTGCCCCCTCCTACCTCACCTCGCTCCTCTCTTGCTCCAACCTAGGCCGCACACTCTGCTCCTCTAACGCTAACCTTCTCACTGTGCCTCCATCCCGCCTATCTCTCGGCCGACCCCCGGCCCACGTCCTGCCTGTGGCCTGTAACACCCTCCCTCCTCAGCTTCGAAGGATTAACTTCAGAGCTGTCCATCCTCTTGCCCGCTCCTGCCTCACCTCCCTCCTCTCCTTCTGCAGTCCAGCCCACACCCTCAGCTCCCCTGCAGCGGCTCACCTCCTCACTGGGCCTCATTCCGCCCTTCCCACCTTCGACCCCTGGCCCACGTCCTCCCTTGGTCCTGGAACACCCTCCCTCCTCACCTCCGCCAAACTAACTCTCTTCCCCTCTTCAAAGCCCTAGTGAGAGCTCACCTCCTCCGGGAGGCCTCCCCAGACTGAGCGCCCCTTTCCCTCTGCTCCTCCTCCTCTCCCCATTCCCCCTCCTCCCTCCCTCTACTCTTCCCCCTTCCCCTTAACACTTGTGCTCATTTGTGTATATTATTTATTACCCTATTTATTTTGTTAATAAGGTGTACATCCCCTTGATCCTATTTATCTTTCCTTCATTCAATAGTATTTATTGAGTGCTTACTGTGTGCAGAGCACTGTACTAAGCGCTTGGATTGAACAATTCGGCAACAGATAGAGACAATACTATTGAATGAATTTATCATGATGATGTTGTCTTGTTTTTGTTTTGTTCTCTTCTGCTCTGCTGTCTCCCCCGTTTAATAATAATAATGTTGGTATTTGTTAAGCGCTTACTATGTGCAGAGCACTGTTCTAAGCGCTGGGGTAGATACAGGGAAATCAGGTTGTCCCACATGAGGCTCACAGTTAATCCCCATTTTACAGATGAGGTAACTGAGGCACAGAGGAAATGAAGTGACTTGCCCACAGTCACACAGCTGACAAGTGGCAGAGTCGGGAGTCGAATCCATGACCTCTGACTCCGAAGCCCAGGCTCTTTCCACTGAGCCACGCTGCTTCCACTTTAGACTGTGAGCCCGTCACTGGGCAGGGATGGTCTCTATCTGTGGCCCAATTGTCCACACCGAGCGCTTAGTACAGTGCTCCGCACATAGTAAATGCTCAATAAATATGATCGAATGAATGAATGGGTTCAAATCCGCCAATTGTCAGCTGTGTGACGTTGGGCAAGTCACTTCACTTCTCTGGGCCTCAGTTCCCTCAACTGTAAAATGGGGATGACGACGGTGAGCCCAACGGGGGGACAACCTGGTGACCCTGCATCCTCTCCAGCGCTTAGAACAGTGCTATGGCAGTGCTTAACAAATGCCATCATTATTATGATGATAATGATGATATGGCTCACTGGAAGGAGCCCGGGCTTGGGAGTCAGAGGTCATGGGTTCAAATCCCCTTTCAGCCGCTTGTCAGCTGTGTGACTTTGGGCAACCTCACTTCATGTCTCTGGGCCTCAGTGACTTCATCTTTAAAATGGGGATGAAGACTGTGAGCCCCACGTGGGACAACCCGATCAAAGGTGGCTCAGTGGCCAGAGCCTGGGCTTGGGAGTCAGAGGTCCTGGGTTCGAATCCCAGCTCTGCCCCTTGCCAACTGTGTGACTGTGGGCAAGTCACTTCACTTCTCTGTGCCTCAGTTCCCTCATCTGTAAAATGGGGTTGAAGACTGTGAGCCTCACGTGGGGCAACCTGATGACCCCGTATCTACCCCAGTGCTTGGAACAGTGCTCTGCACATAGTAAGCATTTAACAAATGCCATAATTATTATCATCACCTTGTATCCTCCCCAGCGCTTAGAACAGTGCTCTGCACATAGTAAGTGCTTAACAAATACTATCATTATCCTCCCCAGTGCTTAGAACAGTGCTCTGCACAGAGTAAGTGCTTAACAAATGCCATCATTATTATCATCACCTTGTATCCTCCCCAGCACTTAGCACAGTACTTTGCTATCATTATTATTATCACCTTGTATTCTCTCCAGCGCTTAGAACAGTGCTCTGCACAGAGTAAGGGCTTAACAAATGCCATCATTATTATCATCACCCTGTATCCTCCGCAGCGCTTAGCTCAGTGCTTTGCCATCATTATTATCATCATCCTGTAATAATAATAATAATAATATAATAATGTTGGTATTTAAGCACTTACTATTTGCAGAGCACTGTTCTAAGCGCTGGGGTAGACATAGGGGAATCAGGTTGCCCCACATGGGGCTCACAGTTTTAATCCCCATTTTACAGATGAGGTAACTAAGGCCCAGAGAAGTTAAGCGACTTGCCCACAGTCACACAGCTGACAAGTGGCAGAGCTGGGATTCGAACTCATGACCTCTGACTCCAAAGCCCGTGCACTTTCCACTGAGCCACGCTGCTTCTCATAACAATAATGTTGGTATTTGTTAATTGCTTACTCTGTGCAGAGCACTGTTCTAAGCACTGGGGTAGATACAGAGTAATCAGGTCGTCCCACATGAGGCTCACAGGCTTCACCCCCATTTTACAGATGAGGGAACTGAGGCCCAGAGAAGTGAAGTGACTTGCCCACAGTCACACAGCTGGCAAGTGTCAGAGCGGGGATTCGAACTCATGACCTCTGACTCCCAAGCCCCTGCTTCTTCCCCTGAGCCACGTATCCTCCCCAGCGCTTAGCACAGTGCTCTGCACATAGTAAGCGCTTAATAAATGCCATCATTATTATCATCACCCTGTATCCTCCCCAGCGCTTAGCACAGTGCTGTGCACCTAGTAAGGGCTTAACAAATGCCCTCATTATTATCATCACCCTGTATCCTCCCGGGCTGAACAAATGCCACCATTATGATCATCGCCTTGTATCCCCTCCAGCGCTCAGCACAGTGCTTTGCCATCATTATCATCATCACCCTGTATCCTCCCCAGCGCTTAGCACAGTGCTCTGCACATAGTAAGCGCTTAACAAACACCCTCATTATTATCATCACCCTGTATCCTCCCCAGCGCTTAGCCCAGTGCTGTGCGCAGAGTAAGCGCTTAGCAGATGCCCTGGTTATTGGGATGGTGCTGAGGCGGTGGGCCTGGTTGCTAGGGCGCGCCGTTGCTAAGGCCTCCATTTTGGAGCCGGCGTCCGAGGCGGCCCCGGAAGTGGCTGAGGGCGGGGCTGGTTCACTTCCGGTGTCGGCGGCGGCGGCGGCGGCGGCGGCGGCGGGGTCGCTGGAGAAAATGGCGGCGGTGCAGCGGGCCGGCCCTGTCCCCTCAGCGCTGCGGACCGAGTGAAGCCTCGCAACTCCCGCCCTTCCCTCCTCCCCCGCCTCCTTCCCCCTCCCCCCGTGCACTTTACACACATGAGGTGAGCGGAGCGGTTCGCGGAGGAGGGCGCGCCGTTGGAGGGGTGGGGGGGGCGTTGCGGGCTCCGTCACCTCTGCACCCTCCCCGGCCGGAGGAGAAAGGCGCGCAGATTGCAGGGGACGTCCTGGAGGAGGTGTCATCCCCGCCGCGGGGAGGACCTGCCCTGGGAGACGGGCGGCCTCCCCTCATCCGCCCCCCCCTTTATAACAACAACACAAATAATGGTATTTCTTAAGCGCTTCCTGGGTGCCAAGCACTCTTCTAAGCGCTGGGGCGGATAGGTAATCAGGCTGTCCCATGTGGGCCTCGCAGCCTTCACCCCCCCCCCCATTCTGCAGACCAATGCAGCTGAGGCCCAGGGAAGGGGCTTGCCCAAGGTCACATAGCCAAGTGGTGGAGCCGGGATGCATTCCTTCAAACGTCTTTATCTAGCGCTATGTGCAGAGCACTGGACTAAGCGCTTGAAATGTCCAACTCGATCGAACCCACGCCCTCCGACTCCCAAGCCCGGCCTCTTTCCACCAAGCCACGCTGATTTATGAAATCTCCTCCCCCTAATTCATTCAGTCGTATCTATGGAGCGCTCATTATGTGCAGAGCACTGGACTAAGCGCTTGAAATGTCCAACTCCATCGAACCCACATCCTCCGACTCCCAAGCCCGGCCTCTTCCCAGCAAGCCACGTTGATTTATGAAATTCCCTCCTAATTCATTCAATTGTATTTATCGAGCGCTTACTATGTGCAGAGCACTGGACTAAGCGCTTGAAATGTCCAACTCGATTGAACCTACGCCCTCCGACTCCCAAGCCTGGCCTCTTTCCACCAAGCCACGTTGATTTATGAAATTCCTTCCTCCTAACTCATTCAATTGTATTTATCGAGCGCTTACTATGTGCAGAGCACTGGACTAAGCGCTTGGACCGTCCAACTCGATTGAACCCGCGCCCTCCGACTCCCAAACCCGGCCTCTTTCCACCAAGCCACGCTGATTTATGAAATCCCCTCCTCCTAATTCCTTCACTCGTATTTATCGAGCGCTTACTATGTGCAGAGCACTGGACTAAGCGCTTGGAATGCACAATTGGGCAGCAGATAGAGACCATCCCTGCCCAACAACGGGCTCTCACTCTAATCCCCCTTTCCCTCCATTATCTGCCGCCGTTCCGTTGAGCGTGCCTTTTTCTTTTTCTTTCCCCCCGCTTTTTGCAGAGAATTGGAAGCTAAAGCTACCAAAGAAGTTGAAAGGAAACTAAGCAGGTAAAAAAAAAAGGGGGGCCCTTGGGGAAAAATAGCCTTGCATCGTCTTTTGGCATCTGGGCACCTTGGGTGGAGATGTCCCCTCTTTCGTGTCAGAAGTGGTGCCAGGCTCGGAAAAAAATAAAGCGCCAAGGGAATAAAGATGCTTCGAGTGTGCGGTTTGTGTTTTTTTTCCCTTAATAAATGATGTGTGGATCCGATACAGGCAGGTTTAAGTCGAGAGGGACCATTTTAAGAATGCGATTATGGAAGTTGGGGGCACAAATATTGTGGTTGGGCTAATCCCTACTACGGGAATGGGCCCTTCGGGTTTGTTTTCATGCTTTGGCTCCCACGTACTTCGCTCTGCAAGTGATTACTGTTCGATTTAGGAATGTTCAACCGCACAGTCAGACGGGTTGGATTGCATCAAACTAGTTTTTGCCCTTGAACTTCACCGGTGCAAGCTACAGTTTGTGAAAGCTACATTTCATTCTCGGCGGTATATTCCGTGTACCGGTGGGTGAGAGCAGTAAAACTGTGTTCAGTTGAGTGGTTATTGTATCAAGTGTCAGTGCTTTGATACTGGGAACCGGAATAATCATTATTATAAAAGAAAAACCTCCTAAAAGAATAACATTCATTAGGTGGGCAGAGCGGGATCCTTTTCATAGTAGACAGACGTACTTGCATACTCTGCTTTTACTCATTCACTTGGGTGCGTTTCTGAATGTAGCACCTTTTGCATCTTCATTTTAAGGTTGTTGGCTTTTCACTTTCTATTCATTTTACTATAGTTTTACTTCTTCCCTCTTTTATGTTATATTTGGATCCCAGAGAGAGTTTCTAGCTAGCAAAAGCAATGAAGCAGATTTCCTGCCCGGACCAGATAGAGCGTAGCTTCAGTGGAAGGAAAAGTTGATTGCAGCTTTTGGCTTTCACTTTTTTGGAGTCCGAATGGAACTTTTTATCTTAACTGTTTTTAAAACTTAGGCGACTTCAGGTCTCCAAATGAGGTGCTCAGATTGACTACCATTTCCGAGTCCTGGCATTTTGAATTTGAGATATACTGTGTTGTTAGGGTGATGATCAATCAATCGTATTTAAGTGCTTACTTTGTGCAGAACACTGAACTAAGAGCTTGGGAGAGTACCCTATTACAGATTTGGTAGACATGTTCTCTGCCCTCAAGAAGCTTACGTCCTCTAGAGAATTATTATTACCATTGTTATTGTTATAACTTTTAATGCAGTTAGGAGCTGATTAACTTTTTTGTCCTGTAAAAGCTGTTGATTGCCTAATCATTGTAGAGTCCATTTCACTTCAATAAGTCAATAACTAGAATTGTGTTGACCTTTTTGTTGCGAAATAAATGCCCTTTTAAAACTCTGTGGATCCACTACCAGAATGATTGCAGGTGGAGGTGGGGCGTTGATGTGTCCGTGGCGTCGCTGTGGTTCAGAGGCGACTCGACGACATAAGAGAAGACAAAATGATTTTACTCAGCGATATTGAGGGACGCTGTTGTGAAGCAGCGTGGTCTGGGGGTCGGAGGACCTGGGTTCTAATCCCGGCTTTGCAACTTTTTTGGTATGTGACTCTGACAAGTCACAGAGCCCCTCTCTGCCTCAGTTACCTCATCTGTAAAATGGGAATTAAAGCTGTGATCCCACTGTCCTCCCCCGCTTTCGGACATGGACTAGGTCCAACCTGATTAGCTTGTATCTACCCTAGCGCTTCATAGGGTGGCTGGCACATAGCAAGCGTTTAAAGATAACTACAGAAAACTTCAGAATGCAGAATCACCAGAATAAAAGCAACTCAGGGTAAGGATAATCTAGTTTACAGGGGGAAAATGATGCTCCTTACTTTGGCTGTTTTGTCTTCTCTCCAGCTTGAGTGATGATTCTCTTTTGAGAAAAGTTGCTAAAGAAATGAAATAGAATTAAGAGTAAAGACATATGTTTCATTTTTAAAATGAGATAGTATGCATATTACTACTGGAAAGGTTTGCCCTGAATGCTGAGTTTGGAGAAATGAGGTTTATAGCTAAACTCAAATTTCAGTGCAGAAATCTGCAAGCCTTGCTCTTTTGCTACCTATGCATTTCAGTAGCGTGTTAAATTTGTCTGCCTTTTTTGAAAATTACATCTAGGTTTTAATGATTATCTTGTATCTACATTACACTGAGTACAGTGCATGGCATCTTATAAGCGCATAACCAATACCACAGTTAGTATTTACTAACAGGGCTCATCAATACTCACCTAATTGACAGTTGGGAGTTGGGAAAACAAAACCCTCCTCATCCTGTGTGCAAAAGAGCAAAAATAGTAACGAGCCAGCTCTGTATTGAGAAATGTGAAATGGATAAGCACGTGCCCCGGAGTGCCATTTGGACAGTGGTAATTTTACCAGTTGGACAACATTGGTGGAGCCTTTCTCATCACATATTCTTAAGTACCCTGCTCACAAATACATGCCTGGAACATTTTCCATGTCAGACAGTCATTTCATCCTTTGCAGGGCTGTTGTCTAAATAATGAATTTTAACAGTATATTCCCGAGTTACAGCCTGTGGGATTCCGAAAAGGATATTTGTAAAAACAGTTGTCATGTATTTATGGAGAGCGGACTGTGTGCTCTGCACCAAACTAAGCATTTGGGAGAGTACAGTACAACAGAAGCAGAAGCAGCATGGCGAAGTGGATAGAGCGTGGGCCTAGGAGTCAGAAGGTCATGGGTTCTAATCCTGGATCCGCAACTTCTCGGCTTTGTGACTTTGGGCAAGTCACTTCGCTTCTCTGTGTCCTCATCTGTAAAATGGGGATTGAGACTCTGAGCCCCACATGGGACAGGGACTGTGTCAAATTCGATTTGCTTGTATCAACCCCCATCGCTTAGTACAGTCCCTGCTCATAGTAAGCCCTTCACAAATACCATCATTATTGTTATTATTAACAGAGTTGGTAAAGAAGCAGTGTGGCTTAATGGAAAGAGCACGGGCTTGGGAGTCAGAGGTCATGGGTTCTATTCCCAGATCCGCCACTTGTCTACTGTGTGACTTGGGGCAAGTCACTTAACTTCCCTGTGCCTCAATCACCTCATCTCTAAAATGGGGATTAAAACTGTGAGTCCCACCTAGGTCAACCTGATAACCTGGTATCTCCCTCAGCGCCTACAACAGTGCTTGGCACACAGTAAGCACTTTAACAAATGCCGCCATTATTATTATTAGTCTCCGCCGACAAGGAGCTTACAATTTATTAAGGCAACTTTTAAGCATCCTGTATTTACAATAAATTAATTTCCTTTTAAAAATTAGCATTTTTGAGAAGTATTCTGTGTGGTGTGTAAATGTTGACCCCTTTTATGAATGCAGTCAAACATAGATTATTTAAACTGATGCATTGTTCCTGATAAGTAGGTTTTTCACTTAATAAATGAAAACAAAAAGACAATTATCTAAACAAATTGGTATCCTGTACCTATCAAAAGAATCAAAGTTGTATTATGTAGAGTTAGGTTAGGCTGATTGTATTAGTCAAGGATGCTTGTTCAGTGTTCACCATGTTATTTTTTAGTCCTTTGTTAAAAAAAATTAAAATATAATTATTTGTGAAAAGTACTGTTTGATTGAGCCTAATCATAAAATCGAGTAGCGGGATCCTTAAAATTTAGCGATTGAGTTTTCTCAGGCTTTCTATTCCTGTTTTATGATGTTTACTTGTTGTTGAATTCATAGACTTGCTAGGTTGCTACCTCAACTTGTCAAGCCGTGGTAAATGAGTTGATGAGGGCAAATGAATCACAGTGAGATTCATTTAAGGACATGTAATTTAGTCCATCTTTGAAGCTTTTATTAGTATCAACACCATCAGATATCTGAGAACCATTCAGGGAGCTTCTTTTTGAGGGTTCTGGTGCTTGAAGTGTGTCGTCTTTCTCCGAGGGTGCCCTGGGTAACTTTCTGCCCCTCGGAAATCCGAGTTTATGACTGCCACAGGAAATGTTAACAGCAACACCACAATAAAACAAGAAATGTGTTTGCTTTAAATCCGCACATTGAGCCTGAGAAGCAAAGCAGCAGTGACATTGCTTATCAGCCCTTTTGACCTCTGCTAGGGCATGAGCTCAACGAAGAGGAAGTAGGACTGCAGAGATTTGAGGTTAGGAAAGAATAAAAAGGAGAGCATAAGTTGAAGTTGAAATTTCACCTCTTCATTGCAAGGTTGGTGAAACATTTGAACTCAGTTGTTTCTCTTTGAAAGTGATAGCTAAGAGGACTTTCTCCTTTTTAGAAATGTGGCTCTCGTTGTCGACACTCTACCTAGTGGATATAAACCCCAGTGGGTGTTGATATAGAACTGATGGGAATTTCAGTTTATAGTCTCTGTCCTTCCCAAGTGTTTGGTCTTGAAAGACTCAACACTCCACATTAATGTTTTAGAAGAAAGATGTAGTTAATGATTTAACCAAAGTTACTATAATTGGGTTTAATTTGTGGTGGTGGCTGGTCACTCCAGATTTGCCTATGGCTGTCAGTGCCATGCTATTGACTTTTTCTTTAATCTATCAGTAATATTTATTGAAAGCCTCCTGACGACTAGTGCCTACACTCATTTTACTGGGATTTTACTGATTGCTCAGAATCATCTGATTATTTAATAATGATGATACTTAAGTGCTTACTATGAGCCAAGCGCTGTTCTAAGCCCTGGGGTAGATACAAGGCAACCATGGCAGGTTGTCCCATGCCCATGTGGCTCACAGTCTTAATCCCTATTTTACAGATAAGGGAACTGAGGTACAGAGAAGTTAATTGACTTACCCCAAGTCACACATCTGAGGAGTGGCGGAGCTGGGATTAGAACCCACAACTTCTGTCTCCCAAGCCCCTGCTCTTTCCACTAAGCCATGCTGCTTCTCTCTTTGTGTTGCAATTTTTGCTGCTACTCTCTTTGTGATTGGAGTACATTGGGAAGCCACGGGAACATTTCAGAAATCAGAGGAAGCATTTTTATTGCCTTTTTTTCTGGCTTAACTGCTTTTCACTTAACAATTTAACTTTCAACATAAATATTAGATTTTCAACCAATCAGTGGTATTTATTGAGCACTTATTGTGTGCAGATCACTGTGCTAAGTGAGAAATTCAGGAATGCTCTCTTGACCGAATTTTCATCATATTAATATTTAGATATTTTTAGTGTAATCCTTTAGGACTTTGTTGGTAGCTTTCCCCCCCAACTCTTAAGGTCATGTTGCAGGATATTTATTTACTTCGTCTGTTTTTTCTGTACTAAAAAAGCTTTTCTCAACCAGTGAACCCAAAGCAGCCGTCTAGCCTTCCTGCCAGGCAGATAAGAAAGATTAATGTTAACCGAATGGTGCCTTTAAAAGGGAATTACATAAAATGACACTTTGAACTAATGCTAGTGTGCTGGGGATCTAGGTCCTGGAATTTCTGAACTGTTGTTTTCCAGATCCAACTGGTAAAAAGTAAAGAAAGACTCAGAGGAAGGAGAAAGGTCACTTGGCATTGAGGCAGCCCTAGAGTACTTGGGGATCGTCAGCCCTCTGGCAATTCTTGTATATTTTTGAAATTTTGCAGGACTGGCTCTGTACATAATAGTTGACACTGTTACTTTTGCTGGTGTATTCGCTTAAACCCACGGGCTTTGAAAAGTTGATGTTACAATTTCCTGTTATAATTGTTATGGTTTTTGTAAAGTTGCACTTACTGAAATAAGTTTTACACGCATATATTTATGAAGAACCAGCCCAACTCACTTTTCTGTTTTGGTTTCAGAATCCTGTTTTGACAGGATTACCGGGTAAACTTTCAATATAAAGTCGTCTGGGTTTAGAGTCACAAATTCTGCAGGTGATTTTTTTTTTTTACGGTTGGATTTAATTAAACCCAAAGCCTTTCACAAGGTGTGAGTATTTCTTGCTTGGAAGAAGAGGTACAAGTTACATGTAAAATGATGTTTTTCGTAACACAGATATATGCCAAAATGCTCTATTCATTATGTTTATACCTATAGCTGATGTTAATATTGATTTTTGTATTAGTATTTTTAAAAATTCATTCTCTCATAACGAGCATTTTCTGTGTTTAGAGCACTGTACTAAGCACTTGGGCAAGTACAATGCAACAATAAATAGTGACATTCCCTGCCCTCAACAAGCTCACAGTCTAGAGTGGGGAAGACAAACTGATAAATGAAATAAATAATAATAATAATAATGTTGGTATTTAAGCGCTTACTATGTGCAGAGCACTGTTCTAAGCGCTGGGGTAGACACAGGGGAATCAGGTTGTCCCACGTGGGGCTCACAGTCTTAATCCCCATTTTACAGATGAGGTAACTGAGGCACAGAGAAGTTAAGTGACTTGCCCACAGTCACACAGCTGACAAGTGGCAGAGCTGGGATTTGAACTCATAACCTCTGACTCCAAAGCCCGTGCTCTTTCCACTGAGCTAAATAAAATTACAGATATGTGTATAAGTGCTTTGGAGCTGGGAGGGGAGAAGAGTGATGAGATAAATAAAATTACAAATATGAACAAGTGCTTTACCTTATCATTATTAAATAGGCCAGTACCTACACTAACTATGAAATAGGTATGCCAGGATTATTGAAAGGGAAATTTTATCACTAAGTAGCCCATTGGATGTTGTGAGGTTAACTTGCTCCACTGAGCACAATAATTTTGGGTAAAAGGTGAAGTCATCTTTGCTTCTATTTGAAGAGAATTTAAGCATCGTCGCAAAGTGAGATCTGCATCTTGACTGGGATGTTAATTTCTCCTTTACCCTGGAGTTACTATGTGTGTGTGGAAATGCTGAAAATATCAACGCTTTAGATCCTAAACTTGTCTCCCTTACATTAGGCCCGTCATTTTAAGAACTGAATAATTTTTCTGTGTTTTCTGATGTATTTTTAGTATTCTAATACAGTTAGTCTCATATACTGGGCAGTAAGGGGCATATTTCGTCTTGAATGAAGCTAAAAATGAACTATAAAGAAACAATTGTGGCAGCTTTGTGGGCACGTGCCTTAATTTTGAATACTTAAAACATTTGAGTCCTGAAAACAAACTGGATCTTGAATACTAGAAAAATCCCTGAATTTTGGATGTCTCAAAATTCCATGTCTTTTGTATTGTCTACTTTGTGTCGATACTTCAGATGCATTTTAGTTGGCGAAATATTTTTGAAGACAAATATTGGACAGTACATGTAATAATAATAATAATAATAATGTAATGTTGGTATTTAAGCGCTTACTATGTGCCGAGCACTGTTCTAAGTGCTGGGGTAGACATAGGGGAATCAGGTTGTCCCACGTGGGGCTCACAGTCTTAATCCCCATTTTACAGATGAGGGAACTGAGGCCCAGAGAAGTTAAGTGACTTGCCCACAGTCACACAGCTGACAAGTGGCAGAGCTGGGATTCGAACTCATGACCCCTGACTCCAAAGCCCGTGCTATTTCCACTGCGCCACGCTGCTTCTCTTGGACTGTAGACTGCTGGAAGGCATAGGTTGTATTTTGTATATGCTTCATATACAGTGAACATTGTAATGTTTGTTTTTGATAAAAATTGTTCCGCATTATGGAATGACACCTTTAATGTTGTGGGAATCCTAAAAAAGCTGATTTGGTATATATTAATGATTATTTTTACCTTCCTGTTTTATTTGGTCTTTTGGATTGGTTGGCCACCTCTAATTTCTTTGCAATAGATTGATTACGGTTAGCGGATAGATTTATATAGCATAATGGGTGGGGCCACACAAACCCAGGTAGAATGGACAGTTGAGCATCTATTCATGTATCTTGCATCATGAAGGCCGCCAACCAGGTAATTCACACCCAGAATGGATTGTAAAAAAAATTTTTAAACCAAAATAGTTCAATTGTCAGTGTAGAACAAATCAACTGGAAAGTCATTCGGTTTTATGGGCTGGGGAGACAAAGCCTAACCCAGTAAAAATATCCTTTTCATCGTATTTTAAAAATTCGTTACTCCCCTTAAATCTTAAGCTTTGCATTTAAAATTAGTATTAAAGGTCTAGTAACAATTCTTTTGGAGTTGGAAGGTTAGAGAGACAGTCTTGCTGAAGGTTTTGAAAAAAATCTACTGGCGCCATCTTGTGGAGTTGTGCGACCTTGGGTCAGGTGACTTTCCAGCCTGATTTTTTTTTTTCAAGTCATTTAAAATGACTTCATACCGAGATAATTCCTATTTCGGAGATGTGAAAAATAGTCAACTTTTGCAACTATTTACAGGCCTGCTTTTGAATCCACCTTTTGAACTTTATTTTTTTTCCTTTCTATTGTATAGATTTATGAACATGTCTGGATATGTTTGGGTTTTATGATAATGCGTTGGTATTCATAACCTCAAACATGGAGAGTTTCCTATATTCAGTGGGCGCTATATTCCAGGTTGTCTCGTTGAACTGTTTTAGTCCAAATTTTACCATACTAAAATTTTCACTGAAACCTGTATGAAACTGTAAATCAAAACAAACTTAACGAAAGGCGTCCCACAAGTAGCGCACACACTGAAACTCTGAAACCTCTACACTCTTTTTGTATACCCACATTTTTGATCAAAATAGTAAAGAAACTAAATTATTAAAAGCGAGTGTTTCATTTTAGAAGAAGCCTAATTTTGACCTTTGGGGGAAAAAACGGAAGCACCATGGCCTAGTGGATAGAGTACAGGCCTAGAAGTCAGAAGGACCCAGGTTCTAATCCCAGTTCGGCCACTTGTCTGCAGATCACTTCTCTGGGCTTCAGTTATCTCATCCGTAAAATGGGGATTAATACTATGAGCCTCATGTGAGGCGGGAACTGTGTCAATCCTGATTAGCTTGTGTGTACCTCTGTGCTTAGTACAATGCCTGGCACAGAGTAAGCACTTAACAAATACCATAAAAAAAAGCATACTCTCTGTCAAGTACTGTTCTAAAATGGGGGAGACACAAGTTATTTAGGTTGGACCCAGTCCCTGTCCCATTTGGCGTTGACACTGTAAATAAGGAGGGGAATAGAATAACTGAATCCCCATTTTACAGATGTGGATTGTGGCTAGTGTGTTGGGGCTCCCCTGGGTGCCAGATGGTGTGTGTGGGTGGTTAATGTTATGTCCAGTCTGGCTCTGCCCCGATATCAAATTTGCCTCATATCATGCACCTCTTCAGTCTCCCCAGATAAACAGATGGTGTGGCATATCAACTTAATTGTCAAATAAGGATGTTTCTCTAGAGGATGAAGACTTAATTTAATGACAGGAAGGTGAATTGAAAGGAAAACTTTGTCACACATTGTTTTTCGGTCCATTTTTGAAAATGGATTTATCTGTCTTGGCAGTTTTTGAACAGCAAAATGCCTGGAAGCTTGTAAGCAGAAGGGTACAGAGTAGGTAGAGTTTGTAGATTAAAGTGAGGGGATCGTTAGTTGGAATGTACAAGTTGGTTTTCTTCTGTGATATGGGGTGTGTTTCTGGTATCGGGTGCTTGAGCTCAGAGCAGTAATAACCAATCTGCTACTGAAATTCAAATAGGAAGATCATGGAAAATGGAGAGTACAGGCAGGTTGACAAGAGATCCGAATGAGGTCACGTTGGGTGACATTTTACATGAGATCTGTTAGAGTTTAAAAGACTTATGTTTTCATCTTGTTGAATCAGACTGAGTCAGATTGTTTAGAATTGATAAAGAGGTTGCGGTAGGAGATTGGAGAAAAGTGAGTAGTGTGCTTTCTAAGAAGATTATTTCTCACTGAAATTCATTCTTCATCCAAATTTGAGATATTTCATTTGGCCCTGAGTGCAGGTGCTGATTTTCTCCGGTGTTTTCAGTACAAGGAAGACAGATTTGTCTTCCTGCTCAGTTTGACTAGTTTATTGATGCTAATGAAAGAAACAAATTTCAGTAGAATTGGGTTCATTTCCAAGTGAATTTGACCCTTATAACAAAAGGGTGATTTAAAAAAATCTCTAAGAAATTAAATTTATTGTGCTTTTTGGAAATACCAGTTGAGCTTTTTTTTCCCCTGCTATTTCTGAAAGAAAGATATAATTCATTTAGGTGTCTTGGAAGGTTATCCGCATTTTCAGAAATTAATATTAAGTAATGAAAACATCAGTCAGGTGTACTGTTAGATCAGTTAATTATTAAACCTACTGTTTAATCCTTCAACCTCCTCAAGACTGTAAGCTCTAAAGGCAGGGAATGTGTCTATAAATTGTTATATGGTTCTCTCCCAACTGCTTATGCAGTGCTTTGCACACAGTAAGCACTCAATAAATGTGATTGAGAAAACTAATGTGAAGGGATTTTCTTTTATTTTAAAATTGCGTGATTGTCCAAATTTTAAATGGATAGTAGTAAAAGGTATTTAAGCACTTACATGTACCCAGCACTGTAGTAAGTGATGAGATAAATGCAACATTTAGTTTAGATGCAATACCAGATGCAGTGGTATTGATTGAACACATACTGTGTGCAGAGAACTCTACCAAGCGCTTAGGAGAGAACAGTACAACAGAGTTGGTAGGCATATTTCCTTCCCAGAGGGAGCTTACAGTCTAGAGGGGGAGCCCATGTGGGGTGCACAGTTTAAGTAGGAGGGAGAAAGTGAATTGAACCGCCTTTTTACAGATAAGAAAACTGAGGCCCAGAGAGGTTATGACCTGCCCAAGGCCACACAGCAGGCAAATGGGCAATGCCAGGACCAGAACTCAGGTCCTATGACTCCCAGGCCTGTACCATTTCTACTAGGCCATGATGCTTCTGTAATTGTTTTGTGAAGTGAGCTCTCCTGTGAATTTGAAATCTAGCACACGGTTGGGTTAGATGCAGTATTTTGTTGGTGATTATTTGGGATTCTAATTTGTATCTTCTCATAATTGCCACTAATGTTGTCTCCTGATGTTGTTCTTCAGCCAGTTTTATCTTTTTCCATAGTGGAGCTAGGTATAAGTTGTCTGCATATGTTACATGTAAAAATATTTTATGTGAAGTGTTGTTCTTGTGTCTTAGTTGGTTCTCACTTTGTTGTTGGGATTTATTGCTAGTCCCCTTTCGCTGTGATTCAGAAGAATAGGGATGAAAAGCATTTGGTTGGGATTGTGTTTAGAGGGGTATTTTTTTTCATAGATTGTATTCTGAGTAAATGCATATTGTTGGATGGGACACGTCATTGTGTCCACTGTTGCCTGGGGTACAGATACCTCTGTGCAGAGGGGCTCCCAGCACTGACCTGAGGTGTCCAAGATGATCACAGCCGAGCAGTAGAAAAACCTGAACTCCTCTTAGATATGGAGCAGGAACCAGGGCTCCAAAATTGTGCCTTCTATATTGCCTGGCATTACCCCGTTAGTGTAGGTCAGTATTTGTCCCAGGCAGAATTTGCTCTAAACTGGAATTTTTTTTTCCTCTGTCTTGTACAGAGGTGGTCTTGGGGCAAACCCATGGAAGTTGGGAGAAACACTCTTTCTCTCTCCCCACCCCCACCTTTTCCCACACTGTTATCCTTTTTTCAGCCCTCTCACTCACTGCTAGTTAAATATAAATGAGCTTCGTATTTTTATATTTGTAGAATATATAAATTGCAGATGCCTGCAAAAAATTTTTATGCAACTCCTCTCTCCCAGGCTGTTTTCCAACTTTGCATTCTCCCCCCCCAGCCAGATCTCCATTTACTTCCCTCTGCCAGAGTCCCAGATTGGTCTGGCCAGGACCAGCAAGGCTGGTTCAGCCATCAGGCAACTGGACTGCACAGAACCAGTGTCCCTGGGCTTCCAGCCTCCTAAGTGCTCAGGCCCTATGCGTCTTTTCTCCTGCCCTCCCCTGGGAACAGGACTTCTGCTTGGCATGTGCCTGGCAGGGAAGCAAGCGAAGCTAGTCCAGGCGTCATACAGCTGGACAGTCGTTTGCTCTCCCTCCTCCCTCCCCCAACAGTCATTACAAAGGTATTTGTTGAGTGCTTACTGTGTGTAGAGCACTTGGCTAAGCACCTCTAGATGAGTACAAAACGTCTAGATGTGCTTACTACAGAACTGAACAACTAGTAGAGTATGGGACTAGGTGACACCTGTCAATCATTCATGGTATTTTAACGTTTCTGAGGTGTTTTTTTAAAATTTCTCTTCCACACAGTTTTATCCCTTGTTATTTTTCTGTTGGTTCCACTCCTAATCCCAGTGACTCTTAATTTCTTGCCCTGTTTATCCTCCCATTTCTATAACCAATCCTCTTCATTTTCTCCTCTGAAATAACTAACCCTTCTGCTCTCTCCTTGTCTCTCCTCTCTGACATCACTACTTCCTTTGTGCTTGTTAATTGCTTAATTGCTTTGAGTCTGTCATTCTCACATCGGTCCTGGGTTTCCTCTCGTCTCATATCCCTCCTGGGTTTCCTCTCTTGGGTGGGTGGTGTTGGTGCTCATTAATAGCACCAGACATCTACATTTCCCACTTGGTGTCCCTTGAGGACTCTGGGCCCTTGGGGTGTCTCAGCTCAGATCTTGTCTGCTGCATGACCTTGAGCAAGTCACTTTGCAGTGCCTCAGTTCCCTCATCTGTAAAATGAGGATTAAGACTGTGAGCCCCATATGGGACCTGGGCTGTATCCAACCTGATTAGCTTGTATCTACTTCATTGCTTAGTACAGTGCCTACCACATAGTAAGCACTTAATAAATAACATTTAAAAAAGAGAAGGTAAAAAGACCTTGAGGAATCAATGGGGTATATTCCAGAAGGGCTTAAAATAGAACTTTCGAAGTGCGAACAGGATAGAGGTTGTGGAGGTGAGATTGCAGGATGATCAAGATCAAAGGCATGCTCTGGGTGATGGCTTTTTGGAAGAACAGGTGGTAGAAAGCGAGAGAAAGGGAGGGAGGGAAAGCCAGAGGTGGTGGAGTTACTGAGGTCATCCACAAGGTTGGGAAAGCTTCCTCGGAGGGTGGTGAATTGGTCCACAAGGAAGTATGTAAACTGGGCATCAAAGTCCATTCTCCTTACGGAGGGTGGGCTGGGTGCCGTGGGCATCAATAAACAACTGAAATTTGGAAGGAAAACAAATCCAAAAAGATGGATAGCCCAAAGCTCCATTACAAAGTGTCCATTACAAGTGTCGGGGGAACGATGTGCAGGAACTCCAAACTGATCAGTGGTGGGTTTTTTGTATAAAGGCTTTACTATATAAGGGTCAGTTGGGTCATGTTTAGATATAATGGAAAGGATCGATTTATATTCCATGAATTCTTATTTTATTTCATGCTTAGAATTAAAATGCACATGCATTAAAATTAATCACCTTGTAAATGACGAATGGTCACCTGGCATTATGGCAAAAAATGTGTGCATTGGTAGCTGTCTACATTTGTAGTCAGTCATTTAAGCGCTTACTGTTTGCAGAATGCTGTACTACAATATAACAGGCACATTCTCTGCCCCAAGTGAGCTTACCGGATAAGAGAGGAGCTCCTCTCAGACGAATTCATTAATTTTGATGGTTCACTTTAGCACTGCATTTAAAAAAAAATGTCCATTTTTGCTTTAGTAAATAGGGAAATAAGCGCATGTTTATCCTCCTGATTTAGATTGAATGCAGTTGTCCCCTGGTTTGCAGTGAACAAAAGGAGAGGTTATCCTTTTTAGACATGCTGATGCTCCTAAAATGGGTTTAAATGATTATGTTTCTAATATAAGACACACTTTTGGAAAGTTAATTACAACCTGTGTTGTTCAGGGATTTAGTGCAAGAAGAGGAAGAACAGTTGATGGAAGAAAGGAAAAAGAGAAAAGACGACAAGAAGAAGAAGGAAGCTGCTCAAAAGAAGGTACCGTGCAGATGAAATTTATGATATTGTAAAATACTGGTATTATCGGTTGACTCGAGCAACTTAGCTAAGCATGGGTTGAATTTGAAAAATTGCTCCATTTGTTTGGCTTGATTTTTGGTTTTTTAAAATTGTTTCATTGCCATAGTTGAACCAGATCCTATTAGGGTGCATCCCAGTGTCATGTTTATGATGTAGCAATCTTGCAAGGTGTTTAAAAAAAAGAAAAAGAGCCTTAAATATTTAATCTGTCCGTTCCGCGAAAGGTAAGTTTCTCTCTTTACTTCTGTAGTTTGGAGCCATAATGTATAGATGTCTAAGTACCTTAGCTGGTCATTTTTGCAATGATTTATCTTTGACCTTCAATCTTAAAACTATCTTAATCTGAACGCTTTCATCCTTTTTAGTACACCTAGGATTTTTGTGTATTTCCTGCATCAAGCTTCACTGAAGGATAGGCTTAATTTAAACTTAACTTCAAAGTGATTTAGAGAAAGTGAAAATGATGAGCCCAAAAAACCCCAAACTAACCTTAATCTCCCTAGCTCTTAGACTGTGAACCCTATGTGGGAAAGGAATTGTATCTAATCTGAAGCTAACATGTTTAGCATTGCTTTTGCCCAATCAAATTTACTGAGTGCTTATTGTGTGCAGAGCACTGTACTAAGCCTTTGGGAGAGAACAAAATAGACACATTCTGTGCCCACAGTGAGCATACAGTCTAGAGGGGGATACAAACGTGTGCACCCTTGTTTTTAAAAATATCCACTTGTTTTTCACTTCTGCCTTTCAAGCAGAGGTATTTATTCATCATCATCAGTGGTATTTATTGAGCTCTTACTATGTGCAGAGCAATGAACTAAGCATATGGGAGAGTAAAATACAACAGAGTTGGCAGACATGTTCCCTGCCCATAGCGAGCTTACAGTTAGAGGTTAACCATTTGAAGTTTATTGTTAACCTGTAAATTAAAGTGCTTCACAATCATCTGAATGTCCTTTTCTTGAGTGTGTGTTCCACAGCTCAGTTAACCACAGAGCTAACAAACTAAGACAGTATCTGTCCAGTCTCCCTATCTTTGGATACTGAACCTTTCTCAGCCTCTTTGCCCTATCGTACTAACCACTCTACTGTCTCCTTTGGATAATTGTCCTCAGGACTTTTAGTGATGCTTGTAACCTTTTTAATACTTATTAATGGAATTTGTTAAGTGCTGCTGTGTGCCAGACATGGAATTAAGCACTGGGGTAGATACAAGTTGAGGTTGGACTCAGTCCATGTTCTACATGGGGCTCCCAGTCTTAATTTCCATTTTGCAGGTGAGGTAAATGAGGTCCAGAAATGTGAAGTGACTTGCCCATGGTGCCACAGCAGACAGGTGGCGGGGTCAGGATTAGAACCCAGGTCTTCTGACTCCCAGGCCTGTGTTCCTTCCACTAGGCCAAGCTGCTTCAGTAACCTTTACCCCTGTAATTTAAAGATTCCACTGGTTCTCAGGTCCCTACTTTATTATCATTTGTAATATAAGTAGAGTAATAATGGACTAGGAACAGGATCCTGTTTCACTCCATTGTTGGTGGGGAGAAGGAGTCGAGATCTGTCGCAACAAGCCTGGCGTCCTAAGCCTTCACATATCGGTGAACTTCATCATCACCCGTGGTGTACGTTTAGCATGTACTGTGTGCAGAGCACTGTAATAAGCACTTATCACCCATAAGCTTACTGTTTATAAAAGCAGGAGGGGCAATGTTTTTGTATGTTGCCCTTCTCCTAAATTGTCATTTTGCAGTTTCAAGCCATATTATGATTCAGTGAGTGTTGCTAAATCAACAAGATGGTGTTGAGTGGCTCCAGAAGGCTCTTGCCATTAGTGGAGACCAGTGAGAAGCAACATTTCCAGTTCTCTTACCATTCTTCTTGAAAATGCCGATTATCTTATATCTGTTCCAGTGCTTAATATGGCACCTGGCACCTAGCAACCTCTTAATAAGTACCATAAAAATTGCCGATGCTGCTAGTGCTTTGGTAAGCCTTTGGCATTTCTTCCATGTTCCCTATACTAAGAAAAAGTCCGTGCTGACATCTGAGCCATATGCGACCTCCCTGTTTGCAGATTTCAGCAGGAATGTCATTAGGTTTGGGCGCATTCCAGTTAATGGCATTTACTGCAGTTTTCTAGTTGGGTCATAGGAATACTTCCCCTTATTGGATACGTGACCCCCAGATGGTGACAGACAGGGTTAGGATACATCATTTTAGAACTAGGACTCTTCCACTTCTGACCGAATGGAGATCCCTAGTAGCTGGGTTTTCCTCTCTCAATCTCATTCCCAGTCGCGGATTCTGAGTCTGGCTTGGGACCAGTTGGAATCAGAAGGGGATCTGGACCATGCTGATTTAGCAATGAGTTCATGTTTCCCTCTTTCCTCTAATTCACAGTGGCAGGGAAAAGCTTTTTGTGCAGACTCAACTCACATGCGCAGTCGTGCCCTTAGCCTCCCAGGCATGAGGGGTACCTGAGCCTCCTTGGTTTCGTTCAGTAGTAGTGGCCCTAGGATTGAATGGATTGACAAGAGCATTTGTCCACAGTGGCCGTGTTCCTCAGATGCCATGTGTTCAACTGGGATCTCCACATGGCTTAAATAACCTCATGGGAGTGATCTGCAGAGTTTTGGCGTACACACCTCCTTATTTCATATCCACGAGAACCCAGATCCATGCCCTGGGTTGCCCTGGGCTTTAGCCCCAGCTCCTGAACTCTGTGGGGATAGAACAGGGATTGCCCTTTTTCCCCCCGAGGGGCCTGTCAAGCCACCAAAAACCCCACTGTAGCATTGGGGAATTGTGTTCCCACTTCATTTTGGGATTCAACTAGGATTTGGTTTTTTTTGTGTTTTTTTTTTAAATGGTGTTTAAATGCTTACTTTGTGCCAGGCACTGTACTAAGCACTCTACTACAGTCCCTGTCCCACACGGAGCTCACAGTCTCAGTCCTCATTTTAAAGATGAGGTAACCGAGGCACGGAGAAGTTGTGTGACTTGGCAAAGGTCACAGAGCAGACAGGTGGCAGAGCCAGGATTAGAACGCAGGTCCTCTGACTCCCAGTCTGATGCTCTTTCCACCAGGCCACGCTGCTTCTCCTGTATGTAACATTTTGTAATGTCCATCTCCCCCATTAGACGGTAGGGCTCACTGTAGGATGCGTGATGTGCTTGCCTTTAGTAAATGGCAGCATGGCCAGGCAAAATGGAGCCCAGGCCTTAAAGGCCCGTCACACTCCGTCCCTTAGTGTTCTATCAGTCTGAGGAACTCTACTCACCAGAGTTAATTCTTGTTCCCTTAAACAAGATGCTTATGGTCAGTCAACGGTCTAGAGGCAAAACAGCTCAGAGAGGACGGTCTCAAGAAAAGGGGTAAATGAATGGCCCTGATCACTGTGCTTCCACACCTGAAAAGGCTGAGGCGGAGGACAGGAAGCAGAACCGCCTCATGTCTGGACAAACTCTGTGCATTCAACTCTTTCTTCCTGGACAGAATCTACTTGGTAAACTTGTCCTGTTGTAACCAAACTGATGTTATGCTGTGGGAAGAATGTAACCTAACTCGTGCATTGTGTTCTATCCAAATTATGTAATGAAGACAACTTTTACTACAAAATTGACTTTAACTCTACCAGGAACACTCATTGAAACTTGACTGACATTTTCATCTTAGATGAGTTTTCTTTTGATATAGTAATTTTTTTTTTAGTTCAATGCACGATATGATGTGTCTCATAACTTAAATTATGAGACACATTCTCATAATTGAGAAGTCTCTTAATGAGACTTCTATTAAAAGTCAATGGAGAAATGCCAATGGTCAAAGATAAGGGAATTTTAATAGTCATTTCTTGGCTGTATCTGGAATTTCTGTGACTCATGACAAGAATGCATGCATTTCCTTTCTAATTATTACTAATTTTCAATTATCTAAGAAATGAAGGGTATGAAAGTAATGCCCAAACTCATTTTCGCCATTAGGTTTACTGTCTCCTGCCTCAGATTTTTTTTAAGGTAAACTGGTTTTGATTATGATCTCTCTGTTGGATCCAATCGAATAGTGAAATGATCAAGAGGGGGAAGGAGGAAGAGAAACCAAAGTGTGCATAGAAAATCCACCGGGGGATAAGCATTCCTGAATAATTGCATGTTGGCAATATGTTCTTTGCTGTTTTGATTTTTTTTTTTAAAGCAAACATGCATAGTAGTGCAAGTAATGGAATACACTTATAGTAAATGCCATTCTCTATGGTAAAGAGCAGTAAAATTATTTTTGGGGGGTCATTAGTAATTTAATAAGTGGTTTAAGTCTAGTAAATTAGAAATATAATTTAAAAGTTTTGGTTCGCTGCACATGAAAATTTGTGGGTGGCCCATTAGAGATTTTGTGTCAAGCTCTGGATTTTTCTTATTTTCGTTTTCCAATATAAAGTACCACATTTATATCTAAACCTGTGGTTTCAGAAAATAAAGCCTAAGAAAGACTATTACTGTTGGGTATAGTGCCTAGAACATTAAGTCATTTTATGTGATTCTTGTGCTTTTCAGCACAAGATTTATTTAATTAATCTTCCTTTAATTTTCTGGGAATAACAAAGAACTACTCCATTGTCTGCCATATAGTTTGCTTATTCCAGCTTATTACCAGCCACTGTAATTGGACATGTTTATGTTTCCATCTCCAGCCAACTCTTGATTATTCACACCCTTGCTTCCTCCTCCTCTTCCTGCCTTTTGCACATTTTTGATCCTCAGCACATAATAGGCAAGAGGGAAGGAAAGAAAGTAAAACTCCTCCAACACTTTTGCCACATCCTGTTCATTTTAGGTACTGGTTGCTAGCAGAGGAGAATTAAATTAATGGGTAAAATAGATTTGGAAAGTTATTCTTGCTTTCATTTTGCCATGCTTCTTGTCCTTCATTCGAATGAATATTTTAGTTCCTGTACTTAAGGCAGCCTAACACTTCGCAGGTAAAACAAGTAAACTCATGTTCCTTGTATTCTCTGAGCCAGTTGTAAAATTTTCTAAAAGAGCATCTGTAGACTTCATTTACTCCTGACTTCTTTCATTGCTTTTAAGAAAACTGATTTTTTTTTGCAGCTGCAAACACTGATTCAATAGATACCTAAATTTAATGATCTTAGTTATGTAAATAAATGGAACTCCTTAATTGGCTGTAATAGGGTTTTAGTGATAGTGCATAAGCCTGGCATATTTCTCCTCAGTTTGTTTCTTTTAAATGTCTTTCAAGTTCTGTTTGTGGGGGTGAAGGGAATGAGGGAGGAAAATGGCTCTTCAGCTCTAATTCCTAATATTTTTAAAAGGTGAATGATTTAAAATATGTGAATATTATGCATGGAAAATAAATTTTAATAACTCTGAATTTACATGTTTTTTTTTTTTAGGCCTCTGAACAAAAAATCAAAGGTATGTTACGGTAAACTAATTTTGCATTTTAAAGCTAAGATTTAAGAATACCTAAGTTGGTACAGTAGAAACTTGAAATGTTGAGTTGTTGAGTAACACAATATTATGGTTAAGGAGAAAGTTCAAAGGATTATACATTTTTGTTCTTTTTCATATAGTAGTTACATTAACAGCAGAACATTTTGTCTTGTCTATCCCACCATAACTCTATGGGCAGTGAAAATAATTATGAAGGGAAGTACTTAAAATGTTGGATTTTTGTTGGAGTAAGCAAAACCATGCTTTGAGATGCTTTTCTCTAATGTTGAGAAGTACAAAAGAGACTCTGAAAAGCCTAAGGTAGTTAATTTTAAGCTTTTTTCTTATGTGTAAAATTATGGTTCACATTTCAAGTTTGGTGCCCGTTGAAGGGGTATTTCACACTTCTTTGTTTTGAGTATTTTTGTTGGGAGGGTTTGCTTGTTTTGTTCGTACTCTCTTTGGTTCAAAGATGTAAATATATGGGAAAGACTGGTTATTAAAGCAGAGGGATTAAGAGCGGTTGTATGAAAGAAGGGGAAGTAGGGCAAGGAATTCTGAATGCTTCCACGATGAGACATTTCCCCTTTTCACCTCCATGTTTTTTTCTTCCTCCCCCACCCCCCCCCCCCCCCCCAAATCTTTTCTGGAACAAAAGATTCCCTAAGGCAAAAATAGTTTTTGGGTACACCTGGGCACCACTAAGCTTTAATTAAAGTATTAATAAAGTTTACATCTGTCTAGTTCTGTATGAAAGAATCCGAGTTATATCATGTACACACTTTTTGAGAAGGTGAAGAAAGTAGCTCTGGAGGGGAAAACACAGCCCTCCCTGCCAGACAGTTACCGTAAAATGTGGAAGGTGGTTCCGTGGGGTTGCGGAGGGTCCTCAAAGCGATAAAGGAACTTGGATTATGTTCCTAGACATATTTGAAGAATTCCACCAGGAGACCGCTTTAGGAGACTGTCACATTTTGACATAGCATATTGACTGTGAGTCAGTCTTTGGAACAGATGACATTTGGATTCAGAGAAAGTAATTTTGCTGGTTAGATAATAATGGTAATTATTTTTATTAAGCACTTAGGAGGTGCCAAGCACTGAACTAAGTGCTGGGATAGATAATAGATAATTGGATTGTTAGCTTCCAGGACTCCTTTCATTCACTGGCTCTGTGTTCCCTCCAGATCCTCAGTTTTTCCCATTCCTTCCTACCTGCTTTCTAGTGGCTATTCAGGGTGGAATGGATATCCAGGAAGAGAAAGAGACAAATTCACCCAACCCCATCACCAATGATCTGGCAAACCTAGTCAGTTAATTATATTTATTGAGCTCATACTGTGTGCAGGGCACTGTACTAAGTGCTTGGGAGTCTTTAATATAATAATAAGACCCATTTCCCTGCCCACAACAACCTTACCGACAAGAAGGACCTGCCTCTTCCCCATCAGAACATATTCTCGATGGAGAGAGGGAGAGTGAGAGAGATAGGGAGGAGGAAAGGGAGAGAGATTCCTTTCTTCCAAAGCAGAAATCCAGGCAATCCCCCACACTTTCCTGACTTGGTGAACTTTTATTCTGTATCATTCACCCTTAACATCCTGGGATAAAGCTCCAAGATCCACCCAGCCCTTGTACCCTACCATGTCCTTGAATTCAGAAATCTTTCTGAGAAACTCACCTATCCAGGGGCCCTAAATCACTACAATACCTAATTGCCGAGTTTCCTTCTTTATTTGCTTTACCTCCCCACTCTCCATTAACGGTCAGTGAGCAATAGCTAGATGCAGTCTGTTGAAAGCCTCATTCATTTATGTTTGTTGTCAATTCCAAGATTCTGTCCCCTTTTTCCATTTTGTTTCTAACTCCCTCTTGACTCCTTTTTTTGACTTCACAAAGAAGATTCACTCATGTATTCATTCATTCAATCAATCGTAGTGAGCGCTTACTGTGTGCAGAGCACTGTACTAAGCGCTTGGAAAGTATAAACATATAGAATCTCAAACCTTGCAGCCGTATCTACTGTTTTAGTACTAATTTTCTTTCCTTCATCATTGTATCTGTGCATGTGATGTATGTTTGGTGTTTATACATGGGTTGTTTTGGAATAACACATTAATTCAAATTAGTGTTTTATTAAATGTTTAACTTTGAGAAGTCTTGAAATTTGGAAGTGAATTTTTCAGGCTTCTGTGTGCATAAGAAAGGTAGGTACTTAATAGACTAGGTTTCATTCCATTTTTTCATGCAAAGTGAGTCACATTTGTGGTGTTAAACTTTAAAAATTGTGAGACATAAAACAAATGAAAAAATACATCAGAAGAATCTTACTGTGTATAAATGGAAAAGATAATGCAGGTGAATCTTGATTAAAAATGCTTAGGACATTTAACAAGAACCTCATTATGAGGAAAGCAATACATAGAAATAGATTTGTGAGAGGTTTTTTTGTTTTGTTTTGTTTTAGTTGTTTTCGTTAGCACAGCTCTCTGCACACAGTAAGTGCTAAATAAATATTATTGTTACTATTACTACTAAGAGGACCTGCCTGCTTCTCTCTGTTGATTCTCACAGGGGAGCTGAATGATCACAAACAAGGAAAAGAAATAATTCCCAGAGGAAAAAAAGCAGGTAAAGCTAGATATTAACAAAGGGAGTGAAGTGACAGCAAAACAAAGGGTTACCATTCACTAAGATTACCAAAAGGGAGAGTGTTGAAAACAAAATAATTTTTCCCACAAGGAAAAGCCCCATGATCCAAGGGACATCTCACAGATCAGAACGAAAGATTCATTTATTCACTTTTCTAATTGGTTACTTATTTCAAGGTTTTAATAATCAAGTTTGTAATGCATGTTACAGGGACTCTTTCTAGTGAGAATTTTATGTATTATATTTCTGAATTTTATGCCTCCCTAGCCGACCCCAGCTATAGAGTAATTTCATGCATAGTTCTTTAAAGGAGTAATGCCAGTTTTCCAACAGTGGGTAGCAAACAAATCAGATGATCAAATAAGTTACTGTAATAATCATGAATAATAATTGTGGTATTATGCTTTCCAAGCATTTTACCTGAGCACTGGGGTAGATAGATAATCAGGTTGAACACAGGTCCTGTCCCACATGCGGCTTACAAGTCTGGGTCGGTGGATGGTGTGGGGGACGGTGTGGAGAGAGGAGATATTTACTGCCTATTTTACAGATGGGGAAACTGAGGCATCAAGAAGTGAGGTGACTTGCCCAAAGTATACATGGCAGACAAGTGGCAGCATCAAGATTAGAACCCAGGTCCTCTGATTCCCAGGCCTGTGCTCTTTCCACTAGGTCACGTTGCTTCCCAAAGAGGATCATTTTAAGCCTCTCTGGTGGTTGGTGTGCCAGGGTAAAATCCTCAATATAAATTCGGAGGCAAGGCGAGCTTTTATGTTTGAAAATGAATGGCTGTTTGGAGTCTAAATAACTGCACACTTTCCATGGTTGATGGTGTGTAATGAATCAAGTTTTATTAAAATTTTAGTGTGCCATTTAAAAAAATGAATTGTTATGACTCAACACCGATGATGAAAATGGTGCTTAGTGATAAGTCTTGGGAATACTACAGCATTAATGTGTTTTTAATCTGCGAGCAGTTTTACAGTTGGCTTCCATGTCCAAAGTTGTTTCATAACTACATGGAACTACATTTTGGTTTTGCTAAAATCCACAACTACTGGACTTGGTCGTAAATTTGTTTTGACAATTCTCAAGGTCGGGGTGGGGGCAGTGGTGGGGAGGAGGGTTATATGAATGGTAGAAATATTTCAATTGGTCTTCCTTGGAGTGTCTTTGTGTTTCTAAGCAGATAAGACTGTGCATAAGGTAGGAAGGGAGGAAGACACGCATCCACCCTGAAACTTTTACCCTTGTCTTGTCATTTTCATATTTTTTTCTGACCTTTAAAATCGGAAAAACTGAACTGAGTCCAAAACCAAATCTCTGTACTTTCCTCTGTGGAAATTGGATATATTCCCCAGAGATATTTTTAGTAAATTCTACTTTTTGATTGGGTGGAAAGAAAATACTGTACGTCAGAACACTAGCTAAATTTTACTGTTTCCCTCTCCCTCCGATTCCTCCCCTCACCATATGGAATTTCGAGTTTACTATAAAGAGAGGTTATGCGAAAAACACAGAGATTAAAGTTACCTCTTTTGCCAAGTACTGCTCCATTTCTACACCACTCATAATAGACTTAACAAATACCAGTACAAATTTTAATGCAAAATATATATTCAGAGATGTATATGGTTGATTGGAGAGGTGGTGGTTTGCCTTTCATGGTACTTTATCCTGAGCATTCAGCAGTTACACCCGGACACTCTATAGCACTGAGCGACACATCTTGCCCAAATTTCTGGACTCTAGAAGTTCAGGTTCTCTGAGACTGCCTAGTTCCTCGTCATTTTCAGTTACTCTTCAGATTAGCATTTTGTGGTTTTGATCGAGAAAACATAGCTGGTATCTTCAGAGGGACTACCCAGTTAAAGAGCATGTTTTTCTAGTTGGCCGCAGTATGTTTGGATTTAAGACCTTCCCGTCTCTCTTTTGGTTATTTGTGTTCTCTTCTACATGACCCAGAAGAAAGGAGTAATCTCTCATTTCCGAAATAGCAGCTTAGGGTTAATACCCCGCCACTCAAGCTGCCACTTAACTAATGGGAAAGAACACTACTAGTAATATGGTAATTAAGCTATTAACGTTTTTTGAACGGCCGTTGTGTATTTGGCACTGCATCATGCCCTCGTTGGAGTTTTGGGCCATGGGCAGGAGCGGTGCCAACTTTTCATTTGGAGCACGGGGTGGGACAAAGTGGGTAGAAAAGAGGTGTCTTCCAAAGCCGTAGGCTTGCAGCCAGAGCTCCCCGGAGACCCATTTAGAGCTGTAGCTAAGTGAGAGAGGCATAGGGAGGGAGGGAGGGCGCGTAGGCACAAGTGAACACGAAGAGAGGGGAGATGGGGATGGGAGTAAAGCAAACTTTACAGTAGTTTACGTACAGTGCTTGAGCTGAGTACCACTTGATGTTCTCTCAAGTGGCACCACATGAGCCTCTGATTCTAAGGTAACGTTAGAAATCGGCCTCTAGGTTACTACTGATACGATTCTCTTTCCCGGTGTCTAGCTCAAGTCAGTGAATAGTGTCAGCTGTTTAAAAGTGTGTAAATGTCATTATTATTATACACTTTCATAATACAAATAACTGAGGTATTTGTTTAGGGCGCATAGTCCTGGAATAGATGAAATATAAGCAGATCACCCACTCTGAAGAGGGAGGGAGAACAGGTATTTTCACCCCTGCTTTTACCGATAAAGAAACTGCCACGTGCGTCCTGTGTAACCTTGGGAAAGTTAGAGCCGGGATTAAAATCCACGTCTCCTGATTCACAGGTCTCTGCTGTTTCCACTGGGCCATGCTACCTCTGTTTGTCATTCTTTCTGACCTCCGCTTCAGGGACATTGAATTTTTCTCATTTATTTTCTATTTCTTTGCTCCTTTCTCTGCTTCTACACTGACTCCTCTCTTCTTTGCTCCTTTCTTTGCTTCCACACTGACACCTCTCCTTCTCTGTGAACCAGAAATGTCCCAAAGCCCTAGAATGTGTTTCTTTTCTCCCTGCGTACCCATTAACATTTGGAGTTAATCAGTGGTATTTTTTGAGTGCTTACTCTGTGCAGAGCACTGTACGAAGCGCTTGGGAAATTGCAGTACACAGAATTAGCAGATGTGTTCCCTGCGCATAACGAGCCTCCAGTCTAGAGGTCCATGTATGTTGAATCAGTTAACATCTACGCATACATAGATTCCTGCAAAATCTTCATCTCTACTTCTAGCAAATCACCCAACTTCTTGCTGCTTGGAGGCTCAAGTTCCTTGGAAGTTCCACTGCCACCCACAGCAAATAAAAATATGACACAGCTTATTCCCTTTTCCTCTGTATCATGTGTATAATCACTTTGGCCATGCCACTTTCAGTTCTTTCTCCTTGGCCCTCCTCACATCCCATTGCTCATCAAGGCTTGCTTGTTCTTCTGGTTTGTTTTGGGGGTTTAGTTTTGTTTTGTTTTGTTTTTTTTTGTTTTGGAGTACTCCTCTATCCTCTCTTGCCATACTCATAGTCCAGGGAGTAGCCATACTGCACCTCCACAGCTTCCCTGCTAGATCCCTTGCCATCAGTGTTTGCTGCCTTAAACCTAGCCCACAGGTAACATAGTAATCTCCAAGTGCTAAATCAGAGCATACCCTCCCACCCCGCATTTCAGACTTCCAATCGCCTTTCACCAAGTTTAAGTCCCCAATCATGAACTTGAAGGATCTCAAAAATTTGGCAGTGACTTGTCCCCCATCCTTATGTAACTGCCTTCGCTGCCCCCTTTTTCTGCACCTCAGCTTTCACTCTGGGGAGCCTTAGAAAGTGTGTCATAGCTGAAGGCATTTGGGAGCAACATCAGCCCAGCAGACTAGTGTACAACTCCAAGACCGAGGTGATTTAAAGCAGAGATTTGGAGAAGATAGGAATTCCAGGAGGGAGAACAGCAAACCGTTCTACAAGGGGCAAATGTAAAATAAATAATAATTGAATATTTATGGTATTTGTTAAGCACTTACTATATGCCAAGCACCATTCTAAGTGCTGGGAGTAAATAAAGGTAAATCAGGTTGTTCCACGTGGGGCTCACAGTCTTAATCCCCATTTTACAGGTAAGATAACTGAGACACAGAGAAGTTAAGTGACTTGCCCAAGATCTCACACAGACAAGTGGTAGAGGCAGGATAAGCATGGTAGGACACAATTTTTACTTGCCAGTGGGATGGAAGTATTCATCAGTCACACACTGGTCTTTCCAGCCACTTGGTTACAGCATCAGATAGTGGCATCTTTTAACCAAAACGACAGTTATAAGTGCTCACTTGTCTGTTTTTGTTTGTGGTGATTCGGGTGTGTCCCATCTCCCCCATTCGATTTTAGGCTTCTTGAGGATTGAAACTCTTCTCCTCCCAATGGAATCTGCTACAGTGCTGTGCTTTCTTGGGGGGCCAAGTGACTGAGAGTAACTTTGAAAGCATTTCTCAGTTATTTGTTCATTAGTTCATAAGGCTGAATTTGAAATAATTTTGCATTCATTGCTGGATTCTGATTTATGCGTAAAAGGGAGATTTATGTTTAGGATGACTAAGAAGCAGCGTAGCCTAGTGGAGCCCTAGGAGAAGCAAGGTTCTTGCTTACTGCGTGACCTTGTGCAAGTCACTTACCTTCTCGGTTTCCTCATTCATAAAATGGGGATTCAATATCCATTCTCCCTCCTACTTGGCCTCTATACCTCATATGGGCTAGGGACTGTCTCCAATCTAATTATCTTGTATCTATCCCAACACTTAGTACAGTGCTCGGCCCATAGTAAGGACTTAACCAAAGCCTTTATTATTGTTATGACTGTATATTTGTACATTACGGCGGGTACTTCTACATCTCTAGAATATAAACTCCCTGCAGACAGAAGCCATGTCTACTGATTCTATTGTTACTTGTCCAAATGCTTAATACAGTGCTCTTGCACATAGGTGCTCAATAAATACTGTTGTGTGATCAATCAGTAGTGAGAGTTTTTCTCAACAATAATGTACACATTGGATCCAAGCCCCAGGAGGGAGGTAAGCCATTTCTTTTTCTCAGGTGGTTTTCCAATGGCCTGAACCAGAAAGGGGGTTCTTCTTCCGGAGAAGCAAGGTTCCCCTGCTTCTGGCTTCCAGGCATGCATGATAAAGGAAGAGTCTGCCCATTAAGCTTGATTTGAGACTTTTCAACTCTTTCTACCCCATTTCATCATTGGACAGCTATCATTTCCACATCCTACCCTTTCTGATCAGGCTGCTGCCTTTCCACTGGGTTTTGGAAAAACAAGGAAAAGATCTGCCCTGTCCCCTCTCCCCCAACCCCTTAACCTATTAGAATATTTAAAGATTTAAAGCCAGTGAGGTCTGAGTGATTCCTTCCTCTGTTGAAGCCTCAGAGAGAATCTGTTCAGTCAGTCAAATCAATCCATGGTATTTGAGCATTTTACTATATGCAGAGCACTGTAGTGAGCACATGGGCGATTACTTTGCAACAGATTTAGCAGACAGGTTCCCTGTCCCTAACAAGTTTACAGGCCGGGGGCAGGTTGACCCCATTCTCCCTCCCAGCCACCCTGCAGGGCACACTGCTGGACATAGGCACAAGACCATGGATAGCTCAGCTCAAGTGATCACCACTCCAGAAGCCAATTAAGGGTCTGCCTCGCTGGCTGTAGGATAGCCCTTCCCTCTCTGAAGCATGGGTTTCTGGGCTTTCTTCACCCGGAATGACAGAGGGGCAGAAAAAGGACACTGTTGTATTTTCATGGGTGTCGCAGACAAGTGTGCACCAGATTCTCAGGGTGACACGAAGCGATGCTGTCTTCTAACTGAAGGAGAATTCTATACATGGGGAGGTAATTCAGATGGGATCTGGACAAGTTCAGGAAGAGATGTAATGGCCATTTGGGATCTTACTCTCAATATTTGAACTCTTTTGAATGAAATCTTTACCCATGCATTAAGGACTATAAGCCATCCTGCTTCCTCCTCATCTTCCTCCTCTTTCCCCTCTTCCTTCATTCTCCCCTCCACCAACAATCCGTCAAAAATTGGGGATGTCCCCTTCCCCTCCCCATCTAGGAGGATGACTCTCTGGAACCTAATCCAAAATCAGAAATGAGAATTTGGCATGACTTTTTCTTCCTGCACCTTGGACACCGGGTCGGGGGTAGTCAAAAAATAGGCCCCTTTCCAATCTTTGGGTCAGTGACCAAAGCTATAGACAAAGTAGAAAATGCCAGGCTACCATTTCTGACCTAGTGCAGGGCCCAGGTTCAGAAATGGATCCCAGATAACCCTCCCTATCCTTGCAGACCTAGATTCAGGCAAGGGGGCTTTTTCAGTGGGAATTATTCAGCACTTAGTGTGTGAGAACTCTGTACAGAATGCTTGGGAGAATTCAGTAATAAGACAAAGACCCAATCCAAGTCCTCAAGAAGCTTACAATTTTATAAGGGAGGCAGACGTAAGTAGTACACAAATACAACTGGGAAAAGCAAGACTAGGGAAAACTTGAATAAATGAGGTGAGTTGGTAGCTCAGTAAAAGCTAAGGAGCTGCCCGAGGGAGTGATTATTGAAAAGGAAGGGGGATCCAAAACACCCCATCTGAAGTGCCCACAGTTTAGGGGTGAGAGGGAGAAGAGAAGCAAAGGAGTCAGGAAGGAGAACCATTTGCTTTCCATGCTGGCAAAATCGAGTCAGGGAGTATTTCAGGGTTAAGGGGTGGTCAGCATTGTGAAAGGAAGCAAGAAGGACCAAGGGGAGTAGGACAGAGTAGAGCCTATTTTACTTGGTTCACAGTAGGTGAGCACGGTCTTGAGGTAAAGAGGTGAAAGCCAGGTGAATGGATCAAGAAGAGCATTGGTGAAGCAGGGAAGGCAACCTACAAGAGTTTGTACAGAAATGGGAGGGAGAAGGGATGAGAATTGGAGGGGGCAGTGAGATCCAAAGAAGGACCTTTAATAATAATAATGTTGATATTTGTTAAGCGCTTATGTGCAGAGCACTGTTCTAAGCGCTGGGATAGATACAGAGTAGTCAGGTTGTCCCACGTGAGGCTCGCAGACTTAATCCCCATTTTACAGGTTAGTGAACTGAGGCACAGAGAAGCTAAGAGACTTGCCCACAGTCACACAGCTGATAAGTGGCAGAGCTGGGATTCGAACCGGTGACCTCTGACTCCCAAGCCCGTGCTCATTCCACTGAGCCACGCTGCTTCTTTTTAGTATGGGAGAACTCGGATTATCTGTGGGAACGGAACGGAAGGGAAGGAAACAGTGGACTGCGATAGGTCTGAAGGAGGCAGCAAGGAAGGAAATGAAGGGAGGAGCAAATGTGTGGGAAATTGGAGAAGGGGACAGGTAGCAGGAATCGATTTTAAAGCAAGCGGGAAACTGGAAGGGGGAGAATGGGTAATCTTTGTGAAACTCTCAGCCCCCTGTAGGACGGGGACTTGTCCAACCTGACTGGCTTGTCTCTACCCTGGCGTTTAGTACGGTGCCTGGCACCCAGTAAGTGCTTAACAAACACCACAGTTATTATTTTTAGTTCCAGACAAGGGGAAGGTCCTGAAAATCAGTCATTGGTATTTACTGAGCACTTACTGTGTGGAGAGCACTGCAGTGAACATTTGGGAGAATATACAACAGGGTTGGTAGGTGCAATCCCCGTCCACAAGAAGGTTATGGTCTCCAGGAATGGCAGCAGAACCAAGGCGACCAAAAGCAAGGGACAGATTGGAAAGGGGGAGGAGTTAAAAACACAAGCGGGAGTTTGGCTGAGGAATGATGGATCTTTGAAGCAGGTGGTCAAGTCTCTCTGCTATACCCAAGGGATGTACCAAGGGATCATTTGGGAAGGAGGGTGATTCAGTCAATAAGCTCTTACTGTGTGCAGAGCACTGTACTAAGCACTTGGGAGAGAACAGTACAACAGAATTGGTAGACATATTCCCTGCCACGATCACAGTCTAGAAGGGGAGACAGCGAACTGATATTCAGATGCGGGAGAATTCATTATAAATTTCTGGCGCGTTGCAGCGTGGCCCAGTGGAAAGAGCTTGGGGCTGGTAATCAGGAGATCGTGACTCCACTTGCCTGCTGTCTCAGTTCTCACCCTTGAAAAATGGGGATAAAATATCTGTTCTTCCTTCCCCTTAAACTGTGAACTGGTGTGGGTAAATACCATCATTATTACCAATCCTGGGCTAGGAATGGTTTTTTTCCATGTACGGACCTGGCCTTAGTTACAGAAGGACTTTAGTTACCAAAGGACCTCATTTCCCTGATTGGCTGAGCATCTAGAGTAGTCCAGAGCAGAAATTCACTCTGGGTTACCCAGATCCATGTCATCATGTGCAGACCCAGGGAACTGTTTCAAATCAATATAACCCGCATCATGCCTCCCCCCCCCCCTTTTTTTTAATGGTACTTGTTGAGCACTTGCTATGTGCCAGGCATGGTGCTAAGCATTGGGTAGATACAGGGTAATCAGGTTGGAAATAGTCCTCCACAGAGCTTGCAGTCTTAATTCACATTTTATGATAAGGGAACTGAGTCACAGAGAAGTGAAGTGACTTGGCCAAGGTCACACAGACAAGTGGCGGAGCCAGGATTAGAACCCAAGTCCTTTCTGACTCCCATGCCCAATCTCTATCCAGTTTTAAGCCATACTGCTTCTCTTTTCCCAGGCTAACTGTAGCAGGCAAGCCATAAAACTTATTTGCTAATCTCTTTGGAGGGGTTTCCCTTGCAATCTGTGGAGGTGGCCCTGGCAGGTGAAAGAACTAGGGTCAGAGATGCCTGGGTTGGCAGCATGAGTTCCCAGTTTTCTTTGCCATTCTTTGGCATTTAACCCAGGTTTATTTCCTTATCCGTGGCTTTGCGGGAATTCCCGATTACTGACGTACCCTCTAGCACCCTACTTGTGCCACCTCCTTGGGCAGTCGGGACATTAACCTTGTCTTCTGGAGCTCTATCAGCCCTAAAAACGTGTTCCTTCAAGTCCCAGTTTACGTCTGGGCTGGAGTGCATGTAAATCCACATTGCTGGACAGTCATACTCTTTGAATAGCAACCTGAGGTGGTGGTAATTAAATGGGCTAGGGTTTATGATTAATTTTTTCTCTACTCTGGTGAAAGGCGAGAACTAGGAAGTCAAAAACATAAGAACAAGCCCACTTGTTACTATAATGATAGCATAATAATAGTAAGTAAGGGCTTACTATGTGTTATGCTTTAGGGTAGACATAAAACAGCCCTATCAGACACCGTCTCTGGCCCACTTGGGGCTCACAGTCTAAGGCGGGGGGGGGGGGGGGGGGGGACGACACGGACGGACGGACACGACAGGTATTGAGTCCCCATTTTATAGATGAAACTGAAGTGCAGAAAAGTTAAGTGACTTGCCCAAGGTCATGCAGGAGCCAAGTAGTGGAGTCAGGTTTAGAGCCCAGAGCCTTTGATTTGCAGTCCTGTGCTCTTTTTCACTAGCCCACACCACTTCTCTTTTAAAGACCATAAGGGCAGTAGTTAGTAATAGTAATAATTGTGGCATTTAAATGCTTACTATGTGCCAAGCACTGTTCTAAGCGCTGGGGTGGATACAAGCCAATCAGGTTGGACACAGTCCCTACCCCATGGGGGGCTCACAGTCTCAATCCCCATTTTACAGAGGAGCTAACTGAGGCTCAGAGAGTAAAGTGACTTGCCCAAGTTCACACTGCCGACAAGTGGGGGAGGGGGATTAGAACCCATGACCTGACTCCCAGGCCTGTGCTCTAGCCACTGCACCATGCTGCCTCTTGCACGAGGCTGCTTCTTTTTGCAAGTTCCCTAACAGAAAATAGAATGGTAACGTTCTTTAAAGGAAAAATTGTCTGTTGGGATTTTCCATTTCTTACGAGTTTTAGTTTTTGTTGGACAATTATTCGTAACATTTTTGTAAATGTAAAATGGCCAACTCCAGACAAATCTAAAGGGGAAATTGTCCTTAACTGAATCCAGAGTTCAATTCCTTGACTTAATTTTCCAGCCTTGAAACATTTTTCGTATGAAACTCTGTAACTCTTAAGGGCCTCTACGTCGATTAAGTTTTGAAAACTGCTGCAGTTAAACTTGTTGTTGAATAATTTATCCAGCATAATGAGTCTTATTGTGCACCAAACAATAAATAATTTGTATTTCAAAGTAGGCAAAACAGCGATTCTAGGCAGCCTGCCTTACATCGGATCTGCAGGGGTTAATGAATTGGCAAACAGTTTAGATATTTTCCAGATCAGCTAGCTGAGCTTACAGCTGCGGCCATTTTTCCACAACGAAAATTCTAGCACTGCATCTTACGTGTGTCAGCTTGAAAGCAGACTTCCTCTGTTTGCCCTTCAGCATTCCAGAACTGACAAATCTTTGGGGCATGACATGCCATGAAAGTGTACTACAGTGCACCGACTGCATATTTAGGAAGAAGGAGATGTTTGATTTTGTTTTTTTGTTTGTTTTTTTTTTTAATGATAACAGCGGGCTGCTGTTTCGATTTAGTTGATTTGATTTATAAAGTGATTTTGCTTCAGTAATACTGCTCAGTGCATTATTCAAGCAGCTGCCTTTTTTTTTTTTATTGGAGGGGGAATTCAAATCACTGGGCCCCTACTCCAGGAGGAGTTGGCAGGCTCTACTCTTGTAGCAGTAAAATGACACCATGCTTCTCCTCCATTTTCTAATGAAATCTGCAGAGTGGGAAAGCAACAGAAGTTGGAAACGTCTTTCTTTGGAATCTCTCGGTGTAAAGTCGTTTTTAACTTTGGATATTGTGGGTTTTCATCAGGTTTGTTCCTTTTGAAATATGTGTTCTGTTTATGATGTTACTACTGTTTGTCAAGCAAGCCAGGAGTCGCACTCATGAATTGGTTCACACAGACTTGTTTAGCCTAAGGCACTCAGAGAAAATGCTTAAATTTTTTTTAATGCAGTAGCATAATTATAACTGATTTGAGGACTTGAGTGCATATGGGAAATATTAGCCTCAGAAAGTAAAACGAAAGTTTAGAACTAGATTGTCGTAGGAATGCGTGATAAGAGGTTGATTATAAAATCTGCCCCGATGGAAGAATTAAGTGGTTCAAAACATATTTCTTTTGTTGGTAGCAAAGTGATTTTTATAAAGCCTAAAGTCATGTGCTTTATATTAGATTAATTTGATAATTTAATATTTTGTAGAAAATACTTGCTTTTTGACCTCAGGTGATATAGCTCCGTTTGAAAGCTACTTATTTAATGATCAGTTGCGATTTATCTTTTTTGGGTTGTACTATGAGGGTAAAATTTCATTTCATTTAGAATTACCTTTTTCAGCCAGAAAGCATCATTTCTAATAATATACTAACTTTTTAAACCTGGTAAGCTCAGGACTTTAACCATGATTGCTATTTGTGCATACTTGAATCATGCTTTACCTAAGAAATATGTAAAAATATAACGGGCTTTTTACAGCCATGCAATTTGGGCATTAAAATAAAATTAGTAGCCTCGCCTTATCCATTATCTTTCACCTTTTATTCCAAGGATGTGCTGTGAAGATTATGTATGTTATCGTTGGTGTGACTTCCTACTTATCGGATTGTTATATTTCTATCAACTGTCCTGTTCATGTCTTAAAAGTTTTCTTTTCCGTGGGTAATTAGTGTAGCACAAGCACTTAGGTATATCAAGCTGCAATCTTTGTTGAAATCAAATTTGTAAACCCAAGGCCCTGAATCATTTCTAACTGGTATATGAAATTTTCGGGTTTTTTTCTGTGGGGCATCATTTTAAGAGTTTGGGTGTATACTTGCGTATACACATATGGTTATCTGTCATGCTCAGATGCTACCATTTCATTTTATAAAGTTCAGTACGGAGCAGCACTAGAATTATAAGTGATTTCAATTGATTTAAAATGAGTTTCTTTGCAGACAGCATCTCAGTACTTTTTTAATCCTAATTTTTAGTGGTTTTCAAGTCTATGCAGGTAATTAGAAAACTGACAGAAAAATAGCAGTAATAAAAATAGTAAATATTTAAGTGCTTACTGTTTACCACTTGGGGTTCAAAGTCTGAACAGGAGTGAGAACAGGTTGAATCCCCGTTTTACAGCAGAGAGAACTGAGGACTACAAAGTTAAGGGACTTATTTGCCCAAGGTCACATAGCAGATAAGTGGCAGAGAATCCAGGATCTCTAACTCCCAGCCCTATGTTCTTCAATCAGAGGGAATGAATGGATCTTCTATATTTGGGAGTAGAGATGGCCATTTTCTGAAGGGGTTAGGGGATGATCCTAGTATTCATATATTTTTAACTGTTTTCATATTCAAGAAACTTGTCACTTGGCTTGCTAAACAAAGTTTAATATATGCTGCTTTGAGATTTCCAAAAGGGAAGACGGGCTGAACTGTTTGATCTCTTCATATGACCTGTATATTTATTCAGAATTTTGAAGATGCAGTCATTTGTAACCAGATTGGAACAGTTTGATCATAGGACAGTAGGTGACTGTTGAATGTATACACCTGAAATTAATGGTCAAAGGCCCTGAAGTTAAAAGCTTATGAAAATAGGCAACAATATGAAGTTCTTGCATCAGCAAAATCTAATTATGGCCATAGCCACTGTATCCATTTTATCAGTTTGTCTAATTATTTTTGAATACTCTTCCCTAAGATTCTTCTCTGTATTGAAGTGACTTATGTCCGAGCCATCCCTCTACCCAATTTATCCATCTCCATTCAGCTGTGAAATAGAGTGGAATTGGATCGCAGTTGTGGCAGAAGTGTAAGATAGTAGTGTTGGGATGGGTAGTTGTTTGTAATTGGCAGAAATAAATACCTTGCTCTTTTCTTGTCCTTGAAACTGATCCTGGTCTAATATCTCTTCTAACCACTACTAAAGAAGCAATAGAATAAAGGTTTCTGATCTCTCTTTTATATTCTGTTCTCTTCCCCTCCTTCGCATGCCCCCCATTGTAGGCTGTTTTAACCGTTTTATTTGCTTGGAGACGCATAACTGTACATGGTGTGTCAAGTAGTAAGGGAATTAAAGTATATCACAGGTAAAATGTAGTTTATAATAGGACTAGATTCTTACCCCAAAATGAGACTGCTAAATATTCTTTAGGCCTGGAACTGGGACAGTGCTTTCATTTGCATTTGTGTAAAAATGATTGATATGAAAAACATATGCTTGACATTTTCCTTTTGGTCATTTTGTCTTAGGTGGACTACAAGGTTATTTTGATAAATTATGCCAGGATTCTTACATTGTACAGTCCGTCAAGTCTGTTTCGAAGAAGAGTTAGATGTGTCTGAGCTGTATAGCAAGAATGTCAAGGTTATTTATAAAGTATTTTTAAGGTCTCCAAATGAGGAAGAAATATTATTCTTTGAAAACTAAATGTTTGGTGCTATACAGACCCCTGGAAACTGTGGTCCTGGTTAATTTTAATCCATAGTAGTATGAGCCTTACTGATCATGATCTTTGAATCAAACACTCAACCACCAAATGGTGTTTTTTAGTTAGATATGTCACATGATGCTGTGAGGAGCACTAGATAGTAAAATACATCACCTCTGTTTTCAGGGGGCTAACATTTAAAAATCAATAATAAACATACAGAAATTGAGCTAAGGGAAAGATACCAATGTTCGAAACACCAAGAAGTTTGGGGTCAGTGGTGGTAGCTGATAAATAAATAAATACTCTAAGCTTCATTAGAGCAGAGGAAACTATTCTGGCAGTAGCTATAAATGAGTGGAAGTATTTTAGAGAACAGATTTGGGAGAATTGGATAGCGTAGGAGCAATAGCTTATAACAAATGTGAAGGGCAACTAGTATTATTATCATGTTCTCAGAGGGAAAGGAGGTTCATGTAATGTGGCTGAAGCAATGTGCAGGAAAGTTATGAGCTGATAGGCGACAATAGACTGTTGTTGGACAGTTCTTAGGAAACAGGAAACTGCCCCTCCCAAAACTACAGTTCTTTGCAAGAAGATCAAGGATGTGTTAGCTCTCAAAGTGGGATTTTTTTTGTTGTTGCAGTTCTTGACTTTTTTGGTATTTGTTAAACACTTATTATATGCCAGGCTCTGTACTAAGTCCTGGGGTCAATACTAATTAGGGTGGATACAGTCCCTGTCCCACTTGGGGCTCACAGTATTAATCCCCATTTTAAAGGTGAGGTAACTGAGACACAGAGAAGTTAAATTGACTGCCCAATGCCCAAGGTCACAAAGCAGTGATTCCAAGCTTATTTGAAGCCCCTCCTCTTCTTTCTCACTTGTGCCTACATTAAATCCTGACCCTGTTGTCTTCTCTCTTGTTTTGGGGCCTAGCTCTTTCTCCCCACCTCCCGATCCTGATTCTCCCTACTTCAAATTGAGATGTAAGCTCATTGTGGGCAAGGAATGCGTCTACCAACTCTGTTATTTTGTACTTTCCGAAGCACGTAGTACAGTGCTCTGCACATTGTAAGCAATTAGTAAACACCACTGATTGATATCTTGATAAAGAATTTATCTCAAGTGTACAGGCCGTGTGGTATTTTTCCAGGTTGTCCAGTGTTGACTCTTGTCATTAGCGTTGCCTGAACATATAGCCAGGTGACATGGTTCAATCCTGGCGTAGCCGGGCGTTGAGCATGTGGCTTTGAGCCTTAATTTGAGAATCTGCCTTTAGTAAGTAGTTTTGGTATTATCCTACCGCAAACCTCAAAGGAATAGTACAATATTCCAGGCAAGACGTGACCAGAGGTTAAGGGAAAAAGGTGAAAGTGGGAAGAGAGAGGAAGGGATAAATGTATGCAACCTTCTATTAAAAAAAAAAATCAATCTACCAAATTGAATATGTCAGGGATGATAGGACAAATCAGTGTTCTTCACTAATTCTTCCTATCCTTAACTTCTGCCTTTTTCAGGTAATACTTCAGGAAAAAACTGGTTCTTTACAAACAATATTTCTCCTGGAGTATACACTTCTTCACTTCGTAGAGCAAAAATAAGCATAATCGGAGTTTCAGTTGTTCTGTTTATTCTGTGAGAGACAAGGCTTGTGGGTGGGTGAGGGAAACCACATTTATAGTCTTCTGTAAGAGAAGAAAAATTTTAAGGTTGCAGTGGAAACTTCAACTTTTCAATTATGGCAGCATCTTGGGTAGCTATAGATTTAAGGGAAAAAAGTGGGCTGGATTCTTTTTTTTGTCCCCCCCCATAAGCTACTGGTTCTGTTTTGGTGTCACTGCTAAACAGCTATGTTATCGAACCTGACTCCCTAGTCCTGAGATGCATAAGCAAAAGTGATTGTAGCCATAAATGTAATTTAGGAACCGGTATGGGAAGGGGCTTGTGGGAAGGCGGGAGAACAGAATACCCCCACCTCCATCTGCTTGATCCCCCTGCAGCCAGTCCCCAAGTTTGCCTGCCAGCAACAATCTCGCCAGTAATAAGCTTAACCAGGATCTCGAATAGTGAAATCCCAGCCCACTTACTGCCCATCTTCTTGCAGTAGTTTCTTGTAGTTCTTTTCTCTCTGGAGTGTATCGTATTGGCTTACCTTTTGTATCTGTTTGTTGTTTTTTTTGGTGGGGTTAGTGCCAGAACAAATAAAGCCCAGTGTCAGCCAGCCTCAGCCTGCCATCTCTAATAACGGCACTTCCACAGCAACCAGCACTAATAATAATGCCAAGCGGGCCTCAGCCAACAGTCAACAACAACAACAGCAGCCACAGCAGACCTTGCCTCGTTATCCTCCTCGTGAAGTACCACCTCGATTTCGACACCAGGAACAGAAACAGCTTCTAAAGCGGGGTCAACAGTTGCCTGTTATAGCTGCAAACCTGGGATCTGCTACTAAAGTATTAAACAGCCAACCAGGAGGCAACCCTGTAACAAGTCAACAGCCAGTGACCAACGGAGAGGTGCAGAACAGCAAAAAGCAGTCAGGTGAGAGAGGGGCATGGTTAAATATTGCAATCTGGGATGTTAAACATTTTAAATAAAGCTTTTTTCCCTTAGCTGTATTTGACATGGGGAGCGAAAGGAAGAAATTATGGAGGAAGAAGTCGTAGTGATGGTTTTATTGATTTTTAAAAAAAAATATGTATATGCAAATATGAACTTAGAAGGTTAGTTTCTAAAGCTTTTATCTTTTTATGGTCATATGATCTTGAAATTTATCAGAAAAATGAGTGGCCAGGTATTTTAACCTGATCAAGTAGATAATTAAATTTAGCCTTGAAAAGTTGCAAGTAATTTGTACCCAGCCATGCACTATAAGGCACAGCATCCCAATGAATTGTAGTTCACTAAAAGAATGAATAGCCAGCTGTGTGTCCACAGTTTGCAGCCCTCTGAAATTCACAATCCGACAGCTGTGGTTTTGCATTTAGGACACATTTCCCTAGGTTGTTTCCTGAGTGTCTGGGTTAAGAACTTTACATATAGAGGTTCAGAGGAAGCATTCCTTCACATAATAGAGTAAGCCCCCAGAATTTGCTACAACAGTAAGACGGAGGAGCAGAAAATATCCAAAGGGTGTGGGTAAATCCGGGATGAGTGGTCTAAAATAGCTTCCTCCAAAGAAAGGTAGGAATGTAGAGGGGAAGAGTTGGGTTTGTTATCTGATACATCGCTAATTATTAGGGTCAAGTTCCTCTAAGCATCCTGTTTGCTACTGTCAGAGGCAAAATACTGGACTGGATGGACCAGTCCGGCCCACTGATGGCATTTATTTAATTATAATTGAGTGTACCCCATGCCGTAATATGGAATTGGTGATCATTTGGACTGATGTTTCAAAATAAAAATGTCACTTGAAAATTCAGCCTGGGAAAAGGGTTGCTTTAGAGGAAATAAAAGCAGGGAGAAGGGAATGGAGAAATTACAGAGTTTGGAAGCGGGGAGAAATTTCCAGGGTAAAGCAGGAAGGAGGAGGGGTATGGGCAGAAAATGGTTGGTTTGGTCAGAGTTTTCAAACTTCAGTCAATTCTGTGTTTCACTGTTCAAGGATAGGGAAGGGGGAGAGGTGGAAAGAAGATTGTGATAGATCAGAATTCCACATTTAAAAAAAATCTCCCTTGTAACATCACTTGAGGTGCGTTTTGCTCCCCTAATTTAAATTGGAGAGTTTTTAATGTATTACAACAGGTGACAGTACCTGCATTAAGGATTGTAAAACCTTCAAGACTTTGGAATTGTCCAAGACCTACGTACCTAAAATTCACAAGAATCCACACTGTACTTGGTCTCGGGGCTGTGGAGTTTTGATCCCTACCACCCTCTTTTCAGTAAAACATTCAAGATTATGGAATGGTCCAAGACCTACGTACCAAAAATTCACAAGAATCCACACCATACTTGGTCTTGGGGCTGTGGTATTTTGATCCCTACCACCCTCTTTTGTATAATAATAATAGAGTATCACAGTAACTGAGGCAGATTATGTCTACATGAAACAAGTATGCTGTGTTATTTGCCAAGCTATCTTTACCCAGCTCTATATTGTTTGCATGGCCAAAATAAGATGGAGGCAGGAAGCAAAAATATCTTTAACGTGGGTATAGTTGACTCCAGGGCCAAACTGGTTTGGATGAGGTCCATTAGCAGGAATGCACCCAGAAGCAGGTCAGTAGCTTTGAACCCTGGATATTGTCAATAAACAGAAAGATTTTCAGGGTGGGGGCTGGTGGGTTTGGGGTGGGACAGGTGTAATAGACAAAGGTGGAAAGTTATAGGTGGAAATTTCTGCTCCCGTTTCCGTCAGCTGAACCAGAAAAGTGCCTGAAGATCCAAGGCAACTCTGATATTTGCCGGTGATTCATTCCTCAGGGAATCTCTACCCCCCTCCTCCCCCTCCCTTCACCCTTCCCTTGCCATTTTCTTGGATTGAAATTCCTCAGCCAGGCTCTCGTCCCCCATCCCACCCCTCTCCCCTCTAGTCTAACTCTAGCAAACCTTGGAAATTAAAAAGATGTGAACACGTTTCACAGCCACCAGAACGTTAATCCTGTGAGGAAGCACTTACCCACTTTTTCTTATTGCTCTCAGTACTTTTGCCGCAACATCATGCTTCAACACAATTCCCCCCTCCCTGGGTCTTGTAGATTTTCACAGTGAGCAGCACGAGTCCTGGGCTCTTCCCATGATTGACAACTCCTGATATGCCCACACCTCCCCCTCTGGTCTCAGGAAGCCAAGGAAATTGGCAGGACAGAAAGCTGAGGAGAAACTGGCCAAGACAACAGATGAACAGAAGATTAAGTTGACAGTCTTGAATGTTTATTTTTATCCACCCTTTGCTTAAATAGGTTCCCCTTCCCCGCGGACATATTATTTTTTGTCTGAGGTGAGTTATGATTTCCAGTACTCTATGTCCGCATACGCTCTATCGTGAGTAAAGGAGATGGGATTCCTGTTTCAGAAACTAATATTGTCCACTTGAATTTCATACCTACACTTCATTGCATGAATTTAAAATTTGACTGAAATTGGATAAGCTAGTCATCCAACTTGGCGTCTTAATTTTTTTTCCCCTCTTCTGGAAACAAGAGGGAAGATGTTTATTCCAGGGACTTATTTTGAAAAAATATACTGTTGATAAAGCGTCAGGGTTCATGGCATGACTTTGATGTTTCAAGTTCTAAACTTCAAATAATCTTAAAGATTCATAAATCCTTTTTTCTGCCCGCATCAGCCTCCCATAGGAGTCTAAATTTCTTGGGGTTAGTGTTGAAGTTTTATGCAGGAAGTAAATACAGCTAGTAGAACTTTATGGCCAGTGACTTGCTACAGGAAAGAGAGGTGCTTCTGGCTGGGCTCACTGTTCCCATCATCTTTGCTGTCCAATCACTTGACCAAATTGCTGACCTCAATTGCCTAATCTTGTAATGAGAAGTCCGCCAGTGGCAAAACGGTAGTCACAGCAGCCACTGAAGATTGCCCCTTCTCTGTTTTTTCCTTCTATCTAACATGAAACTTCCATTCATCAGTAGCAAGCTAACCAAAGAGAAGTTCAAGTTCTACCTTCAGACGTAGCTTGCAAAAGCATATTTTGTTGATGTAATCTGAATCACTTTCTCATTGTGCTTTCCAAGTGTTCATGGATATGAGGTACGTGATCTATAACTAGACTTAATTATGTAGGAAGAGAATGGAACTGCTGTTGAGTAACAAATGATTGCCTCAGTGTTAGGGTGGGGTGCGGGGAGGTGCTCTTGCCCTTCAAAAAGGCTGTTGATTGACATCTATGGAGAATAAGGCCAGGACTGACAGAATTGATAGAGAAGCATCGTGGATTAGTAGATAAAGCATGAGCCTTAGAGTCAGAGGACTTGGGTTCTAATCCTCGCCCTGCCACTGATCTGCTGCGAGACCTTGGGCAAGTCACTTAACTTCTCTGGGCCTCAGTTACTTCATCTGTAAAATAGAGATTAAGACTTTGAGCCCCATGTGGGACAGGGACCATGTCCAACCTGATTAGCTTGTACCTACCCCAGGGTTTAGTACAGTGCCTGGCACATAGGTACTTAAATGCCATTTGAAAGAATAGAAAAAAAACCTCTATTGGTGAGCATGCTGAGAACCAAGATTAAAGCTTTACCCCTCCTTCTTGGTCTCATGAGAGAGACAAGGGAGGGGGGAGTTCCCTTGCAGAAACAGTATGGTCTAGTGTTTAGGGTACATGCCTGGGATTCAGAATGACATTTCTAGTCCCTACTGCTCCACCACTTAAATTGTCTGTGCCTCAGTTATCTCATCTGCAAAATGGGACTGAGACTCTGCACCCCATGTGGGACAAGGACCGTATATAGCATGATTAGGTTGTATCTACCCCAGTGCTTAGTACAGTACCTGGAACATAGCAAGCCCTTAACAAATACCATTAAAAAAAAAGAAACATGCCCTTGATCTGCGCCAGGCTAATTTTAGCATGGTGCAGATTAGTTTTGTAACTCCATGAAATAGTTGAGACTTTGTGGAAAAGAAGATTCACCTGAAGGGTATTTGAGGACGGACTGTTTCATTATTTGGGTACTTAATTATCCCTACACAGTATAAGTGAGAGAGCCCGTCATTCAAAGACCTGAGCAGTGTTCCTTCAAAGAAAAAAGGGGGGGAAGATTAAAGAGAGTGGTTTAGAAAATGTTCAGGATAATCTGTTATTTGGAGAGTATTGAATAATACAATAATACTCATATAATACATAATGAATAATTATTGCTAACAATCTGGATTTTAGTTTGGAAAGCCTGTGTTTTGGTTAACATTTGAGAGCAAAATATCTTCTTGCAAGCAAAGACTTTAAAATTAAGGTCTTGGCTGATCCTTGTTAAGAGAAACATCTTTCTTAACCCAGAAGTAAAGAAGAGGTAATTGCCAGTCTCTGAGCATTTGAAATTTACAATGATACAAACTTGAGGTTTATGTACTTAGGCACATATATATATATATATATATATATATATATATATATATATATATATATACATATATACATATATATATATACCCACACTATATATTAGGTAGTACTGCAATATTAAGTAATGATTTGTCATTTTTACTAGTATGTTTAGCCAAATCATTGAATTTGTTTATCGGTATTTTTGTTCTAATTTGGTGGCATTTGGTGCTGAAACCTTTTCCCAAAATGATCCTATCTGGTGGAGGATCTCCTCTGACAGGGTGGCCAAGTTTCACTTACCAAAGAGCTGCAAACCCCAACCAAAAAAACTGTGGCCAAGAGATACTGATAAAAGTTCCTTCAAATTCCTCAAGGGCGAGTGCCCTTTTGGGGTGAGGATGACTTAATAATAATGGTATTTATTATGGTATTTATTAAGTGCTTATTTTGTGCCAGGCATTGTTCTAAGACTTGCAAGTGAGAGAAGTAGGTGCTGTGCTCCATAACCCTTTCTGTCCTGGGACCAAGTAGAATCTGACCGTTGGCTCTTAGCCAATCAGTCAGTGGTATTTATTGAGCGCTGACACTGTGCAGTGCACTGTACTAAGCATTTGGGAGAGTATCATATAACAGTAGGTATGTTCCCTAGCCACAACGAGCTCACAGTCTACTTAGTTTCCACCCTCTTACCTATGCCCTGTCTTCCCTCTACACTTCAGCTTGCCTGTCATATTCCTCTGCAGCTCACTCTCACTGTGCCTTGTTTTCATCTGTCCTGCTGCCAACCTCTGTCTGGAACCTCCCCACCCACTTGAAATTCAACAGACCACAGGTCTTCCGATCTTCAAAGTCTTTCTGAAATCCCATCATCTGCTGAAGGCTACCTTCCTTCACTAATTTTTCTTGTCTTTTTCTTCTGATATCCCCCAGCTACCACCTAAGCACTAACTCCTTTTTGCACACTTATACACTCTCATTCATCCATGGCACTTCTGTATGTGACCTATTTAAACACATACATATATATCCATTTTTCCCCGCTCTCCTCATCTCTCTGTGAATTAATGCATCTCTCTTTCTCTCCCCCATTAGTCTGTAAGCTCTTTAAGAATAGGGATCATGTCTCCTAACTTTGCTGTAACTTGCCTAAGCTCTTCACAGAGTGTCCTGCACAAAGTAAGTGCTCACTAAATACTATTGATTGAGTCTTGGGATCCCAGTGGGCCTTTCCCCTTTTCCCTCAAGCTGGTAGTTTGCCTCGTTTTAAATTTCTGTCCAAATATCTCACTTCCATTTGCCCCAGGTTTGAGGGTCAGGACACCTGAGGGCAATTATGTTTTCTCTCCTCAACCCCCACTTTTCTTCCTCTCTTTTCAAGAACAGATTCTCCACACTACTGATCAGTTGATAAGATGGTGCAGTATAGTTTCAAGTCTTAGAAATAAAGTGATGGCCCTCAGGATTTCTGAGGCATCCAAAGTCGTTGGGGGGCCCCCAGAGGTTCTGTGAGACTTGTGCCCTTGAAGAGTTTGGGTATTTTGTGAGCCACTGCCCACCCAGAAGCTCTGGAAGTGACCAGCCTCCCATATTGAGGGGCCAGGACCACAATTTACAGGTAGCTCCTGAGGATAGTCTTTTAGCCTTAAAGCCGCAAGGTCCAAGAGCATCTGGAACTCGAAGTCTCTCAGTGGTCCCCTTGTCCGTTCTTTGTTTACTGTGATCCTGGGGAAGGAGAAACAGATTAACTTCTTCTGTCCTTTCTGATTGTTCTGTCACTGAAGTAAATTTCCAGGCCCAGTTATGTTAATAACGTCGTAGGCATTTGTTCCTTTCTCAGTGGTCACAAACTGCCCTTTTGTTCTGATATTTTAGTGGTATCATCTCCAACCGGCCTCGTCATCCAATTTTTCCTCCCTTTAAGATTTGTCCAGTATTTGCCCCTTTTGTAAGCTTGTTATGGGCAGGGAATCTGCCGATTCTGTTGGATTGTTCTCTCCGAAGTGCTTAGTACATACTCTGCACATACTAAGTGCTCAATAAGTACCATTGATTAATCGATTCAGCAACTTGTAGTTGTAAAAATTAAGCTAGTTTCTCTTCAGTAACAACCACCAGTTGCTTCAGCAACTCAGAATGCCTGTCATTAGGCTCTGTGTATCTGAAGCGAAGTGCCTTTTAGCTTTCTTACTGTTTTTGATATTGTACCGTAACTATTTCTAGTTTGTCTTTCAGAGCTGTCAATGAATGTGGGATTTGCCTTGCTCAGCTATCTCAATTCATTTGTTTGTAAAGACAAGCAAAAACCCCCCATTAGAAGCCTCTGTCTTTTCCCGGCCATCAGTTATCTCCTTTCTCTTCCTATATTTCAGGAGAGCAACATTTGCTTTGGTGGTAGTTTTTTTAGGGGTTTTTGTTTGTTTCCTTTTTGGTTTTGAACTCAATTTCATTTTCACTCATAGTCTTCTCATCCTGTCTTCATAATTCATTCAATAGTATTTATAGAGCGCTTACTATGTGCAGAGCACTGTACTAAGCGCTTGGGATGAACAAGTCGGCAACAGATAGAGACAGTCCCTGCCGTTTGACGGGCTTACAGTCTAATCGGGGGAGACGGACAGACAAGAACAATGGCAATAAACAGAGTCAAGGGGAAGAATATCTCGTAAAAACAATGGCAACTAAATAGAATCAAGGCGATGTACAATTAATTAACAAAATAAATAGGGTAACGAAAATATATACAGTTGAGCAGACGAGTACAGTGCTGTGGGGATGGGAAGGGAGAGGTGGAGGAGCAGAGGGAAAAGGGGATAAAGAGGGTTTAGCTGCGGAGAGGTAAAGGGGGGATGGCAGAGGGAGTAGAGGGAGAAGAGGAGCTCAGTCTGGGAACGCCTCTTGGAGGAGGTGAGTTTTAAGTAGGGTTTTGAAGAGGGAAAGAGAATCAGTTTGGCGGAGGTGAGGAGGGAGGGCGTTCCAGGACCGCGGGAGGACGTGACCCAGGGGTCGACGGCGGGATAGGCGAGACCGAGGGACGGTGAGGAGGTGGGCGGCGGAGGAGCGGAGTGTGCGGGGTGGGCAGTAGAAAGAGAGAAGGGAGGAGAGGTAGGAAGGGGCAAGGTGATGGAGAGCCTTGAAGCCTAGAGTGAGGAGTTTTTGTTTGGAGCGGAGGTCGATAGGCAACCACTGGAGTTGTTTAAGAAGGGGAGTGACATGCCCAGATCGTTTCTGCGGGAAGATGAGCCGGGCGGCGGAGTGAAGAATAGACCGGAGCGGGGCGAGAGAGGAGGAAGGGAGGTCAGAGAGAAGGCTGACACAGTAGTCTAGCCGGGATATAACGAGAGCCCGTAACAGTAAGGTAGCCATCTGGGTGGAAAGGAAAGGGCGGATCTTGGCGATATTGTAGAGGTGAAACCGGCAGGTCTCGGTAACGGATAGGATGTGTGGGGTGAACGAGAGAGACGAGTCGAGGATGACACCGAGATTGCGGGCCCGAGAGACGGGAAGGATGGTCGTGCCATCCACGGTGATAGAGAAGTCTGGGAGAGGACCGGGTTTGGGAGGGAAGATGAGGAGCTCTGTCTTGCTCATGTTGAGTTTTATGTGGCGGGCCGACATCCAGGTGGAGACGTCCCGGAGGCGGGAGGAGATGCGAGCCTGAAGGGAGGGGGAGAGGACAGGGGCGGAGATGTAGATCTGCGTGTCATCTGCGTAGAGATGGTAGTCAAAGCCGTGAGAGCGAATGAGTTCACCGAGGGAGTGAGGGTAAATGGAGAACAGAAGAGGGCCGAGAACTGACCCTTGAGGAACTCCAACAGTTAAAGGATGGGAGGGGGAGGAAGCGCCAGCGAAGGAGACCGAGAATGACTGGCCAGAGAGGTAAGAGGAGAACCAGGAGAGGACGGAGTCCGTGAAGCCAAGGTGAGATAAGGTATGGAGGAGGAGGGGACGGTCGACAGTGTCAAAGGCAGCAGAGAGGTCAAGGAGGATCAGAATGGAGTAGGAGCCATTGGATTTGGCAAGAAGGAGGTCACGGGTGACCTTAGAGAGAGCAGTCTCGGTAGAGTGGAGGGGACGGAAGCCAGATCGGAGGGGGTCTAGGAGAGAATGGGAGTTAAGGAATTCTAAGCATCGATTGTAGACGACTCGTTCATAATTATTTTCTTTATGCTCATTTGACCGAATTGATACTTTTTCTAATTTTCTTATTTCCCCACTGTGTCTCTCTTTACTGCTGAGTTGTGCTAACTTGATATTTTGTCCTTTTTATTCCTCCTGGGCATTGGTATACTTTATTACTGTGCCTGAAGAAGAATAGTTTTATTGGACTCCCTGGCCTTTTAACTTTTAGGTTCCTATCTAGTAGTGTCTTCCAGTAGTTTCCCCAAAGTACGTTTTCTTAATCCTGCTGTCGCCTCCCTTTCCTTAAGGATTTTGAGTATGTTTGTCGAGTGATCACCTCCATGTTGGTAATCATTCACCTTTAATTCTTAAATAATTCTTTCCTGTTAGTAAGACTCTGTTTCAGAAATCTGGCCTCGATATAATCCAGAAACCTTTTGGTGTCCTTGCATACTGAATTATTTTTACAGAGAATAACCGGGTCATAAAAGTGCACCAAGACTTCCTAATTCTGATCCAAAGCTATTCCGAATTGTCCAAAGAAGGTGTGATCTCCTATCCACTTTGGAGTATAGACTCCAACCATATTGTCTCTTGTATTCTTTTCTCAATTCACCTTCACCTAAGTGCATTCTGCCTGCTTCTTGGGTTTTTGCGTGAATACAGAATCTTGATGTACAAGAATACAAAGTAACATGGCCTCCTCAAACACCACATAGCATTCTAGACCGACCTGCAGACATAAGTGCTACTCCGCAGTGTTTTGTTGCTTCTAGTTTCATTATGAATGTAATCTTTAGCTGAGACTACCTGTTTTCTACTTGTTTCCTACACTCCTTGCACTGATTACAAACATTTCAGATTAAAGCCTTCCTTTTGAGGTTACCCGGTCAGCTGCTGAAGGTACTCTTCCATCTGGTGAATGTTTAATCCTTAAACCCTAACTCTCATTACTGTTTTCCAAGAAAGTTGAAATCTCCAAACCACAGTAATTGAGAAAATAAAAACAGCTGCTTTTGAAGGGAGTGAGACTGTATTGTTGGAAAAGTGTGATTTGTTCTCTGAGTTATATCTGCCCTAAAGAAGGTATAAAATCAGATGGACTTTTCATTTCTGCGCTCAGTTTTATGTTTCATAAACAAGAGATCTGCCTTGCCCTGCCATTCAGAGGAGTAATGGGTGAAAGGGGACTCTGTCCAACCCAATTAGCTTGTGTCTACTCCAATGCTTAGTACAGTGCGTGGCACACAGTAAGTGCTTAACAACTACCTTTTTAAAAAAATCTTTTTAAAGGAGGCCGGGACTATATCACTTTGAGGGCAACAGCCCTCTGCTCCCACTGACACCTGTCTGCCACTTCTTCAGTCACTGCTTCTGGTTCCTGTATGTCGCATCCCTCCCCTGCCGACTGTACCTTGAGAATAGAGGAACATGTGGTGGACAGGGAACCATATCAAGGGCTATGAGCTGAAAGCAGTTACCTAGAAGTAGTAAAATGCAAGCTAGTGATAGAACCAAATGAACCTCCCCTCCTCCTTCCCCTCCCCCCAAAACAAAACAAAAAGCATGGCGGGGATAGCAGCACCCCAAACACATCCAAATCGAGGGTGATAGACCAAACTAAGTAATTGGGCCTTCTTCCTCTCATTCATCTGCCACGAATTGCTGATGCTGCTGTTCAGTAACCCCTCAAACTTAATAGGAAAAGTTATAGGCATTTAAATCATAGTCATCATTGGGATTTGAGTGATTACTCTGCAGTGCACTGGACTGTATGATTAAATCTAAATAGGCATAATTTCAATCAAGAACACACTTACTGGAAATCCAACTTAGATTTGGGAGACTTAAACCTAAAGATTTCAAACGTAATTTTTTCTTGCTCCTTTAATGTCTTAGTAGGTATACTTTTATTTTTATCTTGGCAGTTCACTGTCATTGTCTGACAATATGGAAACGTCTTTTGACAAACGTATTCCAGGAGGCTGTGTATTTTGACTTGAATAAGTGATTTAGAATTGTAGATAATTTCAAAGGAAAGCTTCAGTTTAGTAACAATTCTGTAATTTCTCGCTTTTCCATAGGCATGCCTCCCATTCGGGATTTGGCCAGCCACTCCCCTAACCAGTCAGGTGATACATACCTCTTTAAAATTTCATATTTCTCGTGCATTACATGTCTTTTATTTTAATTCATATGTTAAAGGTTGAAATATAGATTCCTGACCTTTTTTTCTCTTTGGGTACGTACATAGTAACAGTTGTACACTCTGCATACACAGCTATTGAAGTATAATTAGATGAGCATACCTAAATGAGCCTTTTCATGTCAGTTGCTGTTAATCTTTTATAAACTCAGATTCTATTTTAAGGCTTAGAAGGGGAGACTTAGTCCAGTTTATAAAGATTACCTGCTACTAAAATTAATCTTAATCTCAAATATGGTGTTCTCTCTCTCTAGACTTAAAACCGGTCCTCTGTCAAAATTAAATTTTGTTCACTCTTAAGTATCAAAGTATTAAAGATGTTTTGTGGTCTCAAACTGGGAAATGGAAACAATTTTAAGCACAGAAGTGAATAATTATTGAAAGTTTTCAGAGAATATAAATCAAAACATTTTAATGATATGAATTAGATGAAAAGGAAATATTATTAAAGGAATATTTGATACTATTTGTAGGCTTTTGCTGAAGCGATTGACCAATTGCTTTATTATGAACCACGCTTTCTGGAAGTACAAACTGACCAGCTGAAAAACAGATTGCAAGTACTCCAAAGCCTGTTCTGTAGAACCAGAATGTATGTATAACTCATTCCACTGGAATGTGTGACTAGGTAGGTTGAATTTATTTGTGAGGCATTTTGCATTCTGTTTCAAGCTTATTCAAATTATAATTTATCAATTTCAACAAATACAAAAGGATTATGTGTCAGCCACAAAAATGGAGTAAAAATTCCTGTACCCAGATTCCCACTGTCCAGAAAACCGTTACCCAGTCGTGGGAGCTGTAGGTTCTGTATTCTATTTCTAACTCCTGGAGGGCAAGATTGGGCTTTCTATTTTGGTCTCCCCACATTGAGAGCTTAATAAGCATTTCTGGTTGGATGATGAACTTCAAGTTAAAGAGTTGTATCTCAATTCTCAGGGACCCGTAAGGAAAGGGGAAATTCAAGTAGACAAAAGGATTGACTGGATCATTTCCAACTAAGATTGGCAGTTCTCCTACCTACCAGTTCTGCAAGGCCCCATTCGTCTCCTATAAATTCTGTCTTTCACAGGGGAGAGGGAGTTCCAGGGCTGACGGAAGATGTGGGTAAGGGGTTGGTGGCGGGATAGACGGGCTGAAGGTATAACAAGTTGGCTGGCATTAGAGGAGTCTAGTGTGCAGGCTGGGTTGTAGTAGATCAATGAAGCAAGGTGGGAGGGAGAGTTGTGCCTTAAAGCCGTTAGTAGGGAGTTTCTGTGTGTTATGGAAGTGAATGGTCAACTATTGGAGGTTTTTGAGGAGTGGGGAGATGTGGACTGAGGTTTCTTCAGAAAAATGATCCAAGCAGCAGAGCGAAGAGCAGAGAGACAGAAGGCAGAGAGGTCAGTGAGGAGGCTGATGCAGCATTCGAGACAGGAAATAAGCACTTGGAGCAGTGTGTTAGTAGTTTGGCCTGGAGTGAGGTGGAACTTTTGAGGGCAGAATGTCTGCCCTTTTTTTACATCTTTTCTCTCTCCACAGTACTTCAATCCTTTCCCATCCCTCATCTCAGAGTGGAGGCCTGGACTGAGTTAGTTAGTTGATTGGGACCTGAAAACCTTGGAGAGGATGGAAAAAGATCAGAGATGGGGAATTCTGAAAACCTGTTTGATGGTAGGAAGAGGCAGTTGAAAAAAACCCCCAAACCTCCAAACCCTGATAGGCCTTTTTTTCCCCCCTCTTTTTACTGGGACAGTTGAAATGTATTGAACCTATATTTGCTCTTTTGCTTCCTCTGTCTTTGATTCTGTAGTGGTCTCAAAAGGCTAAAAGCCAGGGCTTACTTAATGGGTCATGGTCACGAATGGAGTTAGCAGCCTTTATAGTCACGTCTTTCCAGTCATTCAAGCAGCAGTCACCCCCTGAGTGCTTGGTTTCTTGAATTTTACCTAGGGGTGGCCAAAACCAAGTTGTGTGGGACAAAACAGGTGGAGGTAATCAACTCATAAACTCATGGCCAGTGGAGGAGGAGAAGAAAGGGAGAAGATCTGGATAACACAATGCAGCAGGGATAGGGAAGTTCTTCACCGAGGCAGTGTCAAGTGATCTGTGATCGTCCTCTCCTTTCTCCCCTCTTTTTTTCCATCTCTTCTTCCTACTGTTAGATTCTATTCCCCTAATAATAGTGTGTCTCCTGGTTTGGGATTTCAGGGGCCTGGGAGGAGGACCTGAGTTCTAATCCTGGCTCCACCAATTGTCTGCCATCTGACTTTGGACAAGTCACAACTTCTCTGTGCTCAGTTACCACATCTGTTAAAATGGGAATTAAGACTGAGTGTCACGTGGAACATGGACTGTGTCCAACCTGATGAGCGGGTAGTACAGTGACCAGTACATATTAAGCGTTTAACAAATACCCTAATTATTATCGGCCCTGGCACTTAGTACGGTATCTAGCATGTAGAAAGTGCTTACAAATATCATTTTTAAAAAGTTCCAGGTTTGCTGCTAGGTTGTATTCTGGCTGAGGAGGGCACGTTTGGTCATCATCAACACCTCATTCTCACTGCTGTTCCTTACCTGGAAGTGATAAACGATAACCCAGTTGGAAAGGGACAAATGTGGGTCACTGCTCCTGCCATCTCCTTTCCAACCTTCCTACCTGCTGTTTTTCCTGGCCAAGCTTGCCCAGTTGGATTAGCAACAAGAAAAAGGCAGTAGGGGAGGGTTTTGCATCATGAAAAGCAGCATGGCCTAGTGGACAGAACACGGGCCTGGAAGTCAGAGGATCTGGGTTGTAATCCCAGCTCCATCACTTGCCTGCTGTGTGACCTTGGGCAAGTCACTTAACTTCTCTGTGCCTGTTACCTCATCTGTTAAATGGGGATTAAATCCTACTCCCTCCTGCGTAGACTGTGAACCCCATGTGGAACTGGGACTGTGTCCAACAGAATTATCTTGTGTCTGATCAAGTGTTTAGAACAGTGCATGGCACATGGAAAGCACTTAACAGTAACAGGATCCATCATTATTATGGGCACAGATAAAAGCAGGTAGTATAGTCTTCTTTGCTAGGAATGGGAAGGGCTTTTCCTTCCCTCTGATTCAGGGAGGCCAGTGAAGTAAAACAGTTGCCTGTAGAGATTGTTACTACCTATAGAGACAACTCCTTAAACCGAGCAAACTGCAGTTATCTCATTTTGAGTCTCCTATCAATCAGTCATGTTTATTAAGTGCTTACTATATACAGAGTGCTGTACGGAGACCTTGGGAGAGTACGGTACAACAGAACTTGCAGACACTCCCTGCCCATAACGAGTTTACAGCCTAGAGGAGGGGACAGACATTTATATGAATAAATAGGTAATTTGTAATAATTTAAATATTTAACTTCTACTTCTAATAGCACATTCATTGTTTGCATATGCTTTTGGCGTTGGCACCACAAAATGTACATGTATACACGCTACAGAAAACTTTCCAGAATAACAGCAGAATAATTCAATATGTGGTCACAGCAGGGCCACCAGTGCCTCTACTAATCTCCAGGCTATTTCTGGGACGACCAGCAGCCCAATGCTCCCACTTCAAATTCAGTCCCACTGCCCAGGACCTGTGCTGTGACATTGGAGTTGCTTGTTGCTTTACCTGCCTCTGCCTTCACGGAAAGAGTACGATGGTTGGGAGATGGGGATCCACACCCACCTTAAAGTCACTCATTCATTCAGTCGTATTTATTGAGAGCTTAGAGGGCTTGGAAAGTGCAATTCAGGAAGACATAATGTGGAAAGGATAAGAAAGAGGGTCAGCACTAGAGTAGTGCAGCGGGAGAAGAGAGACCAGAGTGTCATCTACCACCATTTTCTTTCACCCCTGGAGAAATCTGTGCAGTGGTGGATGGGTGGATGGGTCACAACAAGGGGGAGAAAGGGCAGGCCCAGGGATGTAGGGTTGCAGGAAGGTTGTCCCCTGTCATCCCATTTAGTAAACTTGCCTGTCGCACTTCTTCTCTGTACTCTGACTCTCTGAAGTCCACCCTCTTTTCCCCAGTTCTGTTCCCAAACCCAAAGGACAGCCACATCCAAGCATTTAGCCCAGTTAAGATTAGTCAGGATAAGGTAAGCTAAACTGCCTGGTATCAGCCTCAACTTCATCAGAGTCTCCCAAATCAGGAGTTAATACTTAAGAGGAGGTGGATTTGAGGTGGTTCCCGCTACTCATGGTGAAGTGGATAGAGCACGGGCTTGGGAGTCAGAGGATGTGGGTTCTAATCATGGCTTCGCTGCTTGTCTGCTGTGTGACCTGGGGCAAGTTATTTAACTTCTCTGTGCCTCAGTTACCTCATCTGTAAAATGGGGATTAAAATTGTGAGCCCCTCGTGGGACAGGGAATGTATCCAGCCTGATGAGCTTGTATCTCTCCTGGCGCTTGGTATAGTGTCTGGCACATAGTAAGCACTTAACAAATATCACAATTATTTATTATTGTTGTTATTAGCAATCAAGGGATCTCTCTCTAAAAGGCAACTGGCCTGTTTTCATGCTGCCCCCTTTTGGACTCAGCATGATCCCACTGTCATCTTGGAGAACAACCCACCAGTCACCATGTTCCTTGCCTACAAGCTTAGACACATTTCATGATGCTCCAGGCCCCTCAGCAATGCACTTGGGCTCATCAGATTTGAAAAAGAGTAAAAGTGAGGATCCGAGGATGGGAGGAACTATCCCTCACACCACCCCCTAGGAAACGACACAGGTACCGGTCTCCAAGTTCCGGGAACCCTTTATTCCTGTCTCCTAGGCCACAATAAATATGATTGAATGAATGAGTGAATGAATTCTTCCCCATTCTGTAGACTTTTCCAAGATTCTAATTAGGATAGAGCAAAAGGGACTGAGGACAATCTGGGTGGGGAAAACATAACTGTAACCTACCTTAGGAAGAGAAGATAGGGGCCAGTGAGAAGACACAGATCTGCACATTGCTTTAAAGTGGGTTTTTTTGTTTGTTTTTAATGTTGCTTTTTTTTCTTGGTTTGTTATAAGTTTTTACCTGGGCCTGATGGAAGAACATAAACATTCTTTATACAGTTCATAAAAGTTCATAGAATTATGGCTCACTGTAAAAGTTAGTCTTTTTGTAGGGGGACAAAGATGAAATATTAATAATGCATAGACTTTCCTAATATTTCTAAATATAGTATGATTTGGTATGCAGCATTTTTGCCCCTGTTCTCAATGTATGTCAATTTTCCTGTCCATAGGAAATTTCAATATGTGTTGGTACGTAGACTTTTCTAATATTTCTAAATGTAGTATGATTTGATACGCAGCACTTTTGTCCCTCTTCTAAATGTATTTGAATTTTGTTCCCCATAGGAAATTTCAGTGTGTGTTGGCACATAGTCCCTCACTTCTGCCTTGCTCGAATACCCAGAGACCCTAGCAGAACCCCAACAGTTGCCTAAAAGGAACTGGCCAGTTCTCCCGTGCCTGGGTGTTCATTTGGTATTCATCCCATGAAACCTGAATGCTTGATAGATTTTTTTTTTCTCTCTCCCTCTCTCTCTCCTTCTCTTCTAGATCTGAACCACAGCAGCTTAGGATCCCATTATGAAAATTCTCACTGGGGACCCATTTCTTCTAACAGCGACCCCAGCCCAAACTGGGACAAAGTCATCGTAGACGGCTCTGACAAAGAAGCATGGCCATCGATCACCGGCAGTGACCCAGAGTTGGCTTCAGAATGTATGGACACTGACTCTGCCTCTAGCTCTGGGTCGGAGAAAAACCTCACGATGATGGCTTCAGGGAGCGCAGGTGGCGAGAACGAGGGAATTCGGAATGGCGTGGGCCACGGTTCTCAGAACAAGTTTGTGGTCGGTAGCAACAGCAATAATGTGGGCAATGGAAGTACTAAGGGGCCGTGGGGCTTTTCCCACGGAGCCATAATAAGCACATGTCAAGTTTCTGTGGATGCTCCCGATAGCAAACCTGAAAGTAGCAACAATAGGATGAATGCTTGGGGCACCATAAGTTCTTCATCAAATGGAGGGTTAAATCCAAGCACTTTGAATTCCAATGGCAACCACGGTGCCTGGCCTGTATTGGAGAACAATGGACATGCCCTGAAAGGGTCGGGAGGGAGCGGTAATGCGGGCACAAGTATTCAGTGCAGTACCATAGGTCAGATACCTAACAATCAGAGTGTTAACTCTAAAGTGGGTGGTTCAGCCCATGGTTCCTGGGGAAGCCTTCAGGAAAATTGCGATGCTGAAGTAAATGGTACAAGGAAGGTTTCATTCAGTGGGCAACCTCAAAACCTTAACACTGAAATGAATGGACCAAATAACACTACTAACTTTATGACCTCTAGTTTACCAAACTCTGTCGGTTCCGTGCAGATGAACGAACTGCCTGCTAACACAGGGCATGGGGCCTGGCGTGTGAGCACAATGAATCATTCTCAGATACAGGCCTCTTCGGTTTCAAACGGCACTTCCGTTTCTCACCTCAGCAACGGTGAGTCCAAAAACGGTGGATCTTGTGGTACTGCCTGGAGCGCCTATGCCTCTAATTACTCTGGAGACAAATGTTCAGGCCCCAACGGCCAAGCTAATGGTGACACTGTGAATGCAACTCTAATGCAGCCTGGCATCAACGGGCCTGTCGGCACTAACTTTCCAATCGGTGGGAATAAAGGAGGCGGAGGAGGAGGCGGCGGCGGCGGAGGCGTGTGGGAGTCGGGGGTGGTCAACTCCCAGAACATCCCATGGGGTGGTGGAGGTAGTTTGAATCCCGGAGGAAATCGAAGAGGATGGGGGAACCCTGCACAAAACACTGGCACTAATGTAGCCAACGGGGAATGGAATAAACTGCCTAGCAATCAGCATTCCAATGAAAGTGTAAATGGAAACAGTAGGAAGTTTACAAATGGATGGAAACCTACCGACGAGGACGACGTCAACGTCAATAATCCGAGTTCCGCTCCGTCTCAGCTCGGCGAGCAGAACGACGTGTGGGCCAAAACGACAGGTACGGGGGAGAGCGAAGGTAGTACGGAAAGCACTGGATGCCACGAGGAAAGAGGGGCGGGGGAAGGACAGAGTAGAGAGAGGAGGAAAGTCGACCAGCACACGTTACTCCAAAGTATAGTAAACAGAACTGACTTAGACCCACGCGTCCTTTCCAACTCGGGGTGGGGCCAGACGCCAATCAAACAAAACACTGCCTGGGATACCGAAGCGTCACCGAGAGGTGAGAGGAAGACCGACAATGGGACAGAGGCCTGGGGCGGCTCCGGGACACAGACTTCTAACTCGGGGGGATGTGTGGAGCGGCCCTGCCCCAGCAGCAACGACCCCTCGGCCGTGGCCGGCTGGGGCGATGCCAAGCCGGCCGCCAGGTGGGGAGACGCCAAAGGCTCCGGCGGCCAGGGTGGGTGGGTCGACGATTCTGCCGCCGCGGCACCGGTCAAAAGCAATCAGTCATGGGGAAGCGGCAAAGACGACAAGCCCACGTGGAGCGACGCCCAGAAGGTCAAACCGGGGTGGGGGGACGGACAGAAGTCGAACCAGGGCTGGACGGTTTCTGCCGGCGACAACTGGGGTGAAACCTCGAGAAGCAACCACTGGGGCGACGTTAAGAAATCGAGCTCGGGAGGCAGCGACAGCGACCGGTCGGCATCCGGCTGGAACGAACCCAACAGAGCCAATTCCGTGACTTGGGGGACCCCCGGCGCCAACCCCAGTAACTCGTCGGGATGGGATGACCCTTCGAAACCCGCTCAGCCCCAAGGGTGGGGGGAGCCTTCCAAGTGTAGTCAACCGCAAGGTTGGGGGGATTCTTCGAAACAGATCAATTCCCCGGACTGGAATAAGCCACAGGATGTTGGCGGGTCTTGGGGAGCCCCGCCTGCCGCCAATAAGCCACCCGGTACCGGGTGGTTGGGCGGACCGATTCCAGCTCCGGCCAAGGAAGAGGAGCCAACGGGATGGGAGGAACCATCCCCGGAATCGATTCGCCGCAAAATGGAAATTGATGATGGGACTTCAGCTTGGGGGGATCCGAGCAAATATAACTACAAAAATGTGAACATGTGGAATAAAAACGTCCCCAACGGTGGCAGCCGTTCCGACCAGCAAGCACAGGTACATCAGCCGCTTCCACCTTCAAGTGCCATGTCAAGTAAGGAGAACAGTAATGGTTCTGGTAAGTCCTCAACGGGGACTGGTGGTGATCCGAGGCCGCCTTCTCACCCTGCTTTGGTGGTACGCGGTCTTAGCCCGGTCCCGAGAGAGCTCGCTGGGGGGGCGGGGCGAGGCCGCGGTCTCCTTTCTGAGATGCCACTGGGAAATGGAAAGCGTCTCCCCTCTCTTAGAAATGAATTCCAAATTTTGGGCCGGATGATGACGGCGATGATAGTAACAATGATGATGTCTGTTAAGCACGTACTGTGTGCCAAGCGCTGTTCTAAGCGCTGGGGTAGGTACAAGGTCATTGTGGGTCTCACAGCCTTCACCCCCATTTTACAGATGTGGTAACTGAGGCACAGAGAAGTTAAGTGGCTTGCCCAAAATCACACAGCTGACAAACGGCAGAGCCGGGATTGGAACCCCCTACCTCTGGCCCCCGAGCCCGGGCTCTTTCCACTAAGCCACGCTGCTTCAGTTTCCTAGGTGGTGCTTTTATTACCAAAGCACCTTATATTAATTATTTACTCCTCACAACATCCCTACGAGGTAGGGTTTAGGTATCATTACCCCCAGTTTAAAGTAGGGGAAACTGAGGCATGGGGCGGTTAAGTGGCTTACCCAAGGCCACACAGGTAACGTGTGCCAGAGCTGGGACTCGAACCCGGGACCTCCGGCTTCCTGGCCTGCGGCTCTTCCATCACGCCACAGTGATCCATGTTGACTTTTAGTAGGTTCGGTTTGGTTTAACTTGAGGGGGAATAATGAGCTATGCCTAGTCGTCTGGAGGGGCGACAACAGGATGCTCGGAGGAGCCTTTTCATTTTGTCCCAGTTTGACGTCACTCCTGACTTTTAGGAGTCTACCCCCTGCTATCCCTGACTTTCCCTGTTTTCATCCACTGTGAACTGTTCATTAATTTACCCAGACCCCTCCTGAAGCTATTAATTCTTTTCATCTGCACAATTTCCCGCAACAGTGAGTTCCGTATGCTTGATTGACTCCTTTTCTTTTGAACGCACTAACCCTCGGCTTTCATCGGCTGGCCCTCCGCCCAGTTGTATCGGTATTTACTGAACGATTTTGTCTGCTATTGCCACACTCCCTGGTTTCTGTAAGCTTCGTTAAGTCCCTTTCAAAATGGGAGAGTCCTAACTCAGTCGATATTGTACTGAGCGCTTGGGAGAATACAGCACAACGGAGTTGACAGATACGTTCCCTGCCCACAAGAAGCTTATAGTCTAGAGCAGGAGACAGAGTTGAAATTACACTCCCGATAACTGCATAAGTGGGGCTGAGGGTGGGGTGAATATCAAGTGCTTAAAGGGTCCTGATCCAAGTGCATAGACAATGCAAAAGGGAAAGAGGAAGTAGGGGAAGTGAGGGCTTAGTTGGGAAAGTCCTCTTGGATAAGGCTTTGAAGGTGGCGAGACTGCCGATCGGTGTCCTCATAAGGAAGAGTTTCCCCCTTTGATCACCTTCATTACCCTTCAGTGGTTGATAGAACTATATTTTCTGTTTTCCATCATTTTACTGATTTTTTTTTCCAATTGGGTTTAACTTACAGCGGGGGTAGAGTAAATGTTTAGGGGGTGAAAAAAAGCAAAAATATAATTTTATCATTTCAAAACCAAATGGAAAGAAGAATCCAGCATTTAGGATAATGATCAGTAAGTTGCAGTTGGCTCTTCGCTTTGCCTCGAACTGTATTAATTTGGCGGGTAGGGTAGAAGAGGATTATAAACCATAACTCGAGACAAGGTTCACCACCCACTGAACAGGAGAACGAATGTGCCCGATGGCCCTTTCATAATTACAATGGGCTGTTGATCCACTCTGTGGTTTCTTCAGCTCTCTAACTGTTTTTTCTAGGTCCTGGCTCACTTTTTGGCCTTTCCATGTTTCTACTAAAAGGCAGGAGCAGTGTGGCCCAATGGAAAAAGCACAGGTTTGGAGGTCAGACTACCCGGATTCTAATCCCAGATCTGCCACTTACCTGCTTTGTGGCCTTGAGCAAGTCACTTAACCTCTCTGTGCCTCAGTTTTCTCATCTGTAAATGGTGGTACATTTCTCCCTCCACCTTGGACTGTGAGCCTCATATGGGCCAGGGACTGTGTCCAACCTGATTGACTTCTATCTACCCCAGCACCTGATACGTAGTGAGCGCCTAACAAATACCACAATTATTACTGTTAGATAAATCCCTTTTATACTTAACAGCTTTGATAAAAATATCACATGCAGGAAGGAAATGTACCCGAGAGACCCAAATGAGCTTTACGGAATATTTGTATGTTTCCACCATCCGGAGTTGTCAGACAATACAGATTTTTTGTTTAGTTTTGGGTCGTCCCCCCCTCCATAAGGTGGGTAATAGGATCCCACCACTTATCAACACCATGCTATCGCTCAGCTGTCTGGATGCTATAGACGCTAAAGGTTGTCTTTTTAAGAAGGTCCAGAATTCTGGCTCTAACTAAACTCACACTCCTTCCTCCCACTCTTTCTCTCCTTTCTGCCCACATTCTCCACCCCCCCAGAAGAACTATCCAAAACAACTGCCCCCATGTCAGTTTCTGAAAAGGAAGATTCCTTCCTCCAAAGACTTCCAGGGGAAAGCCAGCAGTCTTATTTTAAGTGCTTCCTTGGACCCTAGAAAATGAAACAGCCTAAGACTGACAGATTCCTTAAGTCAGGGAGCTCCCAAAGTGACCACAGTCACCTGCTCAGGGCTACAGTCTCTTTCTCAGAAGTCTCCCCTTTTCCTAACTTGTCCAGGATCAAGCATGAGCATCAAGCCCAACAACTGTGTAACTTGGACCAAGCGTAACACACACATTTCTTTGTCATCCGTCCCTGTGGGGCTTGATCTCCTCTTGAGGAGAGGGATAATAGATATTGAGCCTGTAAATACTTGGGTAGTACTTTTATAAGCCTGCTTGTCCCTGTCAGCTTTTGACATTAGTAAGTAAACCATGGGAACTTCCACAGGGGCCGCTCTTCCCAATCAATCAACCAACCAGCGTTTATCAATAAACCAGTATTTATTGAGCGCCTACTGTGTGCAGGCCACTGTAGTAGGTGCCTGGGCAAGAACACAAGTAGAGAGTAGAAAAGCAGCATGGCCTAGTGGATAGAGCCCAGGTCTGGGAGTCAGAAGGACCTGGGTTCTCATCCCTGCTCTGCCATTTGCTGTGTGACTCAACTTCTCTGTGCCTCAGTTCCCTCATCTGTAAAATGGGGATTAAGACCGTGGAACAGTCTTAATCTCTGTGGAACTGCGAACTCTGGAATGTTTGCATGTGGAACAGGGACTCCATCCATTCCAATTTGCTTGTATCCATCCCGGTGCTTAGTACAGTACCTGGCACATAGTGCTTAACAAATACCACAATTATTGTTAGAGTTCAGTAGAATCAGAAGATACAATCACAAAGGTAGGGACCTGACACAAAAGGGACTGTTGGTCATCCTGGCCTGAGCCTGACCCACTTTCTCACCGCCCAGGCCAGAAGCAAGCCCTGAGCCAAGGCCGGCTAGGCTGGGTAATGGGAGGGAGCAGGATAACTGGGAAGTTTAGAGGACATATGTGTATGTGCCTACGACGCAGTAGGAGCTCTGAAGCGAGCTGAAGCAAGAGCTTGTCAGCTGACCCTGCAAGGGGAACTAGATTTATCACTGTAAATAGAGGCTAAATGGGAATTCCTCTGACCAGCGCCAACTTGGACAGGTCCTCCCCATACCGTTACACCCAGCAAGCCTGTCACCCCAGCTACATGCGGAGAGATCCTCTGGACCGTAAGCTCAATGTGGGCAGGGGGCATGTCCACCAACTGTTGAATTGTACTCTCCCAAGCACTTAACACAGTGCTGTGCACAAGGTCTCAATAGTCACCATTGATTGATCAGTTGGTCACTTGCCCCCCTCCTACTCTGTCTTGTACTGTAATACCTTAGAAGGAGATGAGAGCTGCCCGGTTCAGAAACACACCTCTCTCCAACAAACGGAAGGAGTAAATTGGAGTTTTTGTTCCCCTTTTTTAACCTGTGGAAGACAGGGTCTACCTAACGAGACTCTTCTAGATGATCCCTTATAGTCACCTGGGTTTTTTCCTTCAGAGGATGGCGGTCTCCTTGCTTATCTTCACACTGGAATCAAAGAAAGGGCCAGCTGTTAGAATAAGCTCCAATTAACTTTTTATCTCTTGTTAGAGCCTTGTGTTTGTTCTGGGGAGAAAGAAAAGACATGAAAGCCAACTCTGTCTTTCCATTCTAGCAAAGCGGTGTTTTCAGGGAGAGAGAGAGAAGCAGCCGTCAGGCCTACCCATAAGGAAGGAACCACAGCAGTCAAATCTCTTCATAAAATTGGTGCTCTCATTGGCTCTGATTCTCATATGGGTAGCCAGGAAGCTCTCACGAGTACTAAAATGAATTCCTCTTTTCCTCTTTGGAGGTCTATCTGTGAACTGCTCTCTAATGCTTCTAAGTATCAGTAACATCTTTGCCGGTCCTTGTAAGTTAGAATTAGTGTTCCATTGATGGAGGAGCCGGGGGAGTAAAAGTTGAGTTCACTTGAGCTCAGGTTTTTGTGCCTTCTAGCAAGTGAGGCTTGAAAGGCGGTGTTTTTTAAGAATTTGAGATGGATACCAGGAATCCGTCTGGGGGGGTTGTGGGAGGTGGGGAGTGGTCATTACATCTCCAGTGAACTAGAGTTGCAGTAAGTAGCCCCACTTAGTTGATAACTGGAATTGAAATCCAAAGCATTAAACAACTAGATTAGGCTTAATATCAATTGAGCATTGTTTCGTGTTTTAGGGAAGTCTATAAGAGTGTGTTTGCTCTTACAGTAGGCATATACTGGGCGCTCTTCTGCCATTATTAAGAAAGCTATAGCCGAGAAACCAGTTAGTGTCACCAAAGATTCAGCGTCTCATTTAAGAAATATTCCCAAGTCAGTAGGAAATGACATTTCTAATGAAATTCTTTGCATTTTACCTTTTATAAACCAATCAAAAGAATTTGAGCACTTATTCTATATGAAGCAGTAGACTAAGTGCTTGGGAGAATTCAACAAGGCTAACAGGTATGCCTTGTCCCCAGAGAGTGTATAATCTAATGAGGGAATGCTTGGGAGAATTCAACAAGGCTAAGAGGTATGCCCCGTCCCCAGAGAGTGTATAATCTAATGAGGGAGACAGAACCTAAAATAAATTATACACAGAAGGAAACAGGAGAGGGTAGAGAAACCTAAGTTCAGCGAGGGGTAATGTGAGTACCCTAGTGCTTATGTGGCATGGAAGTTATTGGGGGGGGAACAATAGGGGAGATGTGATCAATCAGGGAAGACTTCCTTGAGGAGATGCGATTTACAAAGGGCTTTAGACATGGGAGAGCAATGATCTGCCAGGGCTGAAGGGGGTGGGCGTGAGCCAGAAGCCAACAGTGAGGGATGAGAGCAAGACACGGTGAGTTGGTGGACCTCATGAATTAATTCTGCCAACCAGGCTGTGGCAAGGAGAGAGCCCATTGAGTGCTGTTAAGCACGATGGTGTTTCTGCATGATGAGAAGACCGGGCTGTAGTAGGGGAAACTTTTTCAAAACAGTGTATTTTAGGAAAATCATCTATTTCTATTCTACCCTATTCTACCTTATTTTACCTTATAACCTACTAGGTGAAAAGCATTCACGGAGTGTTTGTCTACCCTGTTGTCTAACTCTCCCGTGTCCCTGTTTCTTCCCTTCTAAGCCTCCCCCTTTCTCCTTAATCCCTTTCCCGTTCTACCCAGTTGTTTGGAACCTCTCTATTTCTTCCTCCTGCCCTCCAGTCCATCCCTGTAGCTGTCTGACTCAGTTATCCCTCTCCCTCTCTCCGTTACCCCTCTCAGACCACTCGTGGCTCTCTACCTTCTTTTCCCCTGCTAGGCCCTCGTAAAAGGCCTGTCTGGGTATCTTCTTGCGACGGGGCACAGTCCTCTCTTTTTGCAGTAGGTCAGTCTAAGCAGCCTGAGAGCTACAGATGGAGGCCCCTGCTACCGCCTACCAAGGTGAAAGAGATTCAGAACTCAGATCGCCACTCCCCCCGTCCCCACCATCTCTCCCCCACAGCTCACCACCACCACTGTCTGAGCATCTAGATGGGAGACGGCTCCCAAGCCACACCATCCTCCTGGCATCCCAATTTGTATTTCAGCCCCATCTGGGAGGCGGGCTCACTGAGTTCCCCAGAGCCAAACTCTCTGAGGCAAGAAGCGGAGACAGAAGGCACATTCCGTGTCAACCGCATATGTCCATACCAGTAGAGCAGAAACCACCGGGATTATAATGGTGCCGATTTTTCTCCCGAGAGGCTTATTTTCCTTTGATTTTATAGCCTAGGTATAACTTCGGGGATATACGATAATAAGTGCCCATGGTACATTGGAGAACTTCCGCGATCTTTTGGCTTTATTGAACTCACCGCTAACGTTTCTTCTCTTTCTCTAAAGGTTGGGGTGAACCCTGGGGAGAGACATCTACTCCAGCTCCAACTGTAGATAATGGAACTTCAGCATGGGGTAAACCCATGGATAATGGTACCAGCTGGGGAGAACCTAGTGCAGATTCTGCTGGCACCAACAGCTGGGGCAGTGCTTCTGTAGGTCAACAGACATCAAGTAAAGCGGGTATGGTTTTGTTAATCTCTTTGTTAACTGTATTGGCATTAGGGACACGGCCGTTAGCTCAGAGTCAGATTAACATAAGATAGGTAGTATTGCAAAATGTCTGTGTTATTTTGTAAATGGTTTGACTTTTGACTAGTGGGGTTTTTTTTTTTATGGTATTTGTCAAGTGCTAACTATGTGCCAGGCACTGTATTAAGTCCTGGGGTAGATGCAGGCTAATCAGGTTGGACCCAATGGCTCAACAGTCTTTATCTGTATTCTGCAGATGAGGTAACTGAGGCACAGAGAAGTTAAGTGACTTGCCCATGGTCAACCAGCAGACAACTGGCAGAGCCGGGATTAGGACCCAGGTCCTTCTAACTCCCAGGCCTGGCCTCTATCCATGAGACTATATTGCTTCTCCTTATATCTTTCCATAATATACTGTCCCAAGCGTTTAGAACTGTGCTCTGTACATAGTAAGTGCTCCATATATACCATCGATGATGATGATGACAGTGGACCCCCTTTGCAAGGCTTTTCGCCAGACTTACCACAATATTGATACTATTGTAGGTGTTACTGAAGCAAATTCCAGGTGCCCCCATTGATGTGGCCTTACATTCGGCCTCCCAAACCCAGAGCCCAATACATTTGCTGCTTGACCCCACTGCTCAAAAAAAGAAGATGGACTCATCGATTGATTTCCATTGAAACAAGGGTTGACAACACTGCAAGCTTTTGATACGGCCAGGTTTTTCAAGTAAAAAGTGCCGTCTTGGAGCAGGAATGCCCATTCAGCCTTTATTAACTCTGTATGTCAGATTTTACCGTAGTTCATTTAATTTTGTTTTCCATCTAGGAAGTGATCAAAAAGCATTTGTTACAATTTTAAAATTGCTTAGCCCGGAATGCTGTTTTCCTGAATAACCTTCTCTCAAATTTGCATTCAGGGCCCAAATCTATGCAAGATAGTTGGTGTGGAGATGATATGCCATTGACGGGGAATCGTCACACTAGCTGGGAGGAGGAAGATGATGTAGAAATTGGAATGTGGAATAGTAATCCATCCCAAGAAGTGAACCCATCTTTAAATTGGCCACCATACATGAAAAAAATGTCCTCCAAGGTAATGCAGAGTCAGGGGACAGTCTGTAGCAATTGCAGTTGCCCCTAGGAACTCATCATTTAATGCTTTAACATTTTGGTATGTAACAAATAGAGTTGATTCCAAGAGTGATTTTGCAGTTTACCATCCCAAGACCTTTGCTCCTTCTCACCTTTCCTCTTCCCTCCTTCCCCCCAGCTACTCCACTACTCCACTACTCATTTGCACCTTGGGTCCCTATGGGGAGATGGGATAATCTATTTAGCCTTGCCACCATTATCATCAAAATCAAGAGCAGAATGAACCACCTCTCTACCTTTTTTCTTTTTTAAGGGATCAATGAAAGGTGGAAATAAACAAGACGAAACATGGATAAATCCGTTTGTTAAACAGTTCTCAAATATTGGTTTTTCAGTAAGTGCAAATGTTTATTACACCCAATATACGCAATACGTTTTAAATGCTGGGGGGTTGCAGTTATTCTATATGAGTTGAAATTTGTTCTGGGGGCTTTACGGGAAGAACTGGAAGCGTGACTGTTTGGGAGCGGTACACTTGCATAGTCGGAGCACTTTTATGTAGGACTGTAGATTAAAGTTTCCCCAAGTGGAACTGTGACATTCTACTTGGAAACACTTAGACAGGTGCTATTGTGTCGAATGGGCCAGACAATCATGTTTGAATGGCATTTTTCTCAAGTTGCTTAATAAATCTTCATGTTTGAAGAGTTCTTTTATTATCCCTTCAGAGAGAATCGCCTGAGGAAACAATACAGAGCAATAAAATGGACCTGTCTGGAGGTAAGATTGGGAGAAAGTAAACATACATATTAAAGCTACTTTTCAATGTAGAGAACTGATTTTTTTTATATTCTTCAAGATATAAAATATTATCATTATCCCCTTTTAATACTCCAAATAAAAAAAAGATTCCAAATGGTAGCCAGACCTCATTTAAGTGTCTTTCAAGATGCAAAATCTGTTGTTGCAGCTATGTACAGTTGTCATTCCTATTTAAAAAAGACAACACTGGTGGGGAAATTAACCCATGAATGTGGCTGAAAAAAACAGTAAGGGACCAGTTGTACCAAAATGATTATATTATGAAAGGAGTGCGTGTTTTGAAGTAAACCATATTCCTGAATATAATTAGAAGCCCCTATGACTCAATAGTAAGCCTCTTGGTTCTTGTAGAACTGTTCTTTTAACGTGACTCTTACATTATTTTTCCATCAGATCATGTCTTAAGATTACATTGAATGAAGAAAAATTGAAATTAGCTCTTGTTTGAAAAGTAAATGACAAATACAGGTAAAACCTGGAGAGAAATATGGTTTGTAGTGAGAATCTCATGGCTAGAGGAAATAAGGACTCGTGATTTGTTCTCTCTTGTCTCAGTGAGCACTCGTGTTAGCATTTTTTTAACTGTATATTCTTTAAAATGAGGTTTCACCCATGGAAGGGAAAATTGTGTGGTGATAAGTACATTATTTAAAAGTTTGGGGTTTTGTAGGTTGTCGATATACTCACTAAAACAGATGCTGTACAGCTTGGTTACAATCGGAAGTTCTCGCCACTCATATCAGTAGTCTGCATTTTTGTGAGTAATATCAGGAAACTTTAACTTTAAACCCATATGGTTTATCCCTTATTTAACATTTTTAAAATGTGTATTTGGCCTTAAGAATTTTGGACTTTAAACTCCTGAGTGAGCTGCAGGAGATTACAAACTCCTAGTTTTAATCAAGATGGACCTATGTAATTACATTATTCAAGTCAAAGGGGTGAAAATGAAAATAGCCAAGAAGATAGTTACATTTTTACCGTTAACAGTATGCCTCTAGAGTAGTAGGTTGGGGAATGCCATTTATACTGGTCTGTTTTAGTTTTTCAGCATAATGGCCAATTGAAGACCACCTAAAAATGGGCATCGGTAACTAGATTGGTGATATTTAAGTCATTGAGAAATTAAAATTAAAAGTAGAGAACTCATTTATCTGCCAGATATTTTAAATCCCCAGAGGGTCGCATTTGCAGTCTTTTTTCCTATTCCCCTGGGTAGAAGAATGCCTCCCCTCCACTGCTGGAGATTTAAAAATGTATGAAGAGGCCATGTATAGAGTCTACTGTGCATGATTCAGAAGAGGAACGGGATTCACACACACCTAGAAATTCTGCTGGGAGCACAAGAGTTCACTGTCTGAAGCCTCTCAAGCAGAAACAAATACCTCCTGCACCTGGGTCGCGATTCTCACCATATTCAGCGCCAGCCCTCATTGCCACCATTGGCTCTATCATGTATCATGTTTGAGGACTATTAGGAGATAAACATAGCTTGAATAGAGCTGTGGGGCTGAGGAAACTGTTCTCCCTTGCTCGCTTCAGTCTCAGAGTTCTGGGAGGAGAGTTTGAAAGCATAGTGTCTTAACTGTCGTGCTCACTTTTAATAATAATGAAAGTCAGTATTTGGAAGAGATCTGCTAGCTTTCTTCCTTGCCAAACCATTTCTGGGAAAAGAGCTCGAAGGAAAGTGAGGCGAGCTTCCAGTCAGCTATTTTTGGCAGTTGTTAGGAAGCTGCTGCTCTCTCCTTTAACTCTGGCGCTCTTTGAAATTCCTGCTCTGGGCCCTGCCATGTTGCCCTTGCCCCCTTAACAGAGGCCAGAGCAAGTAGGGAAGATTGGCGTGGGGCAGACAGGAAAGTAACGGGGCCCTGCAGTTGCTAGGACTGTGGGCTCCATGGAGTCCCAGAGCTAAAGGATCAGTGGCCCCTGGGCTCGGTGTCATATGCTGGTGTGTCACTCAAGGTGGCTTGTATGTAGTCTGCCTTCTGGCTCCCAAAAGCATCATGGTATGAAGGTGAATAGATTCGACACTAGAGGGTGGGGCTCACAATCTAAATGGGAAAAACCAGGTGTTTAGAACAATGTAGTGAAATTCAAAATAGCAATAAATTATAAAAATCAGTGATCGGAAATTTAAAAAATGCAGCAGCTAAAGTTTTTGAAGCAGGGAGTCCCCAGGAGTGAAGGCCAGAAGGAATGTTTTGGAATAGAGCTCCAGGTGCAGCTTGATTTCCTTCTAAATTGATACTTTTTTGTTGTTATGTTTTTCCTTTTAAGTGGCCTGGACTGGGGACTCCATGGCAGCTTGGGGACCAGGTTTCCCTCTCACGGGCATGGGTGCCAGAGAGCAGGCTTGAAACTGACATGGCACCGGCCCTCTCCAAGTCCGCAACGCGGGGCTCCGACTGCAGCCAGTTGGGCGTTGGCAGCACTGGCAGAGATCCAGCAGTGAGCGAACATGGCTCTAGGCAGGACACGGGGACTCCCCGGGATGGGTCCCATGGATGGCCAGTTCCCACTCTTGCTGGTCCTGTTCTTCTGGCTACCAGAACATGGCCTCTGGCTTGGTTTGGGAACTGTGCTGGGGACTCTTTTTTAAACCCTCCAGCCCCACCTTCCCTTTCAATATGAGTCATTCAGTGGGATTTTTTGAGTATTTACTGTGTGCCGAGCGCTGCATTGGGCACTTGGGAGAGGACAATACCATAGACTTGGTAGACGTGATCCTTGCCCCCAAGGAGCTCACAGACTAGACCGAGCGACAGACATTAAAATAAATTTCAGGTTGGAGAAACAGATGGCAGAGTGAAAGGATTTGTACCTAAGCGCCTCAGGGCTGAGGATGGGGCGATTGGCAGTTTTTAAAGGGTCCAGACCCAAGCGCATAGGTGACACAGAAGGGAGGACAAATAGGGCGGAGTGAAAGCTTAATCGGGGAAGGCCTCTTGTGATTTTAGTAGGGCTTTGAAGATGGGGAGAGCAGTGGTCTTTCAGATATGAAGGGGGAGGGAGCTCCGGGCCAAAGAGAAGATCTGGGCAAGGGGGTTATTAAGGGCATGAGATTGGGCAGGTGCAGGGACAGCATTTGAAGAGGGAATTGTCCGAAACAGCTGGCATGGACAGTGGGCTTGACTCCATTTTACTTAATAGCAATAATAATAATTATGGCATTTGTTAAGCGCTTACTATATGCCAGGCACTGTATTAAGCACTGGGGTGGATACAAGCAAATCGTGTTGGACACAGTCCCTGTCCCATGTGAGATTCACAGTCTCAATCCCCATTTTACAGATGAGGTAACTGAGACATAGAGAAGTAAAGTGACTTACCCAAGGTCACACAGCAGTCAAGTGGCGGAGCTGGGATTAGAACCCATGACCTTCTGAGTCCCAGTCCCGTATCCACTACGCCATGCTCCTCCGCTTTCAGTCCTGCACCCCATGCCGCAGGCAGTCTTCGATAACAGACCGATGGATCAGGTCTGGAAGTAGTCTCTGTACCACAGTACTCTGGCAGGAGATGATGAGGTTGGATTGGCATTGGGTGGCATTGCCAATCCAGCTTCACTGGATTGGCCAGGAATTGCCCACTGTTGCTCTAAGGTTTACAGTTCGCTCAGTACTCTGAATTTATTGAAAGTCGCTTAGGGCAATTACATCTTTAAATTTTCCAACCTGGCTTTTTTTTTTTTTAACATTACAGGAATGTTACAGGATAAAAGAATGGAGATGGATAAACATAGCCTGAATATTGGCGATTACAATCGAGTAGTAGGGAAAGGGCCTGGTTCTCGTACTCAGATTTCCAAAGAGTCTTCCATGGATCGCAGTCCTTATTTTGATAAGGTATGTGGCTACTTTTCAACCAAGTTAATAACTGTATTATTTGTGATTTGTGAGAGACTAATATTTACTGCTCAAATGTACTCTGTTTTTGTAAAACAACATCTGTGGTCACCGTCTGCGCAAATACCTGTGTTTAGGGTAGAGATTAAATTGATGCTTTCCTTTTAATCCGTAAAAGATGTATGTTGGCCTTTTTGCTTGCCGTATAGATCCCACTAATCTGATCTCTTCTGTTTTCTGCCTTGTTTCCTGTTGATGCTGGAATGTCATGTGACTTCTCTTCTGTTCCTGGCACTGATTTCTCCCTTCTGCTTGCTTGCTTGGCTGTGGTTGCACATCTTTCTCTCTGTCCAATCAGGATGGCATTGTAGCAGACGAGTCCCAAAACTTGCAGTTTATGTCCAATCAAAACCTGAAGCTTCCCCCTTCAAATAGTGCACTACCTAACCAGGCCCTTGGCTCCATAGCCGGGCTGGGTATGCAAAACTTGAATTCTGTTAGACAGGTAAGTCCTTACAAATAAATATATGTATGTGTGTGTGTGTGTGTGTGTGTGTGTGTGTGTGTGTGCGAGTTTGTGTATATATATAAGCATATAAATATGTATACATATTTTAGGTTCTGTACCTAATGGTTCCAGAGCTCTAAAATATAAATGCAATTACGATCGACTTGAGTACCGTCGTTTTTCTGCGGTAAGGCAAAGAAATATTGATCTTCAGAGATGAGCTTTCTCTTCACAGAACGGCAATCCCAATATGTTTGGTGTCGGTAACACAGCAGCACAACCCCGGGGCCTGCAGCAGCCTCCCGCACAACCTCTTAATTCATCTCAGCCTAATCTCCGTGCTCAAGTGCCTCCTCCATTACTCTCCCCTCAGGTAATGGCATTCGGTGCTTTTATGGGTGCTCTTGGGACGTTGCTACTCTGTGAGGGCACTCTGCTAGGGGATTGACTCTTCGGGGTGGCATCCAACAACTTCTAAAAGTAGAGCCTTTCTCTTCCCCTCCACCGCCTCTTGTGGAAGTACTCACAAGCAGGAAATGATCAGTAAGCGAGGAGAAACCTAAAAAAGTCGAGGAGGTCCACGAGAAACTCCAGGAAGTCTCCCTTGCCACATCTCTCCTCTCTCCATCCTATTTCCTTCCTGCTGGGTCACCGATGCGCTTGAACTCTTCCCCACTAAGCACTTAGGGTACTCACGCTGTCCCTGCCTCCTGCAGCACTTACAAAAGTATCTTTACTCTCAATCACTTCCCCAAATGTAATTTATTGTAATGCTTGTCTCCTCCAAAGGATAGGGATCTCCGTGGTTTTTTTGGGATTTTTTTTTCCTTTGGTAGATGGGGCGCTAATGGCTAAGCACTTATTACGTGCCAGGCACTCTACTAAGCACTGGGGTAGATACAAGATAATCAGGGCGTACATGGAGCTCACAGTCCAAGTCCGAGAGAGGAGGATTTATTCCCCATTTCCCAGATTCGGGAACCAAGGCTCAGGGAGCTTTGACTTCCCTAAGAACAGATGGCAGACAAGCGGCGGAGCCGGGACTAGGACCCACGTCCTCTGACTCCCAGGCCCTCATTCTTCCCAAACTTAACCCAGTGCTTTGCACAGAGTAAGGCTTCAGACAGTGCCATTGTTTGCTTGCTTGATTGATGAACTCTCTATTACCCTTTGCTAGGTTCCAGTATCATTACTGAAGTACGCTCCAAACAACGGTGGGCTGAGTCCACTCTTTGGCCCGCAACAGGTAGCCATGTTGAACCAGCTATCCCAATTAAACCAGCTTTCTCAGATTTCCCAGTTACAAGTAAGTGAAACCACCGGCTCCATCCCCTTGCGATTAAAAACGGATTTTGTTCAAAAGTGTCCTGAAGCACACCCTTCCGACGTTGATGACTAAAAACCTTTTCTCGCTCTAGCGACTGTTGGCTCAGCAGCAAAAGGTGCAGAATCAAAGAAGCATGCCTTCTGGTGGTCGCCAGCAGCAAGAACAGCAGGTAGATTTTCTTTTTCATCCTTTCCCTCTGGGTACGGTAGAGGCATTTAGGACACCATAAAAAGCACTCGCGGTGCTTCCTAAAAATTCTACGAGAGGACCATAAATGAGCCCCGGTTCCTCTGATCGCTTCTTCCTCTGGAGATAAATCTCCATTCCGATCGTCAGATATTTAGAAGACGGGAAAAGCAACACTAATCAGTGAGGATTCTGAGAACTAATCTCTTCCTCCCCCGCTTCCCCCCCCCCCATTTTGTTTCGTTAAGGGTCGATCTCTTGGTATTCAGCAGCAGATGATGCAACAGTCTCGTCAGCTTGACCCAAACCTGTTAATGAAGCAACAGACCCCACCATCTCAACAGCAGACACTCCATCAGCCTGCCATGAAGTCCTTCCTGGAGAACGTCATGCCCCACTCCACTCCTGAGCTGCAGAAAGGGCCGTCACCGATCAACGCGTTCAGCAATTTCCCGATAGGTGGGTGTTTGCCCGCGATAGCCCAGGACAGGTCCCTCAACTCTGCCCGTCTTCTTTCACCTCTCCGGCCAAGGCGTCGGGGTCGAGGCACGGCTCTACCCTCCTTAAGGTTCCAGAGAGCTTTGTGGTCGAGTGCGTTACAGAGCCGTGATGTACGGGGTAGAGACGTATTGAGGGTGGAGAGTGTGAAAATCTGTTTTGATTCTGAAATAATGTGAGAGAAACAGTGCGAAAAATGTAGTAGTGTTTGAGTTTTACAGTGGAATTACACTGTAGCTGTTTTATGTGTTTAAGAATGTAATAGTTTTTACTTAGTGTAATCTGAAATGCTAATGGGCAAACCCAGGAAAAAGAAGGGGGAAGAAAAGAATGCCAACGTCACTTACAGCATCTGTCTTTTTTCTCGTTTTCTCTCCACGGTTTTTTCTTGCATTTCCCAGGCTTTTATCCAATTTCCCCTATGGAAATACCAGGCTTGTATACTTTCTTCTTTCTTAGGTCCCCTTTCTTAATGGCTCCTTAAAAAAAAATTACCCCCACCTCCTTTTATTTTCTTCCTTCTTCTTCTTGTCCCTTTTGCTTTCTTGCTGGCCTGGGCTTATTGCTATCCCAACTCTCTTGAAGGATATTTCATTAACTAGTGTATTCTGTTGGGTGAGTTGTCTTTGAGAAGAAAATGATTGAGAAAGACATATAAATGCTTCACCTCCGAACTTGGCCTGATACCCAGGTATCACTTAACTAACATCCAGCTCTCCTAAAACACAGAGGTGGTGAAACTTGTAAAACTCTATTATAGGGAGTATGTGTTCTGTTAGAGTACACTTTTTCGGGGCCTAGCACAGCTGGGTTTTCTGACAACTCATCAAGTTGCAGCCAGATGGACTTGTGCTGTTAGAAAGAACGTTCCTAAATTCCCTAATAATATTCTAGCCAAAACTCTTAGTTAACCATGCGCCATCACGAACAGATAAGTTCCCAAACCTGCTTCCCTCTGTTCAAATGAGAGATGAGTTGGAGCGCTTGCCCCTGAACCTCATTAGGGATCTCTCCTGCAGGGCACATGAAAGGAAAGCCAGTCCCTACATCTTACATCTTACCTGTCTTTTCAGCGTGTAAGTCGACTGTAGTTTCTTCCTCATTATCTGTCCAAATATCGTGTTTTGTGGTAGAGGTGTAGCACCTTAGAGGTGTTTGAAAGTGATTTAGGTATACGATTTAGGTACTGGAGTTCTCTAATTGCTAAATCTTCATTCAGTTATATCAAATCGAGCCATGTAATAACATCCTTTTCCCCAAATGAGAATAGGGAGGTGTTTTGGGTCACTGGAACCTCTGAATCTTTACAGAAAAAAAAAACAAAATTCGAAAGAGGTTAATGGCCCAGTAGAGGTTTAAGGGGAAAATTTACTGCATAAACTGTTTCCCTAGAAAAGGAATTTTTGTTTTCGCGGTGCTTTCTTTCATGATTCTAATTAGGACCTTCAGAGTTTTAGATCCTTTACTGTAATATCTGGCCTCATTACAAAATAGAATGTAAAAAGATAGCAATTAAACAACTGCAGCAGTGGCGAGCTTCTTCCTGACTATCATTAGCTCCCGACAGTGTTTTGCCGAAGTTCCATACGGTCTTGCTATACAAAATCGGTTCCGCCCTACAGGGCCCTGCTCACTACTAACATGCAGCCTTAAATAGGGAAATGCAGACCCATATCAAGAAAAGCATCTAACATGTACCTAAAATAAAGTCTTTACATTATGCAGCAGTTGGAGGAGGAATAGTATCAAGGGCCTATTTGTGCTAAGCACCTGCACCTATAAGTGCAGACCCGTGAATCTTGGGTGGCCATGTATGTGCAGCTACTGGCCCATCTTTTCAAAACTCAAGTTGCAACCCTTCGCAAGCAGTCTTGTGAGGACTGTCCATCCGTTTAACAGGATGAAGCGGAAGATGAGGACGGCCCGACCTGTGGACCCTCGGCAGGCCACTGCTTCATCAGGAAGCCAGTCTTCCATTTCACAGTCATCTCTGTGACACTTCTGTGGCCGTCCTACTCTTCCTGGCTCTGAGCCCACCCAGAAGTATGCCTTCAGTGTGGTGGAGCAACGCCCTGGATCATTTTCCACCTCCTTGGTGGCACCAGGCCCCGGGGAATTCCTAGCTTCCGACAGCCAGAACAATTTACGAAATAGCGTTCCGAGAGTCATATTGAGGAAAGTACAGGAATCACCCCCCATGTTGTCATTTTTGAAGTGGTCAAAGAAGCAATGCGGCCTAGAGTGTAGCGTAAGGACCTGGGAGTCAGGAAACTATTTGTCTGCTGTGTGACCTTGGGCAGTCACTTCTCTATGTCTCAGTTCCCTTTTCTGTAGAATGGGGATTAAGACCATAAGCCCCGTGTGGGACATGGACTGTGTCCAACCTAAGTAGCTTGTATCTGTCCCAACGCATAGTGCAGTCGCTGACACTTACCGTGTAGTACCATGGAGTAGGTACCCAATAACCCACATGGGCTTTCGGTCTAAGAGGGAGCACAGGTATTTGATCCCCATTTTTCAGATGGGGAAACGGAGACTCAGATAAATTGAGAGCCATGCCCAAAGTCGGGAACCCGGGTCTCCTGCTCGCAGTAAGTGAGGCAGGGGCCGATGCTGAGGTAGTCAGTGACCACAGGTTTGACCTCCCCAACCTGTCACGGTGCCGTGCCTGGACCTTATAAATGTCCAACCAACAGTGCTGAACTAAAGCAGTCACTTTCTTGGTACCAAATGAATCCCGTTCATTTGCAGTTGGCTGCCTTCATCAAAATAACTCCTGAAAAGCTAGTGCATAATGGAAGAACCGCAGAAGGAAATGTGTGTGCCTGTCTTAGTACAAGTAATTTTTAAGTAGGGAAACAGTAAGCTCCATTTTGAAAAATAGTTTCACCTATTGGCCAAATAATCCAATATCAAAGTTGTTATTTGGGGAGAGCAAGGTATCTGCTTTAGTAGTGTGCTTTGCACCCAGTAAGTGCTCAAGAAATATGACTGAATTGTATTGAGGAAGCTTGTTTAATTGCTACCAAGTTGTTCTCATGGAACAAAGCATTTCCCCGAAAAAATGTACACTGAAAGGATGTCTACACTGGGCATTATGGTGAAAGTCAAGAAAATAGTTAACAGTATTTGTAAAACTAAGGAAGAAATAGAAACCTTGAAGATTGTACATGAAATTATAAATGACCTTACACTTTGATTATAATTGGTGAGATTTGTGTTAAATTGAAATCCGTATTTAGGATCGGTTTGCTCTTTCCTGTTGTACTTTTTCCTTCTCCCTTCTTGGATAACCTGACCTCCCTCTTGGCTCCTTCCCCTGGCTTTTTTGCATGACCTTAGCTAAGAATTCAGAGTGCGCTGCCTTGCTTCTGTCAGACCTACAATTGGCTGAGTCATTTTCCAAGCACTGTTTTATTTAAGGAGAAACAAGCAAATTGAAAGCATGAGGAAAGCAGAATAGGGGGCTTGTAGAAAATGCATTCTGGGAGGGAAGAAAGGCATTTGTTCTGCTACGTCTGTTTCCTTTTTCAGGCTTGAATTCAAACTTGAATGTAAACATGGATATGAGCAGTATTAAAGAGCCACAGTCAAGACTGAGGAAATGGACCACAGTGGACAGCATTTCTGTGAACACCTCATTGGATCAGAATTCCAGCAAACATGGTAGAAAGGACCTCGTTTCAAACTTTCCCTACTACGATTTCTTGGGCGCTCAGGCCAATAGATTGCCTCTTCCGCTTTCCCTCTGGTCTAGATTGGGTTGGATTTGCCCACCAGCCCAGCTCTTTCCTGGCCTTATAGGCTGCTAGAACTCCATATGTCTCTTCTGTGCTTTTAGGAAGGCAACAAAGCAGAGCAACCATATAGCTTTGAGGGCTCTGTTATGTGTAGTAAGATGGAGGGAGGAGACAGCACTGTAGACTGAAGAAGAGACTTAATTTTTCTCCAGGAGGACGAATGGCATGTCTGTGGAATTATGAGAGGGGGAAGAGGATGAGAGAGATGAAGAGGACTAAGAAATGGGAGTTTTCCCTCTTTTTAGGATGCAACCCACATCTAATCATGACAGTTGTTTTTTATGGTATTGATTAAGCGCTTACTTTGTGCCAAACACTCTTCTAAGTGTTGGAGTATTGTCAAGTGGGACACAGTCCATGCCCCACCGGAGGAATAGGATGTAGGGAACGTAGATGGGGAAACTAGGATGCCAGTCAGTGCTGAAAGTAAAAAGCAAATTTGAACCAGACTGGTGGCAGCCCCCACCACTCTAGTGGCAAGAGGGCTTTCGGGGTGGGAGGGCGAAGAATGGTCCTCCAGGCAAGGAAGGCAAGGCCGGGCACGCAGGGCCTTGGGGCGAGTACAGGGGAGAAGCAGGGCTGCTACAGCTACTGGCCACCAGACACAAAGCAGAGACATGGGGCCCAGGCCAAATGGTTCCAAGACCGCCGCTTACCCCCATCTCCCCGAAACACCTCCCCCGCCCCCGCCCCCCCGGAACTCCTTCTTCTTCTGTGGCCAAGTTGCAGCTATTTGCCACTAACTTCCAGCGCTGGTACAGATGCATTGACTTTCCCAAGGTCACTCAGTGAGCCAAGAAAAGCACCCAGGTTTCCTGGTGGAGTTCTAGTCCAAGATAAATGTTAGGAAGCCTTCGGCAAATGGGAATCCCAATTAAATATACATATAAGCTCGGAAAGGAAGCAAAGGTAAAGATTTTTAGAAGTTATCGGGCCATCCTTAAGCTGACACAAATCCGTGCCCTGCTTCTAGAGTGAACCTAAAGTTAGCATTTCCATTACACTTCTGCCACTTGAAACTTTATCAGGCTGAAACTTGGCACCTTGGCAGATGATCTAGGTGAGAAGCTCTGACTAAAGATAGCTTCAAAGGTTTGCAAACAGTCTTCTTAGAATTCAGGTCTACAGCTTGGCTGTATTTTTAGAATTGTCAGCTGCAGACCAAAATCCGTTTAGAACACCCAGTAGCAGATCTGTTTCCATAATTATTTGTTGGCAGTTGTATTGGACCCAAGTTTAAATTTTTGTTTAATTTTATCCAGGTTATCACACAGTCTGCTTAGCTGTTCCTGAGTTGATAGATATCCAACAAAAACTTTAGTAGTAAAGTGGTACATGCCCAATTAAGCCCTCTTTTCCCCTATTTCCTCTTCCTTCTGTGTTGCCAGTGCACTTGAAGCTGTGTTCTTGAAGCACTAATGTTTGTCTCCCCCTTTAGACTAAGCTATTTGTGGATAGAGAACATGTCTATCAATTGTATTTTACTCTCTCAAGTGCTTAGTACAGTGCTCTGCATCCTGTATGCACTCAATAAATGCCATTGATTGATTGATGCCCGTTTAGTCAAATGCATAATTAACTGTTCCTATAGCTGCTAAGTAAATACTACTACTATTCCATTTCCGTTGCCCTTCCCATTTCCCACCAAATTTTTCAGTCAGTCCAACATATTTATTGAGCACTTGAGAGATTATTTTACTATTCCCTACCCATCGTGAATTTACAATCTAGAGGGCAAGACAGATATTAATATGAATAAATAATTTATAGCATATAATTTAAGACACGTAATATAAGTGCCATGGGGTGGGGTTGGGGCGAATATCAGTTGTCCAGAGGTCACAGAGGATTCTGGGAGCTATCTTACAAGCTGCTGTGTCTTGGATCTAATTTTGCCATAGCTGGTAAATGCAAAATGTTTCAAATGGCTAGTAGTTTATCACATTTTTGCTACTTACCCTGGTCCAACAACTTTGCCTAGTGCTGGATTGTTAGCTCTAAACATTCCATTTGAGGAGGGAACAAAGCATCATATTGACTACTTTAACTATTTTTCTCTCTTCCCTCCTCCCATCTCTACGTACAGTTCCTGACTACAGAGAGTCCCTCTGGAGTAGCCCCCCAAAATCATGCCCCCTGCTTTGTTTTTAATCTCTTTTTAAAGAATCCTGAAATCAGGGTCAAGGCAAGTTTTGGTAGAGATCAGTGTATTTTTGTCATTTACTATGTGTAGGGAAGCTGTAGATGTCCCATTTTCAGCTTGGGCCCACAAATAAGTCCAAAAATCTCCCAAATCACCACAAGTTCCAGGAACAACTGGCGTATCCCCTTGCCAGGGGAAGATAGAGAAGGGACCTGTGGGTTACCGAGGTCACTGAGGAAAAGCACTAACTGCTTTTTTCCGTTTTATAGGTGCTATTTCAAGTGGTTTTCGGCTGGAAGAGTCTCCATTTGTTCCGTATGACTTTATGAACAGCAGTAATTCACCAGCCAGTCCTCCTGGTTCCATTGGGGACGGCTGGCCGCGTGCCAAATCGCCTAATGGCTCTAGCAGTGTTAACTGGCCACCCGGTAAGCTGCGGACCTCTCAGAAACGTGTACCCTCTGGGGAGGGAATGTGTCTGTTACAGCGTTATATTGTATTCTCCCAACCGCTTAGTACAGTGCTCTGCACACAGTAACCGCTCAATAAATCCGATTGATTGATGAGAGAGAATGGCCTCTGTGAAAGAAGTAACATCCAACCTTCAAACGCAGTATAGTTTATGTTGGGAACTGAAGTTTGCAAGGAACGTTCCTACTCACTCCGTCATATTGTACTCTCCCGAGCACTTGGTACAGTGCTCTGCCCATAGAGAGCCCTCAGTAGAGAAGCAGCATGGCTTAGTGGATGGAGCACTGACCTGGGAGTCAGAAGGGCCTGGGTTTTAATCCCGGCTCTTCCACTGGTCTGATGTGTGTCTGGGCAAGTCACTTTACTTCTCTGTGCTGTAGTTATCTCATCTGCAAAATGGGGATTAAGACTGTGAGTCCCATGAGGGACATGGACTGTTTCCCACGTGATTACCTTGTATCTACCCCAGTGCTTAGAACCGTGTCTGCCACATAGTCAGCGCTTAACAAATGCCATTAAAAAGATAAAAGATAAATATCGATGCTGCTGATGATAAATCATGCCTCATTATCTTGAAAAAGAGGGTAACGTAAATTGAGCTACTCAAGGGGTAGGGAATTATATATCTATCCCCTATGAGAGATCGTTGCTTTAATGATCTCACCATGGAAAGTATTTTGTGGGTGCCTGCTGTGTGTAGAGTACTGTTGCTAAAGGCTTGGAAAAATACTGTAGAATTAGTAGACCTGGTCCCTACCCTCAAGGCTCTTGCAGTCTAGCAGCTGGGAGGGAAGCGGATATTAAAACAGGTGTCAGGAAGGAGCAAAAGAGGATGTGGATGAGAACTGGCACTTCAGTATTGGGACATAAGGAGGTACATAAGGACTACAGGTAATTGGAAGCACACAAGGTCGTTGTGAGGGGATAGATAATAATTATAGTATTAAGCGCTTATGTGCCAAGCACCATTCTAAGCACTGGGGTCAATACAAGCTAATCACATTGTCCCTCGTGGGGCTCACAGTCTCAATCCCCAATTTACAGGTGAGATACCTGAGGCCTAGAGAAGTTAGGTGACTTGTCCAGGGTCACACAGCAGACAAGTGGCAGAACCGGGATTAGAACCTACGACCTCTGACTCTCAAGCCCATGCTCTTGCCACTAGGCGAAGCTAATCCTCTGTAGGCCATGATAAACCTCTGGCGATATAACTCATCTGTAAAAAATGGGGATTAAGAGTGTGATCCCAGTGTGGGATGGACTGTGTCCAATCCGGTTAACTTGTATCTACCTCAGAACTTAGAACGGTGCTTGGCACTTAGTAAGTGCTTAAGTACCGTTATTATTATTATCATTAGAAATTGAGCAGAGAAAGCCTCCTGAGTTTGATGTCAGTGTATGTCAGTGGGAAGTCTGAAAATACACTTGGAAAAACCTTGGCCTGAGGCCAGTCTGGCCACCCAGATATCTGGACTATATGTTTTACAATATGGTGGTGTTTTCAACTCATTTCATTACTAAAGACCCTGGAAATAGGACAGTGACTTATAAAGGATGGTGTCATTGTCCCGATCAGATTATTTATTGCATACTGCATTTGAGATTGAAGAACAATGTGTCACACTTCCCAGGCCCAACCTGGCGTAAATTCTCATTTGCTCTACAGAAATTGCAAGCTTTTTGAACCTAACCTCTTGAGTTTTCTGGAGTCGTGGGGTCCAGTTAAGTTAATTTCGAGTAGAAGACGAATGGAGAACAATTTGGGATTTGGAGGGTTTTTCCATAAAAGCTGTAAGAATATCCTCCTAGTTAAAGGAGTTGGGATTCAGCTCCCTTAAAAATGTTCTTCTCTTCTCTCTAGAATTTCGCCCCGGTGAGCCATGGAAAGGTTATCCAAACATCGACCCTGAAACTGACCCTTACGTCACTCCTGGCAGTGTCATAAACAATCTTTCAATTAATACTGTGCGGGAAGTTGACCACCTCAGGGACAGGAACAGTGGTACGTATAACCAAAGCAAAACTTTCTAGCAACACTGTAAAGTAAGGTTTGGTACATGAATGTGTCAGAAAGAAGAGCCCAGTCAACTCTTCGTCTGACCTGATTATCTCGCATCTACCCTCGTTCTTCGTACAGTGCTTGGTACACGCAGTAATCATTATCAGTACCACCGTTATTATTGTCATCATCATTATTACTGTTAAAAATAGCAGTTGCCAACAGATTAATCAGCCTTACTGCCATGACTTTTCCATGCAAGTTAATTGTCCAGAGTTCCACCCATTTGAATGCGTTTTGTAAGTCAGTGATTGGTTTTGGGGAGGGCCTGCTGCATGCAGAACTGCGTGCTCTAAAATGTTATATTACTGATTTTACGTCAATAAAAGAATTGTATTATTTGGAAATATTTAAAAGTTCCAAATTCCCTTAGTTTTTGCTGTTGAGTGAATATTTGGTACCTTCATACATAATTTTGTCACTTGACAGGAATTGAAAAATACAATTTCCAGACCACTGCAGGTCTCTGGCTTTGAATCTGTTCTTCTAGTAACAAGAGCACTGCCTGTAGGGTATTAAATTCTGTGTTTTGTTCCTTTTGGCAAAAGATTCTGTAGTAATACTTGGCCACTAGAGATCAGTTGTACATGCAAGCTAGCCAGCTCTTCCTCAGTGTAGAGTAGCAGTGTATTTGAGAGCAGTGTGGCCTAGTGGAAAGACAACAGGTATGGGACTCTGGGTGACCTGGATCCAGATCCCGACCCTGCCGCTTGCCTGCTTGTGTGACTTTGGGCAAGTCACTTAGTGGCTCTGTGCCTCAGTTTCCTCATTTGTAAAATTGGGGTTCGATATCTGTTCCCTCTCCCCCTTTGACTGTGAGCCTCATGTGGGCAGGGGCTGTGTCTGATGTGATTATCCCGTATCTACCCCAACATTTAGTACAGCGCTTGGCCCATAGTGAGTATTTAAGTAATACCCATAATCACTACAATTACTCATGGATGACAACCTTTAGGGCAGGAAGTGACCTACAGAATTACTGCACAATCGAGGTCGGGCCTTGCTCTTCCTTGAAGCGGGGCTGGGGCTTGCTGAGCCAGGTTCGGCTCCAGTCAATCGATCGTATTTGTCGAGCACTTACTGTGTGCAGAGCACTGTACTAAGTGCTTGGGAGAGTGCACTATAAAAATAGAAACATTCTCTGCCCACAACGAGCTTACAGTCTTGAGGAGGAGACAGACATTAATACAAATAAAGTACAGAAATGGACATAAGTGCTATGGAGCTGGGAGGGGAGATAGATAAAGGGAGCAAGTCAGGGTGACACAGAAGGGAGTGGAAGAAGAGGAAAAGGACTCAGGGAAGCTCCAAAAAGTTCCAGGTGTGGCTTGAGAGCCACAGGTTGCCAGCAACCCCTGGTATAGAGTAACCCCTCATGGATCCTACCTAGGCCAGGCCCATCCCTCTCAACCCTGTCATCGTAGTAACTCTCCCCCCACCAACCCCGATTTCACACTGGGATCAGACTCCCCCATTTTATTAATTTATCTATTTATTGGATGCCGGGGTCTTCTGAGTATGTATGAGACAGTGCACTTTGGAAAGATCTTCCGGAGCTCAGCTCAGGATGAGCAGGACAAGCCTGGAACCGGGGCTAGGCTAATGTGGGTCATCCGGGAAGATAATTAGAATTACTATATTTCTCAAGTGCTTGTTATATTGCAGAGCACTGTGCTAAGTGCTGTAGTAGAGACACAATAATTTGATTGGACACAGTTCCCGTCCCTTGTAGGGCTCACATGCTACGAGGTAGTGAGATCAGGTATCTAATTTCCATTTTACAGTTGGAAAAACTGGACCCCGGAGAGGTTGCATGACTTACCCAGGGCCCCACAACAAGCCAGTGATGGAGTCAAGTTTAGAACCCAGAGCTCCCGTCTCCCAGTCCCATGTCCAGGCCTCCTCCAACCCAGGAAGGCTCCTGCCCTCTCGGCTTCCTTCCTTCTTCACGGAGCAGCCGGCTGCTAAAAACCTACACTGTCTCAGGCCCCAGGCAGACTTTAATGAGCTCAGATCATCCTCCAACAGTCCGATGTGCCTCTTCCTCCAACCCCTGTTCTTGTCCCTCTTTCCATTTCTCCCTCCCATCCCTCCCTTTCCGTTTAGGATCAGGAGGACTTTGGATTGGTGGCTAGGGCACTGCTGATAGCTCACACGCGTCCTGTGGGCCGAAGTGTCCCCTAGAAGTGAGACCAGTGGCTCCTTTGTGCTCTTCATGGGCTGTGGTCCCTGCTTTAGCCAAGGCTGCGCAACCACTGGGGCCAGGCTGAATTGAGCTGGATAGAATCCTCCGAGAGGGGCCTGTCTTGGCCTGAGTAGCCGCTCACTGCTAGCCAACACCCACCCACCGTGAACAGCCACGCCTGGCGTTCGACTGGGAGCGAGGCTTAGGAGAGAGGGCCTGACCCTGCTCATGGGGACATGAACTCCTAGCTAGGAGGACTGCCTCTTCCACAGGCCTAGTCCAAACTCCATGAAGATGTCAGCCAGGCCCGGTACATTTCTTCGGGCGAATTACTATGGAGGGAGTTTTAGCCTGGCATCGGGCACTGAAGCTGGAACTAGTAAAAGCCTAGCTAGTCGCTCCCAAGGAATCCTGTATATACAGAACCCACCTAAATGATTTTCGAGGTAGTGTTCTAGGGAGCCCTTCTGAAGCAATGGGTAAAGGTAAAGGTAAAGGCTGCTACACTCTGTGCGCCCAAAACTATTAGTTTATTTTTTTTTTTTGTATTTTCTCTTGGTAGAATTCTTTGGAAAAACCAAATGAAGTGTGACACCGTTTATAAATAACTAACTAGTTTCCCCCATTTAGGGTCATCCTCATCTTTGAACACCACGCTGCCTTCAACTAGTGCCTGGTCATCCATTCGTGCCTCCAACTACAATGTTTCCCTCAGCAGTACAGCACAAAGCACTTCAGGTGGGGTTCAGCCAAGTTTCAAATCCTGAATTTCACTAGTGAGCCCACCTTCCCTCCCTCTGTTCACATCAGTGGCACCTAAATAGAAACCGCCAGGACTGTGTACGGGTGGGTCTGTCAGTGCTTTATTTTTTTTCCTTTCCTGGGGAACGATTTCAGAAATGGTCAGTATATTCTGTGACATTCTGTAACTCCCTTTTTCTCTTCCTTTTTCTTTTTCCTCTTCTCTCCCGTTCTTTTTTTATTTTTTACCATGAGGCCGTTTTCTGCTTGAATACAGGGCAGAGAAATTGATTTAGGTCAGCTGGGAGGGTACCTAAAGGCCAGCATCTCTCTCCTCCAGCCTCAAACAAGTCCCACTCCCCCCTCGCCTAGCAGAGATAGAAAGGTGCCATTTCCACACTAGTAGAATTGGCGTCTTTGGGCGTAATGGAAGGAGGGGCTGTGCAAATGGAAGTGGAAAGGTGACATAACCCAAAACCCTAGAGCTCCCTCGTTTCCCTGTACTGCTGAGATTAGGACTTTGGTTCTGGGCTCCAGATAGAGCTGCCAGTCTGAGGGGCTAGGTTGGACCAGTTTAGAACCAAATCTGCTTGGATTCAGACAGAGTCCCTCCTCCTCCTCCCCGCACTTACTGGTCCAAACTGCACGCTGAGCGCAAGGGGCAAAAGAAAGTTGTGTTCATTTCGCATGTGCATTTTTCTCTCAACTGCTACTGCTAACCAGAACTCAAACTCCTCGGCCATTTATAGTGGCTTCACTGCCCCGTGAACACTTTAAAAAAAAAAATAGCTCAGTGGGTCCAAATCCTAGAAACCTTTAATTTTTTGTAGACTCAAGCCAGAAGGGAGGTGGGCCAGGCCAGCCAGGGTGGGTCCTCAAAACCCAGCCCCAGCACAGATTGGACTTTGTCCATATAGGTCACCTGCCTTTTCTGCATTGAGTCAAAATCTGCTATTTTAGCCTGCCTTCTCCTGATGGGGAGTGGTTGGGAGCTAAGAACTGTTTGAGGTGTTTTTGTTTTGTTTTGGGGTTTTTTTAAGTGAATGTGTCCTCTTTTTTCTTTTCCCAACCTTTATTATAGATGTTTGTCGCTAGGGAACGGGATTATACTGGGAGCATTGATGGGTCACTTCTTAGACCTGCATACCCTGTTTCACCCCGTATACCATCTCTTAAAATGCCACTGATATTGTATTTATTAAGCAAAATCATCACCAATGCGGCAAAAACCAGTCATATGTATGTATATGTAAGTGTGACACTTACCCCATGGATATTATCTTCTTTCAACAGTGTCATCTGCAAAACCCAAAAACATCCCTGCTCTGTGTATTTTAACAAGTTATATTGAAGAGGAGAAGGAAGTTGCCTTATGCTTTATCCTTCTGATTATATCTGTGTGCCCATTGTCAAAGAAAACTGCTAAAATCTACCATGCGCACAACTAATGACTAGGAAACATTTATTTTGGGTGCTCGGGGCAGAGACGCCTTTGTTATTGTTAGAGATCGGGCACTTACTGTTCTGAAATGCTACAACCTGTGAATAATCGGTAGCCAAGGAAACCTTTGGGACCACCTTAGCTGAAAGACTTTTAAAAATGGGTTTGGGTTCCCTTCGGTTCTCCTTGACCTTGAAAAGACTGGCAGCAGTCTTGCTGGCAGTATTACCCGCTTCTTTTTAATATCCATCACATTGAGTTAGGCTTTTTTATTTGTTTTTTTCAAATAGTGATGGATGTGTATATCATGTAAAAGCTCATCTTCTCATTGCTCATTTCTTTTTTGTTTTGGTTTTTTTATTTCCCTTCTCCCTTTGAGCAGCCAGAAACGGTGATTCCAAATCGACATGGTCTCCTGGTTCAGTCACTAACACCTCTCTGGCTCATGAGCTGTGGAAGGTCCCTTTGCCACCTAAAAACATCACTGCTCCATCCCGCCCACCCCCGGGACTGACCGGTCAGAAGCCACCTTTATCCACGTGGGATAACTCTCCCCTTCGGCTGGGTGGAGGTTGGGGAAATTCTGACGCCAGATACACCCCTGGTAAGACTGAAACCGTTCAGCCAGTTCCTCTTGGTTTCTGGGAATTTTCAGCATCCAGATTTTACTTAACTCCTGGCTTGGATCCGCAGAGGCACTCTTTCTTGGATAAAAGTCTTGTGAGTTTCGGAGAGGGTGTGCAAAGAGTATACGCTTCTTAGTGACAGTACTACAGTTCTGTAGCAGTGCTCAAGTGTCAATCAAGTGTCCCCCCTCACGGCTTTCGGCAGAAGGGGACCTTTATGCCAGGGAAAAATCCAGGAGAGTTGTCTGTGATCCGAGGGGTGGTGGTTGGGGAAGAGACCGCTTAAGTTTAGTTGATTCCAAATCCCAAACCTCACCTAATGCCATGGATATAGCCTCCCCATCGAATCTTTCCAACAGACCGGTCACAAGTAACGGAATTGACTTGACTTGATTGCTGTCATTTATTTTCTATTATCACTCTCCAGCCAAGGTGCTAATGAGCAGTGAAATGACCGAGGCAAAGATTCCGAATAACCTGCAGATCAGGTCATCAGCTTCTGAGTAGT